>NW_021941229.1:25266303-25607063 GCF_902148845.1 Salarias fasciatus | reverse complement strand
ACGGAGGGAAAACTCCACCGAGAGACGGGGACGGTCCCGTAAAGAGGGGAGGCGTCCTGTAATGGTCAGAGAGGCATAAATGAAGTGTTTGGAGCAGATAAGAGATAAAAAGTAACAAGTAGAGCGTGCGAGGCGTCAGCAGCAGATGGAGAAGACGAGCGTCGGGGGCCGGAGACGGCGCCGGCCCGGCCATGAATGAGGCTGTTTACTGTACACTTATGTTCGCTGGCAGCGTTTTATACGTGAGCAGCTCTTCACAGCCAGGGTGGATGTAGAGCAGAGTGAGGAGGGAGGAGAGATCCGTGTGTCTGTGTGTGTGTGTGTATGTGTGTGTGTGTGTGTGTGTGTGTGTGTGTGTGTCAGTGCAGACCCTAATGATGGCAACTTGAGCTCTCGCCTTTTTAATTACCCACCCAGGCCTGACTGAGTCGCACAAAGCTGCAGAGTGGAGTGGAGCAGATGGAACAAAAACAGGCCGGCTCCTCGGGAAGGGCGACCTCCGAACCCGGCGGCCCCCGAAGAGCGAGAGACCCCGGCGGGAGAGGAGGAGAGAGGAGGAAGGAGGGTTCCGGTCAATGTTCTCCGTTCCGTCGATGAAAACCAGCAAGTCTGGATCGATGTTCGATCGAAACAGAGTTACTCTGATTGGCCAAACTTCAGACTCCAGACTCAACAGACTAATGTAACTTTCATATCTGGATTTTAGAGCGTCTTCCTCTAGAAAACTGATGAAACTTTGGCGAACTCCTGGCTTTTAGAGCATCTTCCTCTCGATCACTGTTTCTCATCTGACTTCAGGATCCTCCATCAGCCCGAACAACGAGCCGTGACCCAAACTGAGAAGACTTCCTACTTCTCTCATTTAACAGTGAACCTAAACCACGAACAAGTGTCGCTGGAAAAGAAATATTCTCTTTTAAATTCAGTTGGCTGAACTTAGCAGTCCTTACTGCCTTTCTTTACAGACTCAACGGTGTTTTAATGAAATGAAATAGAAAAGTCAAACTACTGAGAAGTCAGTTCAAAATCTGGAGCTTCACTGAGAATCCACTCAAAGAATAAATAACAGTTCTGTTAAAACTATTCAGTCACTGATTCAAGCTTTAATCATCAGGCTGAGGAAACAGTCAAAACGTTTCATGAACAGACTCAGTGTTTCCATGCAAAATACCTGAAATTTGAAGCAAAACTACTTTAAAATATTTTCAGAAAAAAATCAATTTCTGTAGATTCAGCTGAGAATCCTCACTGGATCGATCACAACTGACACTGGACGACGGAGAAAACATATTTCTTAGCAGAAGTATTCAAAATAAATTCAAATAAAAGTGAAATTTAAAAGGATTCAAGCATCCAGAGTCAACTTTTCTTCTGTACTGCAAAAATTGCAAAAACTCAAAATCTTATCAAGTTCATTCATCCAGTTTCGAGTCACCCAGTCTCAACCGACTTGATTTAAGATGAATTTAAGATAGAGAGACGTATTTCTTCATTTGAAGTTCTTATATTAAAGGTGCATTAAGGAGTTTGCACATTTTATGCGAAACAGCGGCCCCTGCAGGCCTTGGGCGTAATGCAGCTTAGTGAAACACTCGTGCCTGTGGCTTGCGTGCACGGAAGAGGGGAACTCCTTCCTCGCTCTTTTAGTAGCGCTAGAGTAAAATGTAAGTTTCCTTTCCCTGGTGGAGTCTGTGTGGAGCTGTGGCAGTGCTAGAAGCCAGGCTGTTCTGACTTTCTGGAAGATCCTGCTCAGTTGTTCCTCACTAAGCATCTGGCGGAGTAATGGCGGACAAAACGAAACCTAACCAGCCTGGAGCGTGCATTACGTCATTCCTTTCAAATTCTCCCCAAAAAAATTCTGGTGCCGGACCGGCACTGTGACTTTCAAGTGACAATTTAGCGCTGTTAGAGGTACTGGTAATGAATATGTCAGGGCACATTGTACACATCATTAAAAATGTGTAACATATTTATGGTAGAAATAAGTATTTTTAAGGTTGTAAAACTCCTTAATGCACCTTTAAGATCTCTTTTTTAAGTAAAATTTACTTGCTGCATGAGTCAGAGCGTGTCACCAGTTTTAAGAGTAACAGTCTTAAATTTAGTGGTGGCATCTTATATCTGGGTTACCACTTTTTTGCAGTGTGATGATGACCGCCAGATGACCTTCAGATGACCTTCAGAGGAGGTCAGTGAAGCAGAATCACTTCAGCATCTGATCAAACTCTGAGTTTGAAGGAATTAATGAAGGACCGTTCTTTTTTTTTTACCTCCTGACAAGAAACTCAAAGTTTTAGTGGAGAAAGGCCAGGTGGTGAAGTGTGTGTGAGTGTTCAGAGTGTGTTGTGTTGAGCTGAGCAGAGCTGAGAGGAAAGACTCACAGTTGAAAGCAGAACTCTTCTCTCCTCAGAGCCGACACTTTTCCACTTTTCCACTTTTCCAGTCCTCCTCCTCCTCCTCCTCCTCCTCCTCCTCCTCCTCCTCCTCCTCCTCCTCCTCCTCCTCCTACTTCTTCTCTTCTTCTTCTCTCTTCTTCTTCTTCTCTTCTTCTTCTTCTTCTTCTTCTTCTTCTTCTTCTTCTTCTTCTTCTTCTTCTTCTTCTTCTTCTTCTTCTTCTTCTTCTTCTTCTTCTTCTTCTTCTGTTTTTGGGCAGACGCGGCTATAAAAGCGCATTACCGCCACCCTCCTGATGTATGAGCGAATGAACTCTCCCAGTTACGGCTCACAAATGTAACAATGAAAAATTGTAGCATGCAAGCTACAGAAGAAAAAAAACTAGATTCTATTCATTAATCCCGTCCTCCTAAAATATTCAAATAAATAAACGTTTCCAGTCCCCCTTCGGCTTCTCTCTCTTCAGTTAGCATCCTAGCCTAGCATCCTCCCGTCCCAGTGTATATGTCTATGGTCCCAGCATCCTTCCTGTGGTTCTTCTTCTATGGTGTCAAATATCGAGTCAACCTGCATCACGGGGCGTCAGCGCCCTCTGCTGTTAGGGAGGATAAACAGACCTTCAGTTGAGAAACATTGCTCTTGAGAACTGATGTAACTTCACCCAACATCTGGATTATAGAGCATCTTCCTCTCGGTAAGTGGTGTAATTTCAGCTAACATCTGGATTATAGAGCGTCTTTAGCATCATCAGCCATCATGATGAAGAGAGAACATGAAGGTGAGCTTTGCTCACTGGTAAACGAGATGCTCGTGGTCCAGCCAGGATGATGGTGCTCTGGGAGGAGGAGGAGGAGGAGGAGACGAAGACCAAGCGCCGGGTGGAGATGAAGCTGGGCTTGTCCGGCGCCGTGATCCGATTCAGCCCGGCAGACAGAACGGTGTGTCCCGGTCTGCGTGTCTGGACTCCTCATTGTGTTTCCCTTTGTCACATCACATTCCTCTGTGTGTGTGTGTGTGGTGGTGTGTGTGTGTGTGTGTGGTGTGTGTGTGTGTGTGTGTGGTGTGTGTGTGTGTGTGTGTGTGTGGTGTGGCCTTAATTCCAGACATCCTGCCCCCATTGTTACTCGCTCCAGGTCGACCGCCGCTCAACATGTCAGACTGAAAGGCCGCAAAACACGACCCGTGCCACACACACACACACACACACACACACACACACACTACAGAGGTATTTCAGTCATGAATGTATTATTTATGGATATTGGTAGTATTTTTCAATTTAATTCAATTTTTTTCTATTTCTCAATTTTTATGATCATAAATATGAAATTGAAATTAATATTAAAAGCATTTAACTTTGATAATTGCTTGATATTTTTCTTTGTCATGTGTATTGTAATATTGACAATCCATCCAAGCAAATCTAATTGAATGTCTGCTATTGAAACTGTGACAACACAGTAACGAGGACTTCTGTATTTTACTTTAGTTTTTCCAAAATAAAAGCACTTTCACTCGTCGCTGCAGATAATTCAAACATAATAAATCAGAGTGTGGATTTCTGGTACCTTTCCCACCTCAAAATTTAGTGTAACATTAACATTTAAATAAATAAATTCAGTGGTTGAAACACCGGTTCAGGCTGCATTCACAAACCAGATTAACTGAAAATGTCTTTTTCATTTGGGAAAATTAGTTTTTGCTGAAAGAAAAAAAGATCCTGAACTGCATTACTAACAACTAAATTATTTTTGAAAGATACTAGACATACATTTTGTGGCTGAGACTTGCAATAAGCAAAATAATAATGCAAAATAAATATTACAACAGACACACTGAGTGTGACTGATTGTTTATGTAATAATGAAACCTGCAGTGGTTTTCTGTGTTCATATTAAAACACAGATGATTCTATTTTTATTAAAATCAGGTAAGAAGACCAAACACTGTCATGTTTAAGTGAAAAAATAACATTTAAATCAACAAAAAGCACAGTTTTCCCTTCAATTTGTCATTTTTAGTTTAAAAGAAAACTCAAGTTGTCAAACATTAAAGAGTTAAAACAGACGGAGTTTGTTTTTTTTAATGGATGTTGGAGAAGAATCCTTCACTTGTGGGAGAAAAAAACAATTTCTCCAACTTCGTAACATTTTATGAACAAAGTAACAGAAAGTGCAAAACCAGGTTTCTCCAGAGGAGAAGTCCTGTGTGACGGCGCCCCCCTGTGGCCGCCAGGCGGAAGAGCAGCGTCCCAGACAGCAGGGCGGGCGGCTCCCTGAGGCTTCGGCTGCTCAAAGTGCAACAAGGTCAGACTGCAGGACCCGGAGGACCAGGGTCGCTTCCTGGTCCGGTTCCTGGTCCGACCTGAACTCCCGACTCACACCTCCTTGTTCCAGGGGGACCACCATGCGGCGGTACGTGCGCCGCTCCGAGATGTTCCTCCTGACCTTGACCAGCTGCGGCGGCGCCGCGTCGGCCTCCAGCGACGGGCTGGAGTGGGACCTCTTCAGCCCGGCCTCCTCCTGCTCCTCATCCTCGTCCTCTGGCGGGTCCGAGCACAGCGCCCTGTCGAACTGCTTCAGAGCGGCGCCGCTCGGCACGCCGCCGCCGCCGCCGCCCGTCTGCTGCACGCTGCCCCACGCCTCCAGCACCTGCAGGTAGATCTCATAACGGCACACCTGGAGGAGGGGGAGGAGTCAGGAAGAGGTGTTCCTACTGCACCGTTCAGACTGAAGCCATTCTGTGACGGCCGTCTACCTCGAAGTGCAGGTACTCGGCCGGACTCGCCGCTCCTCCAGCTCCCGGGCCCGGGCCTTCCGGGCCTCGGCGGCGTTCCTCTGCAGCTCAGACAGATCCTCCCTGAAGGAGTCCAGCATGCGGGAGTGGGCCTGCAGCTGCCGGTCCTGCACAGGAAACACTGTCCGGTTCAGCTTCATCTGCAGAGAGCGGAGCGGCGCTCGGGTGAGGGAGGGGGGAGGGGGGGGAGGGGGGTACCAGCGTGTGGGCGGACTGCGAGGCGGGGAGGATGGGCCGGCAGAACCTCCGCTGGGAGCCCACGGCGGCGGGGAACGGCGGCGACGAGTGGAGGGCGGAGATCAGGTTGATGCGGCCGATCCAGGACGTCATCTCCGCTTTGGACCTGGAGGAGGAGAGACGCTCAGCGGGGGGAGGACTCTGACGGAGGGGGGGGCGGGAGGGACTGACGAGGCCTGGAAGAGGAAGACCCTCCAGTCGGCGGTCTGCAGGCGGAAGACGAACGGCTTCTTGGTGTAGTCGGCGGCCGGCTCGGCCAGGGAGTGATGCACGCCGACCACCTCCTCCTGGGTCTGCGTCTGGCTGCGGTAGTCGTCCTGAGCAGAGGAGCACAGGCCGTCAGCGGGCGGAGGGGGGGGGCGGGGCCGGCGGGGGGCGGGGCGGCCGCTGACCTTCAGCAGGTAGAGCACCATCCCCTTCAGCACGCCGAAGAACGTCTTCCAGCCGCGCTTCCCCCACGGAGCTGCAGAGAATTCAACCGGCAACACGTTCAGGCCTCACCGCCGCGTCGCCACACCCCGGCGCCGCTTCCACGTCCCGCCGCGTCACTCACTGCGCTTGCCGTCGACGTCGGCGTGCAGCTTCCTCTGCAGGAAGCCCTGCTTCACCACCGCCGCCGTCTTGTCGTGCGGGACGTCCTGGAAGGGGTTGGCCTTGGAGCGCAGCGGCGCGTCTTCGCCGGCGTCTTCCTCCGGCAGCACGGCGCTCTTCAGCTCCTCCCCGTCACTGGAACACACGGCGGGGCCGTCAGGCGGGCGGTGGTGTGGTGTGTGTGTGTACGTATGTGTGTGTGTGTGGCACTCACACGGCCCACGGCAGCGGCTCGCTCTTGATGGAGTTATAGAGACTCTGCACAGAAACAAAACCGTCAAACGCTCCGTTCGTCACACCGAAGCGTTTGTTTCTGTTACTGAGCTAAAAGTTTACTTTTAGCAGATCTTTGCTGAAGTTGGCTCCTTCGTTCATCCCGTCCAGGTTAGACACGAACTTGGAGGACGACATGGACTTTCCGACGTGCTGTTGAGAAAAGGGGCGTGGCTTGAGTTTTACAGGCGGCGTCAGGAGGACTTCACGAACTCGTCGATCATTTCCCCCACCTGTCCGTGCAGGTCGGTGTTGAGCAGCATCAGAGCGCAGGTCAGAGCCAGCACGGCCCCTGAGGAGGGCAGAAACAGGACCGTGAGGACGGCGGTTCACCGCGGAAACGCCGCCGTAGCGAAGGGACTCACCGGAGGACGGGAAGAGGGCCGGGTTGCTCTGCTGGAAGCGGCAGGAGAAGTGCTGCAGCACGCGCTCACGCTCCTGCGACTCCCCGATCAGCACCACCACCTTCAGGAAGGATCTGAGGCCCGGAGGACAGACACCGTCAGCACAGGGAGCCGGGAGCAGCTCCTCCTCCTCTCCTCCTCTCCTCATCCTCACCTCAGAGCTTCATCCAAGTTCTGCCCGCTGAAGTCGAAGAATCGGAGGTATTCCTCCCCGACGGCTCGACTGAAGTCGTTGCTGAACAGAACAAAAGCCAGAGATGGTTCCAGAGCTTAGTGAACAGTGAATCAGAGAGGATGAAGGCTCCTGGAGTAGAACCATGAAGGCGTCTCAGCATCATCCTGCACTGAGCGGCTGCTGCTTCACTCACTGCGATCCCAATATCATGAACACCGTTTGTTTTGTTTTTTTCTTTTGGATGGAATCGTTTTTAAAGCTGCAGAAGATTTCTCTCCTCTGTACACACTCTTTTATTATCCAACGTAAATGATTCCGATTAGCCAAAAAAAACTGCGTTGTGTGTTTGAGGTAGGGGTGTCAGCGTCTACACGTGTCAACGTTTACATGGATAACAAACCATAACCGTTAGAAAAATCGCTAACAGTGCACACGTCATCCTCCTCGTTCTTTTTTCACCAATATAGATAATTGTTTTTGGGGTGAGATGATGTTTCCTGAAAGCTTCAGATAATAACATTAGCTAACTAAATGTTCCCTGCAGAGCAGTTATCCACATATGTAACAGATTCATGCGACGCAGTGTTGGCAGCTACAGTTGCATTCAAGTTGAGTCGGGGACGCGATGGCAACAGTGAGAGGCAGAGAGCTGTGTGGCAGCTTTTCTAACTGACTGGAAGTCCTGCTGGGTGGAGGCCGAGTCAGGAAAAAAAATGGCGCCACGCGAGCTAGCTCTTTATAGCGGTTCACAGGTTAGCATGAGGGATTTTATACACAACAAATCGAAGAAATGTGACAAAATATTTAGTGAACAAATCAGCGACGTAGCAGCTGAAATTGTGGCCATTTTGTCTGATAATTACTGGATGACTGTGATTTAATGGGATTATACCGCGCGGTATTTCAATGGAGACAGAGCCCTCTAGTGGTCATAGAGCGCAACTGCCATAGAAAAAGATCTAATCTCTGTGTATACAGGTTACACATCGGCTAGAAGTCCCGTTACATGTGTAGAAAAATTGTAAACGTTGACACCCCCTAGCTGAGGCCTCGCTTACACAGCACGGCGGCGTTGGGGAAACGAGGTCTTTCCATGGAAACGGTGAAAACCATGTAGTTAGCATGAAAAGCGTAGTTACTGCCCACCCACTGAGCCTGCTGTGCAGAACAGCTGCTGACTGCAGTCGTCGTGCGCAGGTAGAGGGGCAATGTTTCAAAATGTTTTTCGCCGTTTCCATGGAGACGGTGTTGGAGTGTTTCTAAAATTTCCACTTTGGGAGCCGCGTTTTCAGAGACTCTGAGCGGCGTTGTGTGTAAACGGACCTCCTCTGCAGCTCGCGACGCCTTCAGTCGTCACCGGCTGTAAAGACTCAGGATTAGAACCTGCCGGTTTGACGGCTGCTTACTCTTTGTCGAGGTGCTTCACCACGTCGGCGCGCTGAACGCCGTCCAGCTGGAAGAGGCGCTGGGCGAGCTGCCGGGCCTTCTCCGGTCCACCTGGCCGCTGCTCAAATGGGGCGAGGCGCCGTTGGCCACGACCGCCGGTGCGTCTCCCTCCCGGGTGCTCTGAGGGTCCTGGACCTGCTCTGGCGCTTGGTGGTCTTGCTCCAGCCGGCTGGGCTCTCCGGTCTGCGGCGTGACCTCGGCCTCTGGACACGGCTGCTCCGGCGCCGTCTGCGGGGGCTGGTTCTGCTCCGGCGGGTCCATCTCTGCAGGTTCGGGTGGGGCTGACTGATCTGCTGAGTCCTGCAGCTGCGGAAACTCTCCTCCTCCGTCCTGTGGCGGCTCGGCTGAGACCGGCTCTGGGTTCTGGGTCGTCTCAGCCTGACTGGACTCAGACTGCGGCGATGCTGATGAACGGTCCACCTCTGCCAGAACTTCGATCTCCGGAACGATCTGATGTGAACCTTCTACCTTCTCTCCATTCTCCGCCTCCTGTATGGATGCTCCGCCGCTGCCCTCCACCGCTTTCGGCTGTTCGGGGTCCACGGTCTGGCCTAGGCACATCTCTGTCGTGTCGATGGGACGGGTGAGCGCCTCATCAGAGTCCGAGCTCCGATCTTCCTCCTGGAGCTGCGACCGGAGCAGGTCCGACGGTGGATCCGGGGTTAGGGTCAGTCTAACGTCGTCGATCTGCAGCGGCTCTGCGGGTGTGGAAACTCTGAGGAGTGGCGATAAAAAGCACAGAGTTCACCTTAAAACAGATAAGGCAAAAAAGAAAATTAAATATCTTTTTTTAGAATTAGTGAAACTGTCAAAAACAAGCTTATTCTGACGGTATAGTTCCTCATGCTGATCTGTAATCAAATTAACTGAAATTACCCCGAGACGACAGTCAGCAAAACCAGGCTTCTCCCAGAACTCTGGTTTTAACACAAGTTTGCAATGCGGGAAAGTAGAAAACATTCAGCATGCTCATCAATCTGAGTGGTTCTCCACAAACACTGGATTCAAACCAACAATTACAACCAAAATGACCACAAACCCAACAGGAAGTCAATTTAAACAGCGTCACTGACCTCTCAGCTCGGCTCTCAGAGCTCTGCTGTGTCCAAGACTCTGACAAATTTTTACAACTTAACTTGGTTTTGATGGGCCGGATGAGCATTTCGCTGGCCAATTTTGGCCCACGAGCCTCATGTTTTACACCGCTGTTTTAACACCTTCATACTTGACATTTTTCGGCTCTGACAACGTCAGTGTGTGTGTGTGTGTGTGTGTGTGTGTGTGTGTGTGTGTGTGTGTGTGTGTGTATGTGTGTGTGTGTGTGGCCTGAACGCCCCTCGGGTCAGTCCCCCCAACATGGTGGGCTTGAGTCAGACCGGGAAGTTCACATCTGACTGGGCTCATGTCGGAGCGGAGCACATCTGTGTTCTGAAATTCCGCCTCAGATCTTTGACCTTGGTCGATCAGTTATTAATGAGCTGATCCTGAGATTGATGACTCATCTCTCTAATTCTCGAAGGGATTTCTTGGCTTGAATAGAGTCAGAATCATCCTGGCATGTTCTAAAAATAGTTCTTGAAGCTAAAAATTTGGAAAAAGTGTAATAAAAAAAACAATAAAAAAAAACATTGCCCTCAGGTTATTAATTCAGTCTGCTGCATCTACTGACTGGAAATGAAACTTCCTGTTCCTCCTCATGAGGTGACGGGCGGCTACTCACACGTCTGTCACACAGTCCACGGTCTTTTCCTCCAGGCTCTCCTCACAGCAGGAGGCAGGCGTCTGCTCGTCTTCTCCCTGGAGCTCCTCGTCCTGCTCGTCAGTCTGGTCGGTGTCGGCCGAAGCTGCTTCTTCTTCGTCGTCTTCTTCTTCTTCTTCCCCGACCCCAGCTGCTCTGTCAGCAGAGTGCGGGACTCCTCCCGTTCCTCTTCTGCTTTCACATCTGCTAAGCCGTCATCCTCGGATTCAGATCACGGCTCTCCTCCAGGTCGTCTATCAAACCCTCGGTCTGATCCGACGGCTCCTCGTCGTCCTCGGACTCGGTCCCGACCGGACTTCTGAGACATTTTCAATTGAAGGCGACAATGAGACACGGAAACGGAGCGATAAACGCTGAAAGCTGTGAGCGTTGCGAGCGAAGTGAAGGCGGCTCTGGGTTGTACGCACCGCCGTCGCTCTCCAGCAGCTCGAGCGTCGCTTCCCTTTCCTGTATCTCCGGCTCTGCAGCATCACATGGCTGGAAATTGCAACACAGGCCACTGAACATGAGCTGAGCGAGAAGAACTTGTGATTGCCGTTGGGAGTGTGTGTGTGTGTGTGTGTGTGTGTGTAGGCAGGCGGCACTACGAGCCTCATCTGACCGGCATTACGTGCGCTCTATTCCTCCCACCGCTGCAGCGACCCAAACAAACGAGGGCGCCGGAGAATCCGACTCACCTCGGCGTAATTTCCTGTCCAGCGGAGCTCCGAGTCCAGAGGCTGAGAATCAGCGCCGCCGCGCTGCGCCCGCTCCGCGCACTCCCCGGCTCAGCAGGCTCGCCTCGAGGCCGGCGCGGCGGCGGGGGGGCGTCGTCGAGGTCCGCCTCGTCCCCTCGCTCGTCGGTCACGGCTCCGGGCGTCTCGGCGGCGGCGTCGGGGACGTCCCACTGCACCGTGGCGAAGGAGAGCCGAGGACTGGCGCAGGAAATTGGACGCGGCGGCCAGATGATCTGCTCCCACCGCTCTGCCTCCGGGGAGACGCCGCCTCCGTCCGTCCCGTCCGCCTCAGCCTCTGCTGTCCGTTCAGCAGATTTATGGACGTCCACGACTCCAGGAGCGGCTGCTGGAGGACGGAGTCCGTCACGTCTGGGCTGTCCTCCTCCATCAGCACCATTCACTCCACCTCGCCCTCAGTTTGAAGTTTATTTCAGTGCTGAAAGGTCGTCTGCAGACCGATTATCATGTTCATGAAACCTCCAGGAGAGTCCATTAAAAGATCTGTAACATAAGACAGGAGGAAAAATCAATACTCAGCACATTTCCACAAAGCCTGGTGGAGTACGGCCGTCCAAACAAAACGGCTCTATGCAAATCTGAGAATGTCAGATTAAAATAACTTCTGGCAAACATCCAGGAGGAGCATCTGATGAGCTCCGAGACAAACAAAGCAGCCACTGATAAGACCGGCCCGGATGCGTTTGGAGGGAAATTCTGCTGATGCTGACAGAGTGAGAGCATCTTTCCATTCATGTGTGTGAAAACACGAGCGAGTTGTCTTTAAAGCACTGAAAGCGGCTCTGTATATGGAAACTGATTGTTCTGATAGCTCAGGCTTCTACTGCAGCTCCTCAGTTCTTATTTTCTCTTCAAAACAAACCAGTGAAACGTAGTTGTACAATTTAAGCTTTAGAATGTCCCTCAAAGCCACTGCTGAACGGAAACACTTCATTCTATGTATTTTAAGGAGCGTACTGTGATGCCTGAACTATTTACTGTCTTGATTTTAGCTTTTCAAAGTGAGTTTCCCTACAATCCATCCATCGTTTCATCCAACTCAGGTCGGCCGAGTCGATCCCTGCAGTGAGCGGTTCATCAGAAGACACACACACACACACTCACACACACGTGCATTCACACCCATCTGTTTTCGGACTGTGGGAGGAAACTGGACGATCAGAGTAGAGAAAATAGGAATTGAACCCAGTAAGGCCTCAGAGCACAACACCACCCAGACTCGAACCGGGGACCTTCTCACAACGAGTGCCAAACACTGCAGCACAGCTCTGGATGAATCAATTTCATGATCTAGAAAGTTTAAAGTAAACCTCCTCAACTCCACTTTCACCTTTGACCTCCATCACCTGGCTTCATGGTCTTCTGTCGGCCCGGTTCGACTTTTAAATCCATTTCTCTTATTTCCCGTCTCGTCTTCCTCGTTCTGCTGCTTCCTGTCAAGACTGCTGATTTGTTCCAATCTGAATTAAAACGATCGAACCCGACTGGCTCCTGGAGAGACTTGTCCTCACAGGCAGCGGCGGCTGAATGCGGACTGTCACTCACCGCCGGTGGGGGGGGGGGCAGTGTCCAGCTCCGGGCCGCTCTTCAGCCCATTCTGCTCATTCATCTGAGCTCCTCGCCTGCAGCGCCGCGGCGCTCAACTGCACTTCCTGACCACAGAAGATCATCAGAGTGAGCGAGCGAGGCAGAGGTGTGTGATTCGGATTAAGAACGGAGGTCGAGGGTGGGGTCGGGGAGAGGAGGAGGGGGGGGGGCCGAAGCATCTGTTGTTCAGTTTAACGGTCTGTCTTTATCGTTTCACCACGATGCCACACTGCTGCTGGCTGATGGCTGAAACTGTCAACCTCTCACACACAAACACAACGTTCATACCGTACGCCATCAATTCACCTCAGGCTCCTGCCTCCCCCCCGGAGTCTCTGGCACGCAACGCACTCTGTAACTGTCGATCTTCATTCTCTGTTGGCGTCATGTAACCAGCACATCCGGCACAGACACTGACCACACTTCCTGTGTGGGTGCTCACTTCTCAGTTCCTGTGAGGGTGCAGCGGCTGCTAAAGCGACGGAGAGCACGCATCAGCCACGCCGTCGTTCAAACACACAAACGTGGTTCCTAAGTTTGAGGAACAGCTTTGAAATAGCATGAACTGCTCTCTTCAGACGGCTGCCGTCCCCACTGCCTTCAAAACGGCGGTGGTGTAGCCCCTTCTGATAAACAGCAATCTAGATCCCAACGTTTTTAATAACTACAGACCTGAATACAACTTAGCGTTTTTAATAAAGTTTTAGAAAGACTGGTTTTTAACCAAGTCAGTAATCACAATTAACATTTCAGAAGGACATCAGTCTGCTTTAGAGTGAATCACAGTGCAGAGACGAACTTTTAAAGATTTCAAATGACATCAGGTGGAATTTAGATAATAAAAAACTCACAGTGTTGGTTCTACTGGACCTGAGTGCTGCTTTCAGCACAGTAGACCACCACATTTTAATAAATAGACTGAGACACCTGGTGGGCCTCTCTGGTACTGTTCTGAACTGGTTCACTTCTTATCTCACAGATCCATGTTTTATGTAAGTATGGATACATGTTGCTCAAGAACCATGAAATTAGATGTGGGGTTCCCCAAGGATCAATTTTAGGCCCCATTGTTTTTAACCTTTACATGCTCACAAGGAGACACAGCATCAGTTTCCATAGTTACACTGATGACACTCGGCTGTACATCAGTTTCCATAGTTACGCTGATACTCTGCAGTACCAGTGTTTCCCCTACCATTATATTAGGGGGGCGCCCCCCCCCCACCGCCCCCCCGCCCCCGCCGCCCAGAAGGTCAAGTTAAATTAAAGTAATTGTTACTTTTTTACACGAAACTTTAGTTTTCCTGCATAAAGGCTCCACATGCTGTCCTTATACGAGACGCGCCACTGCAAACTGTGTTTGTGTGTGTGGTGACTGGGGGTGGGGGTGGGGGGGCAGTGTGACTGTTTACAAGACAGAGGGAGGGGGGAGTAGACACAGTGGAGTGCTGCAGCGAGTGCTTTCTACAACAAACTACAGCCATAATATAGAGTTATTTCAGCCATAAAATGAAGAAGCAGAAGAAAAACCACCTCTGATGACAGTGAAGCACGCCATGAGGTCATTAGACCGTATAGCGGGGCCATGTGTTGTTGTTCTCAATCGTTTAGGAGTGTTAAAAATAATAATAAAAAAAAAAAAACGAAGAACATATTATGACTCAAATTCCTTATTTTGAGTTTTTGTACGACGGCGACAACAACCAACGCGAAAACAACCGCCCCCCCCAAGGGGCCAATCCTAGGGGAAATACTGAGCACATCATTGTCAATAGTTACATTGATGACACTCAGCTGTACATCAGTTTCCATAGTTACGCTGATGACACTCAGCTGTACATCAGTTTCCATAGTTACTGATGACACTCAGCTGTACATCAGTTTCCATAGTTACGCTGATACTCTGCAGTACATCATTGTCAATAGTTACGCTGATGACACCCAGCTGTACATCAGTTTCCATAGTTACACTGATGATACTGTTCAAGCCGTGTCTCCTGATGACTCAGGGCCAATAGAAACCTTTTTAACTGTCTCATCATCACGTCATGGATGGCAGTGAATTTCCTGCAGCTAACCAGAACAAACCAGAGATTTTAATTTTCGTTCCTGAGGGCCAGAGAAATATTTACAAAAAGTACAAGATTTTAAACCAGAACAATCTGTTGAAAACATGGCCGTGACTTTCAACTCTGAGCTGAATTTTATTCCACATATTAAAAATGTAAATAAGATTGGATTTTATCATCTTAGGAATATAGCCAGATTCGGCCCGTTTCTCTCTCAGGCCAGCCGGAGGTGCGAATCTCCTGTCGGTTAGATTACTGTAATGCCTTGCTCTCTGGTCTGAAACAAAAAGTGTCTCAAACCTCCAATTATTACAAAACTCAGCCAGCATGCTGATGAGGACCAGGGGGCGGGGCCACATTACACCGGTTTTAAAGTGGCCGCATTGGCTCCCTGTCCGCTTCAGGATGGATTTTAAGATTCTCTAATTAGTTTTTAAATGTCTTAACAGTCTTTGCTACTTCTTATTTAGCTGATCTGTTTTAACCATACGGACCCTCGGGGGCCTGAGGTGCTCTGGCAGTGGTCTGCTGTGCGTCCCAAAAGAACCAAGACCCCCGGTAAGCAGTCTTTAGCCACTACGACCCCCGCCTGTGGAACAGCCTGCTGGAGAACCTCAGGACTGCAGAGACTGTCCAGATTTTTTAAAGGGAGGTTAAAAACACACCTTTTGAATCAGGCTTTAATTCATCTTTTATATCTCCTACTTTCATCATTATTTATGCAATTTTCTGATTAACTTTTACTTCTTACTTTTATTTCTTAACCTTATCTTATTTTACATCAACTTTGTATCACATCTTATATTCTTAACAAATTAACGTTAACATATTGCAAATTCTTGCTGTGAAATAACACGTGCATGTGCAATGAACATATTGTCAACAGCAAACTGAACTGCAATACACTCTTTCTGAGCCAATTCAAAATGACGGAACACAGTGTCTGCAATTTCATTCGCAAACACTGCAGCGGCGACTTTAAATCTCAGTTTCAGCTTTCATTATTTGATAGCAGGAGACAGAAGCACAAACACTGAAGAAGGATTACTGAAAATACAGAGTTGCAGAAACTGCTCGTTTTCTGAAACACTGCTGGTGGGAACTGCAAAACACAGCTGGTGTATATGCAGGCCAAGAGAAAGAGCACTGTTAACATTATTACTGCATACTTGTTAAAGCCTTATTTCAAAATCATCTTTAAATGTAATCAATGTTATTCATACATCAAAACTGACAGAGTGGAGAAGAATCCCTGAACAGGAGCAATCCTCGCTTAATGTCTCAAATCAACTAAAAAGTGTTTTTCACCTGTTTTCACGGTCAAGAGGAAACTAATCATCTCTGAGCTCTGATTTCTTCCTCTTCTCTGAGAGAGAAAATACTGAATGTTTCTCATAACAACAGAGCCATCCTGTGGAGGAGATGTTATCTTCAGGGTCTGTTCAGCTGCTCATGTGTCCAGCGGTCACTGCAGCAGGCTTCTGGAGCTCACACTGGAGTTTAGCTGGTTTTATTTAGCTTTTCTCTTCTTGCTGCAACTGGGATCCAAACCCAGATAAACACTCAAGGCCAAGAGTTAAGAGACGAGCGGACACAACTCAACGCTGCGAACCGAGCCGAGACATCAGGATCAGTTTACATCATACTTCGAGGGAAAATGTTCCATTTCTGGTGGTTAATTACTCGAGCATCTGCTGGATATCTGTTTACTACGGCCGTGGTGCATATGTGCAGCCGCAGCATTTCAGAAAAGTTGTGTTTTCCACCGTCTACACGGAGACGGTGCTGGACTGTTTGGGGTTCAGAGGAGCGCCACTGTCATGGAACAAACACCAAAAGAAGCAGCGAAAGTTTTGAATTTCCACTTGAAAAGATTTAATTTGTGAAAACATGCATAATGCAACAGCGAAGGAAGAATAAGTTTCTAGGGGAATATTTCACGTATGTTACAAATGAAGGTTTCACTAAAATCAGTTTTATTCTGAGATTGTAGGGATTTTCAGTAGTCATTGTTTGTCGTTTTCAAAAATAGACATTCTCCTCACACACACTCCACCACAACAAAGAAACATTCTGAGTTTGAAGTTGAAGTTAGATTTGAAGGTTATTCTGGCTGCCCTGTTCCCGTCCAGCCCACTCAGATGAGCTGTAATGTGGCCTCTGAACTAAAATGCGTTTGACGCCTCTGATCCTCCCAAACCTGAGCCGTGATCTCAGCACTGAGAAATGACTGAATGGAGAGAAGTTGCAGTGTGTGGGAAGTTTACACACACACTCTAGAGGATGTTCAGCACAATAACAAAAGAGAAGTACAAGCAGCAGGAAACCTTCTGTAATGCAAAAGAGGAACAGACGTGACGTGCTGAGTAAAAGTGGTGAAACTGCGCATAAATAGAGGTGTGTGTGTGTGTAATCATAGAGCAAGTCTACAGGCTGCAGTCCGCCGTTCACACGCGAGTATGGTACAGACAGAAGAAGATGATCTGAGGAAGGAATCCCAAAGAAAAACAGAGCATAACTTACCCCCTCCAGCCTCTTCAGGGCAACATCATGAGACCGTCCGGAGTGTGAGTTGTAAAGTCAAGTCTTGTGGGAGGGAAAGGCACACCGCTGTGTCACACCAGGGTTACGGCGCTGTCAGAGAGCTGTGCATTCACACACACACACACACATACACGCAGTAATCCTCGGTCGTCTGTGTTTGAGCAAGGAAGCCTCTCAGCCTCTACATGCATGCAAGTTCGAAATCCTAGTCAGGTCCAGGTCCTCTCTCCTCGTCCTGCTGCTGCTTTGTCCATTTTTGGCAAATGGAGCTGAGCGTTGCGTCTCCCTCTCGGAGGGATAGAGAGCTGCTGAAAGCTAGCGAAGGGAAGGAAAAGTGCGCTGCGATTGGCAGATGATTCAGGAAGAGCTCAAGGACACCTGAGAGGCTGGAGTCCACGCCCACCGGTCTTCAGGCATGCAGGCACACATCAAACAGGTGAGGTGAGGGGAGTGGCTTTGCTTCATTCCTGCAGATGAAAGGAGCGAAAGAGCTGATGAAGCCAAAAGGCATGCGGCTTACAAACCCTCGCAGGCTTTCAAGGTGTCACACAAGAGCAGAAAAGCCTGTCAAACACTTATGGAACATATTCAGAAAAAGCCAGACAACATTCTTCCTCACAAAGAATTTCACCTGAATTAACCTTTTGAAAATATTTAGAGGGAAATTATTCAAGTTATGCTGAAATTCAGATCAGGTCCAATAAATTCATCACTGAAATTGCTTTAAATGCATCTTAATGTTTCATAAAAACTATAAAACTACTGCTGCACATGTCCAGAATTCATTATAATTGTTGTAATCATTTGTAAAAGAGCTCTGGGAGTCACAATAATACATTTCAGCGCTGTATAATATTTATACTGTATATGGGATAATCTTGTCTTAATTTATTAGATTTGTATATCTGATATGATCGCTTTTGGGATATGAACATGATAAGACAGTTTTATGAGACTGAAGGTCAGTTTTGATTAATATTAACACAGTAAAATTCAATAGCATTATTTGTCTCTATCTCATATTAGTTAGAATTAGATTTTTTAATTGGCCAAAGTAAGTATTAAAATCTAGATCTTTGACCAATGTGATTAATCTAACACATTATTTATGGACATATTCCATCACTGATTTAATTAAATAAACTAATTGTGTTGTGTAGACAAAGCAATGTTTTGTTTTGTTTTTGACATTTTTTCAATAAAACTTTGGTTAGATTTGTGTTGCCAAATGAGAGAAATTAAATTAAAGAATATAACATGGTGCTAATGCTAATACTGCTACATTAGCCACAATGTGTTAGCCAGCGCTCATTAGGTTAATTAGAAAAATACAAGGCAGTTACGTATTTTTATTCTTCTTGTTTGGAGGTTTCTTGTAATTGATATAGCTTCAATTCTATAGTCTTTTCGGTGAAGTTATTCAATCTCTGAATTAAATAAACCGCTAAAAGCTAAACTACAGTAGCTAAACGTTAGCATTACCTAGCCGTCGTGTGAACTTCCATGTAGCCGTTAATGATGGATTCATATCAGTCAGTGCTACATAAAGATGTGTAATGAGGGGAAATCGTGTTTTTGTGTGTGTAATTATTTTAAAACATTAAAAGTGGAGTGTGTGAATGTTGATACCTGACAGTCGTCCTCCGCACCACCAGGGGCGCTGCAGCCCGACTCACCGCCGTCCGACGTCACTTTCCTGCTCAGCTTTGTTTGTTCCGCACACGGCTGCACGGCACACACACTCACACACACACCTTTTCTGTGTCTGCCGGTCATCCGGAGGTGGGGGTTTGACAGCCGTGTGTCGGACAGGCTGCACCTCTCAGTCCGACATGGAGTCCGGCGACCTGAAAGTCTTCCTGGAGTCTTCTCTCAACGAGATCTTTAAAGCCACAGTCAGCGACATCCTGGACTCGGTGGAGCGGACCGTGTCCGAGTACCGGGGCACCATCCGCAGGATGGAGACCGAGTAGGGGAACCATCACCAGGATGGAGACCGAGTACCGGGGCACCATCCACAGGATGGAGACCGAGAACGAGGCCTGAAGCGGCTGTTGTTTGCAGAATCCAGAGGTACGGTGGCCCCGGAGGGACATGGGGACCCCAGCAGCTCTTTGTGCATGCTGTTTGTTTACATGTTTCTAATCTCCCGATCGGATCATCAGATGAGCAATTTTTGCCCATTTTTCACCTAATAAAGCACTTTTTTTCCCCTAAAATCACTGGCATGACTGAGTGACTTTCATCCGTAGTTTTGTTATCAAAATTGTAGTTCATGATGGATTTATTTGTAGAATCAACCCAAGTAGGCACACTGGCGCATGACTAGAGTTGTAATTCAAACTGCAGTGAAATAAAGGGAATATTTTTAACTTTTATAGCTTATACCATTTCTTTATTATAAAGAAGAAAAATGCACTTTGAGATCGGCCCTCAGATATAAAGTGTGTTATAAATAAAATCCACTGTTATTAATGAATCCACTGCCAAGTCTTTATTTTATGTTTTATCAATTTTAGATAGTTTAGACCTTTTTCAGTTTTTGGATTTCTGTCAACAGTATTGTGTCTCAAAGTCATTTCATATTAGAACGTGGGTAAGGTAAACCATTGTTTATAAAGGTGCAGACGGGTGTTTGTTTCTCTCTGTTGTATTTATTCTTTGACCTGACTGTGTTCACCTCCTTGTGTTTCCACAGAAGACGTTCCTGATGAGCATTCAGCCCCAGAGGCGAGCCGTCGTCCCGTCAGCTCCGTGCAGACTTCCTTCACGGCGTCGATCTGCAGCAGCGACAAGAAGAGCTGCAGGAGGAAGAGTAGCGGCAGAGCGAGGGAGAGCGTGACGCCCGCCTCCTTCTACCTGCAGGCCAACCACGCGGCCCCGAACAGGTCAGAGGTCGACAGGAGCGCCTCAGCGTGCGTGAAGGCGGAGCCCGGCCTGGATGAAGGCGTTGCTATGGACCTGTCCCAGCCGTCGGCCGGGCTGAACCTCACCGTGAGGCCCGTCAAGACGGAGAGCTCGCAGGTGAGCTGCTCCACGTACACGCCCCCGCCGCCATCGCTGCGAACGCCCCCTCCTCCACCGCCGTCCCGGCTCAACATGCAGCAGTGATCAAGTCAAAGTCACGGTGGTTCCAGAGATCCCGTGGAGGACGAGGAGTTCGTTAAAGCTGAAGAGCAGAACGGAGACGGCGGCGGTCTGGCCAGTCAGGACTTGAAGTGCTTGTTGGGATTTTACTCGGAGCCGCGGACTGATCCTGAAGGTGTTGACGGACAGGTTGAGGAGCCGGAAGCAGCGACGGCGACAGATAGAGACGCTCCTCCTGCTCCGGTTGCGGACGGGTTTCCAGAAGTACCCGACCACTTCCTGCGCTGCCCGTCCTGCCCCAAGACCTTCAGCCGAGCGTCCTTCCTCAACGTCCACCTGAAGACGCACGGCGGCGAGAAGGCCCACAGCTGCGGCCTCTGCGGTAAGAGCTTCGGCCGCGCCGACCTGCTCCGGTCCCACCGGCGCACCCACACGGGGGAGAGGCCCTTCAGCTGCGGAGTCTGCGGCAAGACGTACGCCCACCCCAGCCAGCTGCGCATTCACCGGCGCGTCCACACCGGCGAGAAGCCGTACGCCTGCTCGCACTGCGGCAAGCGCTTCAACGAGCACAACCAGCTCAAGGTGCACCTGCGCACGCACACCGGCGAGAGGCCGTACGGCTGCGGGGCGTGCGGCAAGGCCTTCAGCAACGCCGGCAACCTGCGCATCCACGAGCGGATCCACACCGGCGAGAAGCCGTACTGCTGCGCCCAGTGCGGCAAGCGCTTCAACGGCCTGGGCGACCTCAAGACGCACTACCGGATCCACACGGGCGAGCGGCCGTACTGCTGCCAGCTCTGCAGGAAGACCTTCAGCCAGGCCGGCCACCTCACCATCCACATGCGCATGCACACCGGGGAGAGGCCTACAGCTGCAACGAGTGCGGCAAGCGGTTCACGGTGGCCAGCAGCCTCAAGCTGCACCAGAGGACCCACACGGGCGAGAAGGAGTACGCCTGCTCGCACTGCAGCAAGAGCTTCAGCCGGGCGGGCCACCTGAAGCGGCACGAGCTGGTCCACACCAAGGAGAAGTTCTTCCTCTGCAGTCGCTGCGGGAAGACCTACACCGACCAGTCGTCGCTCAAGAAGCACCTGAAGGTCCACAAGGCGGAGGAGGAGCAGAGCCGGGACGAAACAAACGCTCCCTCGGATGCCGACGGCTCGTCCCGGGCAGGTGGAGTCGGCGCCAAGAGCGACTTCTGCTATGTGGTTTCACAGAAGTAACACGAAATCCACGAAGTCTGGAGCTTTTGTCACAAACTGCCGGAGAAGCTTCCAGCAAACCAGTGAGGGAAGCTTGGATTATTTCACCAAACTGCTGCTGAAGCGGGGCTCTCAAGTCGTCTGTGATGTTTGTGGTGCAATACGCTGTTGTCTGGTCTGGTCTGTGGTTCAGTAGATAGAAGTATTTAATACTGATGAATGAGAGGCTCCTGATAGCTCTTCTGTCATTTATTCACCAAAATAAGAGAAGTTACGAGTTTAAAAAGTGCAATTTGTAGCTGAGGACGCAGATTTTGTCAACTCCATTCCTGATTTCAAATGTTAACTGTTCACAAAGAAATTCTTCCAAAGTCCCACATGCATTGATTAAAATTGTGTGAATTATGTATTACACTCAGAATTCCTCAATGGGAATGTTTCAGAATCACTTCCTAGTTTAGATAAATAGCATTGAAGGTCATTTACTTTGTCCCAGTAAAAGGGTTTGTGCAAAATCTAAATTTATATTTCAATGTAGTTTGACCTGTAAAAAAAAACAGTAAATATCACACACAGTGTAATATTAATGTAACTTATGATTCCTTAAAGATATGTAAGAATAACTTCGCTTCCTGTATCCGCTCTTTAAATTCGTAGAGTCACTGAAGTCAAAATGTATTTTTTTCTCTGAATTCTCACCTAAATTTAAACAACAAAAAGAATTCCCACATGCATCTGTAAAACTTTGGATTAGCCTGTTGTGCGTTCCAGTTAATCTCGGGGGGGGATCATGAAGTGTGTAAAATACGTGGAGATCAGATGTATTTCCTCCAGCTGGTTCTGAAGTTTTATGCACACAAAAAAAAAAGCTTCATTGAATTAATACTGTCAGTCTCTCCAGCTATCTGTGAATTTCTTAGATAAATAAAAGAAGTTGTGATATTTAAGGATTTAGAAATCCGGATATATACACTCTGTAGTGATTTATCATTCTGTAGGAATTTGATATCAGCCACGTTTCCACAAAACAGCACAATGATGTAGTTAGCAGGTCGGGCCAGTAGTGGGTGCTGTTGCTCGTTTCTCTATTGAAACCAGTCAGTTGCAAAACACTTGAAAACGTGTAAACGGACCTTAACGCCTCGCGCTCGTCAACAAAAAGCAAGACGAGATCATTTGATCGTATCGGCTGCACGTCTGCTTTAAATTTGTATTTATTACATTTCAGTGAATATTTAAAAATATATTGAACTAAAAGGCTTCCTGTGACTCCACCCACCAAACTGCTGCGTTAGTCGTTTGTCTGCTGAACTAATTTCTGCAGCGTTCAGTTAGTCGTGACTCAGCCGGAGGACGGTTCCTCAGTGAAGATCTCCGGTTTGTGGCAGAAACTGATTGATTTGTTGAAAACGAAAAAACACTATTCAGCAGAGTCTTTACTTAAGCCAGGTTTACACTTGAACGATTCTGTGGCACGCATTGGAACGAATCGAGTCGCAAACTACTCGTAAAGTGGCAGGAAGTGTGCGTAAACCCGTCGTGACTGCGTGCCATGTCGGGACGAGAATTTTGAAATGTTCAAAATTTTGGCCACGACAAAATATCGAGACCGGGCCGTGAACGCCTCGTGAACTCGTCGGTACAATACGGGAGGATGCGTGGACTGGCACACATGGCACACACTGCAACGAATAGTTCACGAACAGCCCAAGCTGAATTGCGCAACCACGTCGTGCCAATGCGGTAAGCACGTAAACTATGCGCAAACTATGTGTGAATGTGTCGTCCCAGTTCGTGACACTGACGGCCGCGCAGTCGTGAAGTATTCGTGAACTGGTCGTGAACAGTGCGGGAGCCAGCCAGTTCGGTGACTCCAGATTGGCACGCCTTGCCACGACAACATCGTGGCAAAAAGTCGTGCAAGTGGAAACCTGGCTTAACAGAGGTGGATTGTGAGTTCCTGTGATTTGTGTCTAAAATAAAGTTAAAATATAACCAGAAAAATGTGTTCGTTTGGATCTGTGTGTCGTTTATTTCATTTGAATGAGGGGAAATGTTTTACACTTTATGCATCAACACTTAAACATGCTGTGTTTCTTTTGCATATTTATGTCAAACTCTCAGACCTTTTTACTTTTACACAATCTGTACTCTTGATTTGATAATTGAAACTTGGGTAACACTTTACTTGAAGCACCCGGTATAACACACTATATGAGTAGTTATAAACACTTATAAATATTCATAATGCTTTATAACCCACTATACAGCATAGGATTAGGGTTAGGGTTAAGGTTAGGTCCTTAGGTTATGAAGCATTGTGATCAATTATGAGCATTTATAACTATAGTTAGACAGTGCTATAATGTAATTATAATGTGTTATACAGGGGGGCTTCAAGTAAAGTGTTACCAAAACTTGCAGTCACTTCAGTTTACACTCAAATGCATGCCTGTTTTATTGGTTAAATAGTATTTTATTTTTCAAAGAACTCTAAATTATGCTTTTATTATATATTTTTAGGGTTTTGGAGTGCCAAATAAAAAGTTGATTTTTGAAAATCAACTTTTTATCTTTACATTCTGTATCTATTTTGCTGAAAGTTTGCACACAAAAAAATGATCATTAATGTGGAATTATTATTTTTATCATGAAGATTTACTAAACTTTTAGATGCTGTGAGAAAAACTGAACTGAATCCTCCGTTTCTCTACAATAAGAGCCGATTCACACACGGCGTGTTGAGGAGTGTCGTACTAAACCTGCGCTCTTCCCTACTGACTCTGCGGTTGGCCGCCCTGCGGTTGCCGCCCCGCGGCGGCGGTGTGGCGGCGGCAGCAGCTGAGGCTCCTGGGCAGCTTCTCCTTGGACAGGTAGAGCAGCGGCTGGATGGTGCTGCTGAAGTCCATCAGGCCGAACGCCACGTAGTGGATGTAGCAGCGGAAGACGTCCGGGGAGAAGTACTCCTGGAACGGGAACAGCGCCACGGGCGGAAGTAGTTGAAGACGATGATGGCGAGGATGATGAGCACCATCTTGAAGGCCCTCTTCTTCACGGGGTGCATCTCGTCGCGGCCCGGCCCGGACTGCTGCAGCGCCCACAGGATGACGATGTTGCAGAAGACCATGAAGGCGAAGGCGGCCAGGATCATGGCGATGAAGACCTTCTCGAAGTTGGCGATGTTGCCCACGCACTTGGCGGCGGCGTAGGCCAGCGTGATGAGCCAGACCGCCGCGGCCAGCACGGCCCGGTGCTGGCGGTCCTTCAGCTCGGTGAAGGTGATGGGGTGCACCACCGCCACGTAGCGGTCCAGGCAGATGCAGGAGAGGAAGAGCGGCGAGGAGTCCTTCATGCCGTAGAAGAAGCGCAGCACGTACCAGGTGCTGCTGGTTGTGAGGAAGACGATGTTGGCCAGCTCCAGCGGCGGGATGAGGCAGAAGAGCACGTCCAGCACCGCCAGGTGGAGGATGAAGATGTCGGAGGTGGAGGAGTCGCCCCTGTTCTTGCGGATGAGCCACAGCACCATGATGTTGGCCGGGATGCCCAGGAACATGTTGGCGAACTGCAGGCCCAGGTACCAGATGAGGACGGCCGGCATGTCGCGGCAACGGCCGTACACCGTCTGCTCGCCAGCCGTCTGGTTCCCCGGTCTGTGAGACACGAACAGCACCGAGGAGTTGACGAAGAAAACCTCCATGACGGCCGGATCAGACCGGGTGGGAGAGACCTGCCAGAAAGACATCAGCACCAGAGAATTAACCAGCTGGAACAAGAAGACACAAAAAAAGTGATGCTGAGGAGAGATGATCAGGAGGGAAACAGGCTCGAAGGTGGCTTCATGTCTGTCTGATTAATTTCACTCCTCAATCCCTGAAGTCCAACTGGCAGAACAGAGTCTCCTCCTCCGAGTCTGGTTCTGAAGTTTCCTCTTTATTCTAATGACATTGCTCTTTCTCTTTCCAATAATTCAAGTGTTTATTCCTTTTCGTTTTATTCCAGCTCATGAGTATCTGCATTTCAGAAAACAAAACTGTTTTTTTGCTCTGTTTTTCTTGAATTATTTGTTTCTGAATCCTCCCCTGAAGCCTCGTTCAATGAAATATTTAAAGCCCTTGATCAATTAATCCTTTAAAATCATTGAAATGCAGCTTGAAGTTAGTTTGAATTCATTTTCTAGGCCGATTCCCATTATTATAAATGGTGTTTGAAACTTTTTACACTATCCATCCAGCCATCCATCCATCCATCTTCAACCGCTTATCCAGGGCCGGGTCGCGGGGGCACCAGTCTCAGCAGAGATGCCCAGACTTCCTGTCCCCAGACACTTCCTCCAGCTCTTTTGGGAGGATCTCAAGGTGTTCCCAGGCCAGCCGAGAGACATCGTCTCTCCAGCGTGTCCTGGGTCTTCCCTGGAGTCTCCTCCCGGTGGGACAGGTGGGACATGTCGGGAACCTCCCCAGGGAGGCGTCCAGGAGGCATCCTAAAGAGGTGCCTGAGCCACCTCAGCTGGCCCCTCTGGATGTGGAGGAGTAGCGGCTCTACTCTGAGCTCCTCCCTGGTGACTGAGCTCCTCCCCCTATCTCTAAGGGAGTCCAGCCACCCTACGGAGGAAGCTCATTTCAGCCGCTTGTATCCAGGATCTTTTCCTTTCGGTCATGACCCAAAGCTCATGACCATAGGTGAGGGTGGGAACGTAGATTGACCGGTAAATCGAGAGCTTCGCCTTTCCGCTCAGCTCCTTCTTCACCACAACAGACCGATACAACGACCGCAACACTGCAGCCGCTGCACCGATCCGCCTGTCAATCTCACGTTCCATCCATCCCTCACTCATGAACAAGACCCCAAGATACTTGAACTCCTCCACTTGGGCAAGAGTCTCTCCACCGACCTGGAGGGGGCAGACCACCCTCTTCCAGTCGAGGACCATGGCCTCGGATTTGGAGGTGCTGATCCTCATCCCTGTCGCTTCACACTCAGCTGTGAACCACCACAGTGCATGCTGTAGGTCCGTGTTCGATGAAGCCAACAGGACAACATCATCTGCAAAAAGCAGAAATGAAATCCTGTGGTTCCCGAACCGGACCCCCTCCGGCCCCTGGCTGCACCTAGAAATTCTGTCCATGAAGATTATAACATTCCATACTCCATATTCCCGAAGCACCCCCACAAGGCACCACGAGGGACGCAGTGAACGCCTTCTCCAAATCCACAAAACACATGTGAACTGGTCAGGCGACTCCCTCGAGCCCCTATGGAGGGTATAGAGCTGATCCACTGTTCCGCGACCAGGACGAAAACCGCATTGTTCCTCCTGGATCCGAGGTTTGACTTATCGATCGAATACTCCTCTCCAGTACCCTGGAATAGACTTTCCCAGAGAGGCTGAGGAATGTGATCCCCCTATATTTGGAGCACACCCTCCGGTCCCCCTTTTTAAAAAGGGGAACCACCACCCTGGTCTGCCAGTCCGGAGGCACTGTCCCGACCGCCACGTGATGTTGCAGAGACGTGTCAACCAAGACAGTCCCTGCACATCCAGAGACTTAAGGTACTCGGGGCAAATCCCATCCACCCCGGTGCCTTGCCACTGAGGAGCTTACCAACCACCTCAGTGACTTCAGCTTGGGTGATGGACGAGTCCACCTCTGGGACCTCAGCCTCTGCTTCCTCTACGGAAGACGTGGCAACGGGATTGAGGAGGTCCTCGAAGTATTCCTTCCACCGTCCAACAATATCCCCACCTCCACTATAAACAGTGTTAGTGGAGTTCTGCTTCCCTTCCTGAGGCGCCGGACGGTTTGCCAGACTTTCTTTGAGGCTGACCGGTAGTCCTCCTCCATGGCCTCGCCGAACTCCTCCCAGCCCCGAGTTTTTACCTCCACAACCGCTCGTGCTGCAGTTTGCTTGGCATGCTGGTACCTGTCAGCTGCTTCTGGAGTCCCACAAGGCAACAAGGCTTGATTGAACTCCTTCTTCAGCTTGACGGCAGCCCTTACTTCCAGTGTCCACCACCGGGTTCAGGGTTGCACCACGACAGGCACCAGGGACCTTACGACCACAGCTCCGGGCAGATGCTTCGACAATGGAGGTGGAGAACATGGTCCACTCAGACGCAATGTCCCCAGCCTCCCTATGGGTCTGGTGGAAGCCCTCCCGGAGGTGGGAGTTGAAAACCATGCTGACAGAGGGTTCCGCCAGATGTTCCCAGCAGACTCTCACAATACATTTGGGTCTGCCAAGTCTGTCCGGTTTCCTCCTCCGCCAGCGAATCCAACTCACCACCAGGTGGTGATCGGTCAACAGCTCTGCTCCTCTCTTCGCCCGAGTGTCCAAAACACGCAGCCGGCAGTCAGATGACACGACATCATCGATCTCCGACCAAGGGTGTCCTGGTGCCAAGTGCACTTATAGATACCCCTGTTCTAGAACATGGTGTTTGTTATGGACAAGCTGTGACTCGCACAGAAGTCCAATAACAAAACACACTCGGGTTCAGATCAGGGATGCCGTGCGATCCAATCACACCCCTCCAGGTGTCACTGTCGCTGCCCTCGTGAGCATTAAGTCCCCCAGTAGAACAATGGAGTCCCCAGTCGGAGAACTGTCCAGCGCCCCTCGCAGGGACTCCAAGAAGGCCGGGTACTCTGCACTGCTGTTCGGGCCGTAAGCCGGAACAACAGTGAGGCACCTATCCCCGACCCGAAGGCGCAGGGATGCGACCCTCTCGTTCACTGGGGTGAACTCCAACACATGGCGGCTGAGCTGTGGGGCTATAAGCAAACCCACACCAGCCCGCCACCTCTCAGCGCGGGCAACGCCAGAGAAGTGGAGAGTCCAGCCCTTCTCGTGAGATTGGGTTCCAGAGCCCCAGCTGTGTGTGGAGGTGAGCCCGACTATATGTAGCCGGTACCTCTCGACCTCCCTCACAAGTTTGGGCTCCTTCCCCCCCCCAACGAGGTGACATTCCATGTCCCTAGAGATGGTCTCTGAGGATCGGGTCGCCGGTCACTCTGCGTCGGCTGCCACCCAATCCACACTGCACCCGGCCCCTACGGGTCCCTCAGTGGGTGGTGGGTCCACTGGAGGGCTGGCCCACGTCGCCCCTTCGGGCTTAGCCCGGCTGGGCCCCGTGGGCAAAGGCCCGGCCACCAGGCGCTCGCTTGCGAACCTCAACCCCTGGCCTGGCTCCAGGGTGGGATCCTGGCTGCACCATACCGGGTGGCATCACGGACCTCGATTTTAACTTCATCATAGGAGCTCTTAAACTAAATGTTTTCAAACAAAAAGTTTTCTCTCATTTTTTTTAATGAATTCTGATCTCTTTGAGCCGTGATGAGGAGCCACAGACAGACAGGCTGGACTTTAATGTGGAGCTGGACATCAGCGGGCAAAACACCAGAACAGTTTCCGACAATTTATTCTATTTTATTGTATTCATGCAACAAAAACAGCAGTTATCTCACAGCACTTTTAAAGTGAAAAAAACCAACTAATACCTGTGATACAGTGACTGTTTATTTTCTACCAACTCAAATTTAACTTCCTCTTGTCCAGAGACGTTTCATCAGTTTTATATAGATTTAATTTAAAATTATCAGTAATGTTTTAACATGTGATCCAAATGCAAGATTTCTACAAAAATCTAATTGTATAATTTAGGAACTTAAAGGATCTCTGATGCCAGGAGATACAGTGCATTAAAAAAAAATACATCAGAAAAACATAGAAACTGAGAGAACATGCAAACTACAGTGAAATCATAATTTATGTTAAAAAAATATTAAATTTAAGCATAATTTATTTAAAGATATATTTTTAAATTACTATTTTAAAGTGTTAAAGTCTTGCCAGGACATGGACGTGTTGAATATGAACAACTATACACAGAGTTTAGCTCTCAGTCGGCAGAAGGAGGAAACATTCAGTGAAAGATAAATCTGTCAAAACAAGAATCGGGAGTGAACCGAGAGAGTTACACCAAATGTCTTCACTGAAACAAAGAGCAAAACTCGAGCTGAACACTTGTTCTGTGGTACAAAACTGGTGAATTAAAGTTTGAAGCTGTTCAATCGAACACTAGTCCAACAAGCGACCCGAGACGGAGCGTGAACCCGAAGAGAAACGGAGCTCCTCGTTACCGAGGTTACAAAGACACTGAGATTTCACTCATGGTGTGTTGTGAGGCTCTTTCAGCGAGATTTACATTGAGAATTTGGATCCCTCAAGAAGAGGCTGGTAACCAGTGGCCTATAATGTATAACCTTTATGGACTAAAGTAAATAGAAATGTGAACGACGGACAGTATAGGAAGTTCAAACAGCCAGCCTGAATTCAGAATAAATGAAACATAATGGCACAAATTATACCATGATAATGCTTTACCTTCAAGTAAAACTTGAATAAACTATTTTATTTCCCAGGTTGATGAGGTTAAGGGTGCAGCGCGGGAGTGTGTCGTCAGTCCAGCAGAGCCTCTTACCTTCCAGAGCTGCAGCTATCTGCCCTCACTCTGCAGACCCTTCATCCCATCTTCCCCTCACACTCCCAGGTAGACACAGCCTGCGCTCGCCACAGCTGCACGCAGCATTATGAAAATACCTGGCTGAATATTCAGGTCAACACCACTATCTCTGTTTCCCAGGGTGACATGTAAAGGTGCAACTGGTCCATAAACAGCTCGTTTCCTGCAGAGCAGATCCAATAAAGGTATTGACACTGCAGGGCGACACCTGCGCACGTCTGAAGGACTTAAAGGTTCTGTCACTCACCTGAGGTGATGGAAGCCACCGCTCTTCACTTTGACAGTCTGTTCCAGTGTGAGGAAACGCTCACCCCCCCACCACAGAAAACATCTCTGGTAACATGAGCCAACACTTGTGGGATCCCAACTCTCAGCGTGATCATCCAATCACGGGGTGGAGGTGAGGGCGTGGGCGCCGCCGAGCTCCCTCCGGAGGCCTCCACGTCTCGTTTGGCCCCCGAGCCTCCATCTTCAACATGAGCCCCCATCAAGGGGTGCAGAAGTGAAAAAAAGGAGGAAACAATATAAAATACAAACAGCCTGATGTGCAGCAGTAAGATGAGGAGAAGGGGTGAGGGTGGAGGACGTGTTGTGGCAAGTCGTCACCCCTTCGATCGGCACTGATGCAAGAAAGTGATGGTGCCTGACGGAAAACGGGCAGTAAACAAGTGATGCAACAGTCCTGGAAATCACTTCTGATTAAATTCAGTGTAACCGAGTGTAACGTGTTACACGAGGCTGACGCCTTCAACACGGCGGCGTCTCGCCTCCAGTCAGGATCAACCAGCGCCCAGCTATGAATCCTGGATTTAAATGGCACTGACTGGAGTGTATTCCTCACCGAGAAATGGAGTCTTAAGGTTTAATTTCATTACGTTCACACTGAGCTCTTGCTGTTGTCGTCCTTGAGAGGGGAGATTAGCCCAGTGACAGGTCTCATTGAAATCAGCTGTTACAACTGGGAGAGACTGAACACCTGCAGGACGTCGGCCCTCGAGGACCGGAGTCTGACACGAGTGCTTTAAAGCAGGGGCGTCCAAAGTCGGTCCTGGAGGGCCGCAGCCCTGCATGTTTTCCATGTCTCCCTGCTTCAACACAGCTGATTGCAATGAGGCTCGTTATCTGGCTTCTGCTGGACTTGGCCAATGAATCATCATGAGATTCAGGTGTGTTGAAGCAGGGAGACATGGAAAACATACAGGGCTGCGGCCCTCCAGGACCGACTTTGGACACCCCTGCTTTAAAGTAAAACCAAAACGGTATATGATATACGAAACGACGACCCAACAAGATACGATATGATATGATACAATGCCGGACAAGCACGATGCTAAACGATGTGAATCGATGTGTTACAATGAGAAATGATGCAGACAACACGACATGATGAGATGCGACCTGATGCCCAACGATGCAATGTGACGAGATACGATGCAACACAGTACAGCGCAAAGCAATGAAGCATGTCACACAACAAAGTAAGAGCATTTAGATTTAGATGAATTCCTTTTCAACTTAAATTTTCTTTAATTGTCAATAATAAAAACTGATAAAATTGGAGTGTTGGAACCACAGACACTCGTCTCGAGAGGACTCCTTTCTAGAACCAAACTGAAGCTCCAACAGAAGCTTCCTAAATCCAAAGCATGAGCAACGACACAAGATCAACACAGAGCTTCAAATTCATCCTCAGACCTAAATATATAGTTCTGAAGGATTAAAAGGCTCATTTGACACGCTGACAAGCTGGTCCACACCAAGGAGAAGTTCTTCCTCTGCAGCCGCTGCGGGAAGACCTACACCGACCAGCCGTCGCTCAAGAAGCCCTGAAGGTCCACAAGGCGGAGGAGGAGCAGAGCCGGGACGAAACAAACGCTCCCTCGGACGCGACGGCTCGTCCCGGGCAGGTCGAGTCGGCGCCAAGAGCGACTTCTGCTATGTGGTTTCACAGAAGTAACACGAAATCCACGAAGTCTGGAGCTTTTGTCACAAACTGCCGGAGAAGCTTCCAGCAACAACCAGTGAGGGAAGCTTGGATTATTTCACCAAACTGCTGCTGAAGCTGGGCTCTCAAGTCGTCTGTGATGTTTGTGGTGCAGTACGCTGTTGTCTGGTCTGGTCTGTGGTTCAGTAGAGAAGTATTTAATACTGATGAATGAGAGGCTCCTGATAGCTCTTCTGTCATTTATTCGCCAAAATAAGAGAAGTTACGAGTTTAAAAAGTGCAATTTGTAGCTGAGGACGCAGATTTTGTCAACTCCATTCCTGATTTCAAATGTTAACTGTTCACAAAGAAATTCTTCCAAAATTCCACATGCATTGATTAAAATTGTGTGAATTATGTATTACACTCAGAATTCCTCAATGGGAACGTTTCAGAATCATTTCCTATTAAAAAACAGTCTAACTTTGAAATTCATTTACTTTATCCCACTGAAAGGGTTTGTGCAAAATCTAAATTTATATTTCAATGTATTTTGACCTGTATTTAAAAAAAACCAATAAATATCACACACATTAGTGTAATATTAAAGTAACTCATGATTCCTTAAAGCTATGTATGTATGTTTGGATTAGCTTGTTGTGCGTTCCAGTTAATCTGGGAGGGGGGGGGGGGGCATTGCGCCACTTCCTCTGGTTAAAATGGGCTCTCCTTATTATCTCATGAAGTGTGGGAACAGGGTTGGGGAGTAACGGATTACATGTAACGGTGTTACATAATCAGGATACAAAAAAATTGTAACTGTAATCCGTTACAGTACACGTAAAAAATATGTAATCTCGTTACAGGTACTTCTGATAAAAACACGGATTACTGAGCGGGATTACTTTTTAAAATCAGACGGAATATACCAGCAACAACAGACTTACGTGCCGTAGACAGACATTGTGACACTCTACGACACTTTCCATCACTTTACGGCACAAACCGCCACACCATAGATCTATAAACAATAGATACCGTAGATATATAAATGATAGACGCCGCATCGACCGCTGTCTTGGAGCAGCCTCCCGCTGAACTGATATGTTTAACAGTGAATGAAACAGGGAGAGAACCTCATTCTTTGGCTTGAAACGTAGACATTTTGTATTTAAAGGTGTAATACAGGATTTTGGTTTCCCAGTGGATCACCTAAATAACTGGTGGGTCTGTTTGTCAATCATTCTGACGAGCTGGTTTCGTAAGGCGGTTCTACGTGCTCGCGCCCAATCAGCTTCTCCCTTTTGCGCATGCGCATTCAGAGTGTTTATGTAGCCGGTGAGCTTCTGAGCTCGTACTTACCGATGGCGAGTCTGACATAATGAAGCTGTAACTGTTTCGGAAAACAAGCTTTATGTATGAGCAAGGCGGATCGCAGAAACTGTAAACAGAGCCGTGCACGTCCGGAGAAGAGGAGATCGCGCTCGTACACTTCCGCGTTTCCTGGGAGAGAAGGAGAGCCGGGCGGATGGTCTGGCGCATGCGCGTTGTTCAAAAAGTGAGTGACAGATGTTTGGCTTCGTCGTTTCAAGAAAATCCTGTATTACACCTTTAAGTCAGATGAGGCCCAGAACTTCTCTATACAATGTAAGTTCTGCCTCCAGCTGTGAAAATGCTCTCAACATCCAGGAACTCATCAAACCCGAAGACACCGCTATAGGTATGATACACTAAACTCACAGTGAAGCTAAAGTGTTATTAGCCTGCTAGTGCTAACCTGACAGTAACCTGCTGACAGCTGAACCACAGCCTCACCAGGCTGAACTCAGAAGAATCTGAGGGAGCCAATATCTTCAGCCTGTATGAAGGATTTACTGGAGACTGCATGTTACCTGTCACTGAGGAATGAACCAACTCTGAACTCTTGAAAAAATACTGTGCATTGGCATGCCTGAAGTCGTTTAAACCCTGGTCCTCGTTACAGCAGTACAGCTACACAGCAGACTGAGTATTTAATATCAATGTGTGTTAACACTGTCAATGCGGCTCCTGGTTCTGCTGCTGGACTGTAGAACTACTAGAGGAACACAGTCTGAACTGATGGAGCTGATCCTGAGTCAGAAAGAAAGAAAGTCAGATTCTCAGTAGGTTAGAGGTCAAAGGTCATGTTGTTTATATAAATTGGGGCCGAACACAGAGTTCAGCAGAGTTCAGAACACTCAGAGCATTTAGTGTTTACTGTGTAGAGTTGTCAATACACTGTGAGGATGGATCATTGTATTTGTCTTTTTTTTTTATGTTTGCTGGTGAAGTAATCTAAACGTAACTAAAACTAATCTAGTACGTTAGTTTTTAATTGAAGTAATTAGAGTAAGTTACTGATTATGTTTTTTTTGACAAGTAACTTGTAATTGTACCGGATTACAATTTAAAAATAACCCTCCCAACCCTGTGTGTGAAATACGTGGAGATCAGATGTATTTTCTGCAGCTGGTTCTGAAGTTTTATTCACAAAAGTAAACTGCATCAGTGAATTAATACTGTCAGTCTCTCCAGTTATCTGTGAATTTCTTAGACAAATAATTTAAAGTTGTGATATTTCAGGATTCGTAAATCCAGATATATATGCTCTGTAGTTATTCTGTAGGAATTTGATATCAGCCCCGTTTCCACGGAAACAGCACAAGGATGCAGTTAGCAGGTCGGGCCAGTAGTGGGCGCTGTTGCTTGTTTCTCAATTGAAACCATTCAGTCGCAAAACGCTGTAAACATTAACATCTGTTTTCACTTGAAAACATGTAAATGGACCTTAACGCCTCGCACTCGTCAACAAAAGCAACAGAAGATTGTTAGATCGTGTATCGGCTGCACATGTGCTTTAACTTTGTATTTATTACATTTCAGTGAATTTTTAAAAACATATTGAACTAAAAGGCTTCCTGGGACTCCACCCACCAAACCGCTGCGTTAGTCGTTTGTCTGCTGAAGCTAATTTCTGCAGCGTTCAGTTAGTCGTGAATCAGCCAGAGGACGGTTCCTCAGTGAAGATCTCCGGTTTGTGGCGGAAACTGATCGATTTGTTGAAAACGAAAAAACACTATTCAGCAGAGTCTTTACTGCCAGAGGCGGATCGTGAGTTTCTGTGATTTGTGTCTAAAATAAAGTGAAATATAACCAGAAAAATGTGTTCGTTTGGATCTGTATGTCATTATTTCATCTGAATGAGGGGAAATGTTCGATACACTTTATGCATCAACACTTAAACACGCACTGTGTGTCTTTTACACATTTTATGTCAAAATCTCAGACCTTTATACTTTCACACAATCTGCATTCTTGATTTGATAATTGAAACTTGCAGTCATATCAGTTTACACTCATGCATGCCTGTTTTATTGGTTAAATAGTATTTTATTTTTTGCATATATTTTTTGCAAAGAACACTAAACTATAAGAAATAAAGTTGCAGTTCTTTTACAAAATATTTTAGGGTTTTAGAGTGCCAAATGAAAAGCAGATTTTGGAAATCAAATTTTTATCTTTACATTCTATATATTTTGCTGAAAGTTTTCACAAAAAATTACTACAGATATATTAAAGGTGCTGTAGGCAGGATTCCGCATCTCCACCATCTTGCTTAGGGTTACCTAAGCAAGATGGCGATTTGACCCATCTAAGATGGCGATTTGAAACCCAGCACAGCCAATCCGGTCCTGTTTTCTCTGACATCACGCCCTTACGCAAGTTAAGCCCCTCCCACAAGAACGTGCAACGAACACCCCTTGACCAATCACGGTTAGAGCCTCAGGGGCTCTTCTGATTGGTCAAAGATACCTGGAGCTGTCGAGATTCCTTTTCAGCTCAGAACAGAGACAGATGGAAATGCTGCGGCCTCGCGGTAGTGCAGTTATGCTACACTCCTAAAGGATTATCAATGGATACTCTAACATTTAATCCAAAGAAAACACAGAAAAATTAGCATTAACTAGCAAAAGCCTGCCTTCAGCACCTTTAATTATGTAGAATTATTATTTTATCATGAAGCTTTACTAAACTTTAGACGCTGTGAGAAAAAACTGAACTGAATCCTCCATTTCACTACGATAAGAGCCGATTCACACACGGCGTGTTGAGGAGTGTCGTACTAAACCTGCGCTCTTCCCTACTGACTCTGCGGTTAGTCGCCCTGCGGTTGTCCGCCCCGGCGGCGGCGGCGGCAGCAGCTGAGGCTCCTGGGCAGCTTCTCCTTGGACAGGTAGAGCAGCGGCTGGATGGTGCTGCTGATGTCCATCAGGCCGAACACCAGGTAGCTGATGTAGCAGCGGAAGACGTTCGGGGAGAAGTACTCCTGGAACGGGAACAGCGCCACGGGCGGGAAGTAGTTGAAGACGATGATGGCAAGGATGATGAGCACCATCTTGAAGGCCCTCTTCTTCACGGGGTGCATCTCGTCGGGGACCAGACTGCTGCAGCGCCCACAGGATGACGATGTTGCAGAAGACCATGAAGGCGAAGGCGGCCAGGATCATGGCGATGAAGACCTTCTCGAAGTTGGCGATGTTGCCCACGCACTTGGCGGCGGCGTAGGCCAGCGTGACGAGCCAGACCGCCGCGGCCAGCACGGCCCGGTGCTGGCGGTCCTTCAGCTCGGTGAAGGTGATGGGGTGCACCACCGCCACGTAGCGGTCCAGGCAGATGCAGGAGAGGAAGAGCAGCGAGGAGTCCTTCATGCCGTAGAAGAAGCGCAGCACGTACGAGATGTGGTAGTGAGGAAGACGATGTTGGCCAGCTCCAGCGGCGGGATGAGGCAGAAGAGCACGTCCAGCACCGCCAGGTGGAGGATGAAGATGTCGGAGGTGAGGGAGCGCCCCTCTCTGCGATGAGCCACAGCACCATGATGTTGGCCGGGATGCCCAGGAACATGTTGGCGAACTGCAGGCCCAGGTACCAGATGAGGACGGCGGGCATGTCGCGGCACGGCCGTACGCCGTCTGCTCGCCAGCCGTCTGGTTCCCCGGTCTGTGAGACACGAACAGCACCGAGGAGTTGACGAAGAAAACGTCCATGACGGCCGGATCGGACCGGGAGGAGCAGAGACCTGCCAGAAAGACATCAGCACCAGAGAATTAACCAGCTGGAACAAAAAGACACAACGTGACGCTGAGGAGAGATGATCAGGAGGGAAACAGGCTCAAAGGTGGATTAATTTCACTTCTCAGTCCCTGAAGTCCAACTGGAAGAACAGAGTCTCCTCCTCTGGGTCTGGAAAAGCCAAACTAATATGTGTGATAGAGCCACTTTTTGATGTTTATTTTCCACCAACTCAAATTTAAGTTCCTCTTGTCCAGAGACGTTTCATCAGTTTTATGCAGATTTAATTTAAAATTATCCGTAATGTTTTAACATGTAAAACAAATACAAGATTTCTGAAAAAATCCAAAGAAATTCTATGATTTAGGAACTTTAAAGCAACTAATTAACTTTCAGTTTTCGTTGATTTTGGCGGCACCAGTGACAAAAAGCGGTAGTTTTTCCTGAAAGAATACTACAGTTCCCATGAGGACTAGCGCGTGCCGTCGTAAAACGCTGCCTGGTGGCGGGCTGTCGGACTGACCTCCTACATTTGTTTCCAGTGGCTGTGTGAAGGACGGATAGCGAGCGACGCGGTAATGAATCTAAATGAATCTAATGGTGGCTAAATAATGTTATATCATGATGGCGCATGCCGTAAAGCAGTCCGCACATTTGGAGTATTTTAGTGTGACAGAGTGTCATTCAACTAGTTGTAAGTCGATGTATCATCACAAAAGATATTAAAATGTTTTATTAAGGTTGAAAAGTTCCTTAGTGTCGCTTTAAAGGATCTTTGATACCAGGAGATACGTGTGCATTAAAAAAAATACATCAGAAAAGCACAGAACTCTGGGAGAACATACAAACTCTGCAGTAAAAAGCAACATTTATATGAGAAAAAAAACGGCTAAATTTAAGCATCATTTATTTAAAGGTGCATTAAGGAGTTTTACAACCTTAAAAATACTTATTTTCCACCATAAATATGTTACACATTTTTAATGATGTGTACAATGTGGCCTGACATATTCATTACAAGTACCTCAACAGGGCTAAATTGTCACTTGAAAGTCACAGTGCCGGTCCGGCACCAGCACTTTTTTGGGTAGAATTTGAAAGGAATGATGTAATGCGCGCTCCTGCTGGTTAGGTTTCATTATGTCCGCCATTACTCCGCCAGATGCTTAGTGAGCAACAACTGAGCAGGATCTTCCAGAAAGTGAGAACAGACTGGCTTCTAGCACTGCCACAGCTCCACACAGACTCCACCAGGTAAAAGAAACTTAAATCTTACTTGAGCGCTTCTAAACGAGCGAAGACGGAGTTCCCCTCTTCCGTGGACGGGAGCCACAGGGACGAGTTTTTCACTAAGCTGCGTTACGCCCAAGGCCTGCAGGGGGCGCTGTTTCGCATAAAACGTGCAAACTCCTTAAGGCACCTTTAAAGATAAATTTTTAAATTACTATTTTAAAGTTTTAAAGTCTTTCCAGGACATGGACGTGTTGAATATGAACCACTATACACAGAGTTTAGCTCCCAGTCAACATAGGGAGGAAACATTCAGTGAACGATAAATCTGTCAAAACGAAAATCAGGAGTGAACCGAGAGAGTTACACCAAATGTCTTCACTGAAACAACCCTAACCCTAACCCAAACTAGAGCTGAAACTTCTTCCGTGGTATAAAACTGGTGAATTAAAGTTTGAAGCTGTTCAATGGACACTAGTCCAACAAGCGACCCGAGACGGAGCGTGAACCCGAAGAGAAACGGAGCTCCTCGTTACTGGAGGTTACAAAGACACTGAGATTTCACTCATGGTGTGTTGTGAGGCTCTTTCAGCGAGATTTACATTGAGAGTTTGGATCCCTCAGAACAGGCTGGTAACCAGTGGCCTATAATGTATAACCTTTATGGACTAAAGTAAATAGAAATGTGAACTACTGTCTGGTGTTTGTCTATATGAGGACAGTATAGGAAGCTCAAACAGCAGCCTTAAATATCACTAGTAGAACTGCAAAGTTCTGAAAAAGTGAAACCTAATGTCACAAATTAAACCATGATCATGCTTTACCCTCAAGAAAAATGTGAGTAAATACACTATCTCTGTTTCCCAGGGTGACGTGTGTTGGGACTGATCAATTGAAATATTCCACCAAGGAATATTAAATCCAACATAACCCGGAGTCTCACCCGCGAGTTGACTGGATCGGGCCTGTCCTCAGATCCTCCGGAGGTAGCAACTACCTCCACATCGTCACTTGCTCTTCCACCAAGCGGTTGATGGCCTTCCAGCGCCCAATGACACAACCATTATGACTGCGGCCCTGTTCCTGAACCACTGTTCCATCCTCCCCTTTTTCACCGTGAAACTTTTCCTCAGTGGAGTAGACGTAAAAGCTCGCACCGCCGCGCTGCAGCAGCTTCTCGCCTCTCCTCCTCCTCCTCAGCAGCCTCCGGACCACAGCAGACCGGAACCCCTTCACGCGAATCCTCCAAAGAGCCAAAGTTCTGTTGGACGCAGCAGAACCCGACCGATCAGAGCGACGGCTCTGATCTCCCAGCCGAAATCACCGTATTTCGCCGACTGCAACACAGGCTGCCGCTGCAGCCGCGCCAAGCTTCCGCCACACGCCTGGAGGTCACACAGTCCTCGTCGGAACACCACAGGTGAGACCTGGGCAGGCCGTTAGGTAGGAGTGCAATTCATGCATTTGTTTCTTTCATTGTGAACTAGGACCGCAGCTCGTTCATGATATTGGCAACTGTTTTCTTTCTTAATTTCTCTCTTCTCCTCGTGCGCGCGCTCGCAAGCACGCGCTTCCTTCTCACATCACACCCGCAAGACGGCTGGCTCGAGCTGCGCCGCCTCTGCGTTTGAGATATGAAGACAGGCTCGCCTTTCAACCTCTCCTCCTTACTAACCCGCTTTAGTAAATTCAAAAAGCAGCGGATAGACTTTGTGTCGGGAGCACGCACGCGCATCGCTTGCCCGCCTCCCGGTCTTCGCCCTTCGGAAGGAGGGCTCAGAACGTCTCTCTCTCTCTTTCTCTCGCTCACCACCGCGCACACACACACACACACACACACACACACCCCTCCTCTTCCCCCGAAGACACCACCGTACATGGGACCACACAGCCGGCCGCACCGGATCGTGCTTTGAACAGGTTAATCCCCGTCCTCCTGCTGTCCCAACGCACACTCAACCACACTCAACCACACACACACACACACACACACACACACGCTTGCAAGTTCGAATGCTCTTTTTGTGTTAATTAGATGTGTTAATTAGTAATAGACATTGTTAATAAACGCTCTTTAACTGAACTGGACGATTCATTCTTGTGTTTTTGGTGGTCTTGTGACTAAGTTCCGTGTTTTAACAGTCTGTGCCCCGAATTTATTAACTAAGAAAACAACAGGTTAATTTAAAGCAACACCAAGGAACTTTCAGTTTTTGTTGATTTTGGCGGCGCCAGTGGACAAAAGCAGTAGTGTTTTGCCTGACCGAATACTACAGTTCCCATGAGGACTAGTGCGTGGCGTCGTAAAATGCTGCTCGCGGTGGTGTGCTGTCGGACTGAACTCGCCTACATTTGTTTCCCGTGGCTGTGTGCTGTGTGAAGGACGGATGGCGATGAGGTAATGAATCTAATGGTGGCTAAACAATGTTATATCATGATGTGACGCATGCTGTAAAGCAGTCCGCACATTTGGAGTTTTTTAGTGTGCAGGGTTCCTACCACCCTCCTCACAGCTACTTAGTCAAAGTGAAGCAATACTGACGCCCTCAGGCCGTGACAGAGGGTCATTCAACTAGTTGTAAGTCGATGTATCATCACAAAAGATATTAAAATGTTTTATTAAATGGACTACACTTGTATAGCGCTTTTTACCCTGCATGACAGAGCCCAAAGCGCTTCACACTGCAACATCACATTAACCCATTCACTCCATACTGGGTGGTGGTAAGCTACTACTGTAGCCACAGCTGCCTGGGGCAGACTGACGGAAGCGAGGCTGCCAATCTGCGCCATCGGCCCCTCTGACCACCACCAACCATTCACTCTCACACTACTTTCACACTTAGGCAAGGTGGGTGAAGTGTCTTGCCCAAGGACACGACAGTTTTACTCCTGCGGGAGCAGGGATCGAACCCCATCCTTCCGGTTATAAGACGACCTGCTCTACCAACTGAGCTACTGTCGCCCCCCATTAAGGTTGAAAAGTTCCTTAGTGTCGCTTTAATGCTTAATTTACAACTTCTCTCAGCTCATTTTCTGTAATTTACACACTTCCAGTAATTGGCAATTTGTGGCACTATTGATTAATTATTAACACCTTGTTAATCAATACTTTAATGGTTAAATCACCCTGTGTCTACTCCATTCCCAAACAGCTGATTATTTGACATTATTAACGGATAAGTGACAGTTTATTCTGATTAATAATGATGTTGGGTTAAATTACTTGGTGCTTCACTTTAAACAGTTTATTACGCAGTAATTGATTGTTATTGGTGATCCACTGTTAATGACCTGCAATTATTAAGTAAATCACAATTTACTCAAATTAATAAGTAACTAAATGACTTAAAGTAATCAATTACTCTCAGTAATCAATACTTTAGTAATTATTCCCAATTACCAATCGTAAACCCCAACACATGTAAAGGTGCAACTGGTCCATAAACAGCTCGTTTCCTGCAGAGCAGATCCAGTAAAGGTATTGACGCTGCAGGGCGACCCGCGCACGTCTGAAGGACTTAAAGGTTCTGTCACTCACCTGAGGTGATGGAAGCCGCCGCTCTTCACTTTGACAGTCTGTCCCAGTGTGAGGAAACGCTCACCCCCCCACAGAAAACATCTCTGGTAACATGAGCCAAACCTTGTGGGATCCCAACTCTCGGCGTGATCATCCAATCACGGGGTGGAGGTGAGGGCGTGGGCGCCGCCGAGCTCCCTCCGGAGGCCTCCACGTCTCGTTTGGCCCCCGAGCCTCCATCTTCAGCACGAGCCCCCATCAAGGGTGCAGAAGTGAAAAAAGGAGGAAACAATATAAAATACAAACAGCCTGATGTGCAGCAGTAAGATGAGGAGAAGGGGTGAGGGTGGAGGACGTGTTGGCAAAAGTCCTGGAAATCACTTCTGATTAAATCAGTGTAACCGTGTGTAACGTGTTACACGAGGCTGACGCCTTCAACACGGCGGCGTCTCGCCTCCAGTCAGGATCAACCAACGCCGAGCCCAAAACTTTGAATCCTGAGCTCTTGCTGTTGTCGTCCTTGAGAGGGGAGATTAGCCCAGTGGCAGCTCTCATTGAAATCAGCTGTTACAACTGGGAGAGACTGAACAGCTGCAGGACGTCGGCCCTCGAGGACCGGTCTGTCACGCGTGCTTCAAAGTAAAACCAAAACGGTGTATGATATACGAAACGACGACCCGGCAACGTGAATCGATGTGATACAATGAGATATGATGCAGACGACGCGTCGCGATCCGATACCTATTGATGCAGTGTGAGAGATACGATGCAACACAACACAGAGCAATGAAGCATGTCACACAACAAAATAATCATTTAGATTTAGATGAATTCCTTGTCATCTTAAATTTTCTTTAATTGTCAATAATAATAAAAACTGATAGAGTTGGAGTGTTGGAACCGCAGACACTCGTCTCGAGAGGACTCCTTTCTAGAACCAAACCGAAGCTCCAGCAGAAGCTTCCTAATCCAAAGCATGAGCAACGACACAAGATCACAGAGAGCTTCAAATTCATCCTCGGGAAGGATTAAAAGACTCATTTTGGTGATGTTTATAAAGACGCCTTGTTTGCGGCTCTCAGTCTCCAGTGTATTCAGATCAGATCCATCTTTACCAGACACGGTTTATGATTCAGAATCCTGCAGATGAAATCACAAAGTCAAACTCGACCAATGTAGAAATACAACTGGGAGCAAACACCGAGACAAATTAAATTCAAATGATGTGGATCTTCATATTATTCCTCCATCTAAATATGTGTTCACACTTGATTAGCTTTTTTTTTTTTTTTTCCCCCATTCAGACCTCAAAATAAAGCAAACAACTTTAATCAAGCACGAATATTTCCATTCATGAGGTGGGATCACCTGGTGTGATCTCACATTCAGGATCCACGAGGGAACTGAAGCGGGACAGATCAGGCTGGAGGATTTTCATTCAGGTGTCTTTTCAGGTGTGCATCGTCATTTGCAATGCAAACAGAATGTAGCCAGCAAATTCATATCAGGTCGCACCGGTAATCTGTTTTCACAGGACTGTGGAACAAAGTCACAGCCGATGCACGTTATCCACGGTTGTTGAACATTTCACTGCATTTCGCCCAGAGAGACCGCGCTTGCTTACTATGCAACGACACGTCATCAGCAGGGTAAAACCAGCCTGCCTCACCACGGCCTAACGGACTCCACTGTTCTACTGGGGGACTTCAGCGCCCACTCGGGCAGAGACAGTGAGACCTGGAGGGGGGTATCGGGACGCACAGCCTCCCTGATCTGAACCCGAGTGGTTGAGGAGGCAAAAACTGTGGTCTGGGAGGAGTTCAGGGGACCGAGGAGGACTGCTGGTTGGCAAGCCAGATATTGTTTTCTGGAACATAAGGAAAAGGGGACATAGATGATGAAGAGGACGGGACCAGGACAGAGCTCTGGGGACACCGGAGGAGTAAAACATGAAGTGAATGTGATCAGAGAGGTCCGACTCGAAGTGATGGATATGTGACGGATGCTTATCTGTGGGGGATGGAACGGGAGATGGTATCAATCTTTGACGGAAAGAGAGGTGGCATGCTAATATCAGAGGTTTGTTCAGGAACATAAGGCCACAGTGGCCACATCGAGCAAATAAACAAATGAGATTCAAATCCATCCGATTTATACTACAGATTAAAATGCTTGAAAAGTTTTCAAGAAAAACACAGATAACCACATTCAGTCCTGTTTGGTCAGTTGTTTTTTTTGTGTGTGTTTATTATCAATTCCTGCTGAGTTCTCACATAGAAAGCAGAAGAAAAGGAGTTTCACACATAATGCAGTCTGAGCAGCAAGAAAACGTACAATCAAAACAAATGAGAGCCAGACGCCCCGACAGTACCGTACATATCCGCAATACAAAACTACAACTGGACTGTTCTACCACACCCCTCGACTAAACACCCCCTGTAAACGTACGGAAATGTTTCAGCCTGAAGCCTTTGCTTCCAGGCTGAAAGTGGTTTAGAGTTAAAGGATCACACACCGGACAGGACAGCTTTAAGGTCCAGGTTCTGACCTGAAATCTCTTTTAGAGGATTAATATGAGCCACTGTGAGAGAGGATCTCCAGCTGATCTCCACGCATTCGCCTTCCACCTCAGAGGGGAGCGACTGCCTCCAGGAAGTCCGATCGCCGGACCACTGACACCGGGCCAGACCCTCCACCTCTGCATCACGTTCGCCCTCCGCAGCTTTCTTCTTTACGTGCAAACTTCCAAATGTCTCCCGTCCGTCCCCGTCCCCCGACACGACACCTCGTCGTCTTGTATTCTGCTCTATCGACTTTCAAAAGTACAGCACGTCACATTTCCTGCTTAAAGCATGAAGAAAATGACCTAAAAACATGAGTTCAGTCATGTAGTGAGTTGAAACTGGAGTGAACAAACTACATTACGTAACTGCGCCTTTAAAGAAAACATTTAAAAACTATCGGCGTGCTACCATGTAACACAAAACTGCTCGTACCGTCCGTAAAACCGCCGAGGAATATCAGGTAAACATGTCATTCGTCAATAATCCGACGTCAAGAAAAGAAGGAGATGCTTAAAAAGCGTCTCCTTGGAGGATTAAATCAAAAACAGGTCGTTTAGAGGTCACAGCAAGCGGAAGCAGCCCAGCTTCGGGGGAATATATATGGCGTTTTATTCCAACACAAACAGGCGTCCAGCAGCTCTCTGGAGCGCTGAAAGCAGACGTGGGCAGAAAGGAACCGACAGGGTGCATTCTGGGAAGGAACCGGGGAGGGGGGCAGGTTCCCAGCATGCTTCAGTCCTTCTACCTTTTGACATCAGTCTTTAAGGAACAAAAAGTAAACTCTGAGGTTTGTACCATCTTATTAAAACACTTAGTTTTAAATGAGTGTAGTGTAAATGTAATGCTACGGAATCCAGAATAAACCGAGATTAACGGGAGCGATGGCTGCAGGCTCGTAAACGGGAACGTGGGAAGACTTCCCACATGGGGTCGAGCTGGGAGTTTCCCACTGGGAACGTTTGGTTTGATGTGTCGCCGTAATGTCAGTCCAACACGGCGCTCTGGCCACAGGAGTGTCCGCCTTCTGGTTAGAGTGTGTTGTTCTCTGCAGCAGGTGTGTGTGTGCTTTCATTATAAAAAACAACCAACAGCTCCCACTAGTGGCCTGCTGGGCTAACTACATCGTTTTCTGTCATCAAATGTTGCGTAATCAGGAAACTTTTCTGAAACAAAAACGCAAGAGCGATGCATTTTCAATGAAAACTTGATGTAAAAACGGGTCCTAAGTGAAGATGGAATATGCAAAAATGTGTAAATGATATGATCTGTGAGATTTGTTATCTGAGTGACAGCGCTCTCTTGTAAACTGAATTCTTAAATTATCAATACCATTTGGTCAGGTTTAACTTGCAGATTGTGCCTCTAAACAGTAAAAGTCTTTAACTGGGTGCTTTTTCCAGCCGTTGCAGTCTTTCAGCATGAATCTGATGAGGAAGCCTGACGTGTGGAGTGATCGATCTGCTGAGGCTGAGTCAACAGGAGGAGGAGGAGAGAGGAGAGGAGGAGATCCCCTCCACCTCCACCTCCACCTCCACCTCCCTCACTACAAACTGCACCCTGCAAACAGCTGAGTCTTTTGGGAGTGCAGAACTTGCTGATTTTGTAATCCTGCAAGAAGCGGGGCGATCATGAGACCCGTTTGATGTCTGGACCGCTCTGGCCTGTTCGGCTTATCGGGAGTGCGGCGGCGGCTGAAAGAGGCTTTCTGTTCTGGGAGGCCTGGACCTCCAGGTAGTGCATGCTTCGACTGAGGGTGGAGTGGAGAGAGTTCGTGGCTGACGGAGGTCAGCCGGGTGAGCGGGACCTGCGGGGACACGCGGACGTGGCGTCCTCAGATGAAGGTGGAGTCCAAGGTGCTGGTGTCCTGCGCGCTGCGAGCCCGAGCCTCGAACAGCTGCTTGATCAGGGCCGACTTCTCCTGCTCCAGCTGGGCGATGCGCTCGCTGCGCTCCGTCACCTCCTGAGAGAGAGAGAGAGAGAGAGAGAGGAGGCGGGATGAAGCCCGGCCGTCGCCCGGGAGACCGGGGGACCTGCCGGACATGTCGGTACCTGCGTGAGGAGCCGGTTCTGGTCCTTCAGCCTCTGGATGGCCTGGGGGGGGCCGGGCCCGGAGGCTGCTGGCCGGCGGCGAGCGCCGCGGGCGGAGCGCCGCTGGAGGGAAACGACGGCTGCTGGGAAACAAAGAAGAACCCGCTGAAGGAAAATCCTCTCAGCCAATCAAATCACACAGAGATGAAATAATTCACTAGTTTTAAAGCCCAGAGCGATGAAAAGGAAACGGTCTGGCAGGAGTGAAGAGTTCTCACCATCCCGGCAGGGATCAGCTCGTTAAGGCAGCGGTTGACTTCTTGCAGTTTGGGAATGAGAACATTCATACGACTCTGACTGGCTTCTGTGAAGAAATCCTGAAAGCAGGAGCAGAGTTCAGCTGAGTGACTGGGACGTGAACTTCAAGCTATTCGAACACACATTCAAGGTCAGTTCAAGAAAGGTCTCATATGAGCCACTGAAAACAAACCGCAGTGAACCTTTGCATTAAAAGAAATATTACAGTTTTATCATTCATGTCACTATGAATTTACTCAGAGAATCACAATGTTCAGCATCTCACATAATTCATGAAAATCTGCAGCAACTTTCAGCAGAAGCTCCTGACGAGTGTTGATAAAATGTCTGTCTGAAGTTACTTCATATGCTTCCAAAAATAGCTTTCTGAGGAAAAAGTGTGTGAACAGTCTTGAGCAGGCAGGTGTGAAGTGACAGGATGCGAATTCGCTGCAGCTGTGGAACCTGCGTGTCACATTTCACACCATCAGTGAGAACACAGGACATTTTACAGCCAAATGTTAAAACTGCAGATATGATATACGAGTCCGGCGACTGCACCGAGAACCAGACGGTCGGAGTTTAGTGGCTCGATGAGGGGAGCTTCTTGCTTGGCTCTCGGAGGAGGCGAGGCTACTAAAGTACTCATGTATTTTCATGTTATTACTGTAATGTTTGATCCGGAGGATTTCACTGAAGCCCCTCGAGCTTCTTTCTCCTGCATTGGGTTTCATTTCTTGTAATTCTAGATCATATCATTTTGTGCAAATAAAGGAAAAAAACAAAAGAGGCCAAACCCCCAGCAGTCTGTCGGCCAAATTACCCAGAACCATCCCCCAGACCGCCAGCCCTCCCTCTGGGGTCCTGCTGTCTCTGAATCCCTCTGGCAGGATCCCAGACGGACCCGAGACATGAAGGAAAGTCTAGCTTTTGTTTCACACGGAGGTCTTCACAGGGCCCTGCGACTCAACATAAGAGATCTGCTAAACTCCCCGTTTTAAACCGCTTTCTGAACTTCTTTGCGGTTTCTGTTCGCAGCCAGCGGAGACGGGCAGCGCCGTCCAGACTCACCGCGCAGTGGGAGCTCTGGCCCACCTGCCGCTGCCGCTCGGTCACGTTGTGGATCTGGCCCTGGTACCAGTCCCGGGCCCGCTCCACCACCTCCAGGCCCGCCAGCAGCGAGTCCTTCTCCTGCTCCAGCTCCTTCATCTGCTTCAGCTGCACGAGGGGAGAGTTCAGGAGGAACGTCAGATCCACACACGTCATTCACGGATTTCTGATTCCACCGTCTGCTGGAGCAGGGGTGCTAAACATCAGGCCCGAGGGCCAAAACCGGCCCGCCAGAGGCTCCAATTATTTCCTCTTCTTTCAGCCTGCTCAAGTAGAATTTGATTGATTGTACAGCGTTATGGGATGGCTCAGCCGTCCTGCACTGCGCTGTATTAAAAGTGACAAATAAAGTTGCTGTCATATTTAGAGAGCGGTCGTCAAAAGAAAAGCTTCGCGCTGAGCAGAGATCACATCTGACCATCGGTCTGGAGCGGCCGGCATGACGGACATTGTCCTTTCACCGGGGGCATCTGCGGCGCTCTCCTTTGTGCCGGCGTGGGACAATGGCGCCGCACCAATTGTGCCGGACTCTCTCTTCCAGTCCCGAACAATGTTTAGAGGAGCAATCAGCTCGGCGCCATGGCAACAGCGAAGCAACCTAGAATAGGGTAAACAGCGGAGCCACTTCAGCTATGGCCACCCCTGTGTGTGTGTGTGTGTGTGTGTGTGAAAGGGGAACAGAGGGATATGTGTGTGTGTGTGTGAGTGTGTTTGCAGCCCAGCTTTCAGAGTTGTGCTGACCAGGCTGTCCCGGCCTGGACGCTGGCATCCAGCCACACGGTGTGTCATCTCCCCGTCCAGCCCTCCGACCCCCGGCCACTCGCTAACCTCCAAACCCCGAGCAGGACGACTGTCCTCCTCCACAAAAAGCCTGAGCGCAAACCCAGGAGGAGGGCAGGGGTTCAGAGGGGGGCTGGTGTCGAGACTGGAGCCTTGGCCGAGTGTCAAGCTGCATGAATGTGTGAGGGAGCGCATTCACTGTAAAAAAAAACCCTTAGTGAAACTCATTCCCAGCTCACACGACATTTCATGTGTTTACATGTAAACAGCAGAAATGATAAAAACAACATAGTTTTCCAACACCACACACACACATGCAGAGAACAACACACTGTAAACATGAACAATGGGAGGACACCGACATTCATACAGGCAGATGTACAAGAGCAGAACTGCAGCCGTGTTTCTCTTATGCAGCAGCAACGTTTCAGAAAAGGTGAATTTTTCCCCCGTTTCCATGGAAACGGAGTGGGAAGTCCCGTTTCCAGCGGCTCAAAGTACCGTTGTCGTGTAAACGGACACCAAAAACGTGACGGAAGATTTGTATTTATATTGTCAAGCACAAGGAGGCTTAATATAAGTCAAATGGCAAGAAAAACGATTTAAAAAATCTAAATGACTTCTAGTCCAGAAAATACAGTCTTGGCTCAATATAACAACCTTCAGGGTTTATTTTTGGGAAAAATCTTTCCACTTTAACAGAACTTTATTCCAAAAATGGATCACACTCAGCGTGCAGACAGAGCCTTCACTGAATGCTGCTGCCTTTCTCCCTTTCTTTTTTTTTTTTTTAACGGAGCAGAGGAAGCCAAAACAGACTAAAACGGACAAAAAAAGGAAAGAAGAGCAGCGAACCGATGGAAAGGTCCGTACATGTGTGTCCCTGTGTGCCTCGCTTCTGGCTGAATGAGCAGGCCTGAATACACACACAATGACGTGACCCCCGCTACACAAGCTGTTTGGCTACAAACACAAAGAACAACACAACCACCTTTCAAACCGCACCGACAAAGAGTGTGCTCCTGACCTCCAGGCGCCGCATTATATCATACGGGAGAGTGTTATAATGAACATAACGGCACGTCAGAGGCAGTCAACAAGTTAAGAAAACTCTAAAACACAAAATAAACTCGTTATTTACACTCAGGTTATTTACTCTTGTGATCAGTTTATCTGTTTGAGCCGTATTAAATCCCCTCCGGTCCTCCGTACAGAGAGTTACAGCCCCATGAAGGCTGTCTGCTGCTGCAGACGCAGCTGACAGTTCAATACAGAAACAACCTGCTGGCCTCTTCAGACCCATCGGAAAGTCTAGAAGTGCCCCCCCCCCCCCCGCCACCTCTCCGCCTCCCATCGCTCCACTCACCAGAGGAAGGAAGTGCAGGGCCTTGCTGCTGTAGAGGCTGCTGCTGAGGGGGATGAAGACGGTGGTGTAGGCGGCCCACACGGCCGTCCAGGCCGGGCCGGGCCGCCCCAGCGACTCCTCCACTCCCACCGGGGCCCTGGGCCGGACCCGGCTCACTACCATCGGGACAGCAGCGGGCCAAGCCGGCCAGGGTGGGAGGGACGGAGGGACGGAGGGACGGAGGGAGGAGGGGGAGGAAGAGGAGGGTGGGAACGCAGGGGCCGGAGGAGAGGAGGGAGGGGAGGCCGGTCAGTCTGCCTCCCACGATATGGAGAGGCCGGAGGAGGGGGGAGACGGGAGAGACGAACACGGGAAGAAAGAGGGAGAGGAGGTGAGCTGGAGGAGAGAGAGAGGAATGGAGAGGCAGAGGGAGAGACGGAGAGTGAGAGGAGTGGAGGGTGGGAGGGGCAGAGGGGCGGGGGGGAGGGGAGGGGAGGAGGGCAGCAGAGGGGTGGGAGGGGGATGAGTGGGCCAATGGGAGGAGGGCGAGAGGAGAAGCCCCCAAACTGGAGATCCTCCTCACACAACGGGATCGTCTTCTCCCGACTCTCACTCATCTGATTTAATATCACACTTTAAGTATAGAGTAGAATTTAATCTTGAACCTTGCTGACTTGTTTCTACGTTGCTAAAAGAAGTAAAAAAAACAACATTTTTTCTCATCTTTAGATGGTTAAAAGTAAACGCTACTTTTTCCCCTTTTCATTTACTGAGTGCCTCATTACTCATAAGGGAAACTAAAAAAAAAAAAAATCTAATACCATATCATATAATATGTAAGTTTTAAGCTCTACCACTGCTGAACAGTGGGCGGCAGTGTTGAGTCAAGTGGTCTTGTTTGGAGTCCCAGAGCTCCAGATCGATTTGAAATTACGAAAACCCTTCTGCATAATCATCCTGCTGGTTGATCAAGGTTATATCGATGTAAATAAAACATCTGACATATCGTAGCTTGAAGCGGGGAGACGCTCGCCTCGATGTTCAAGAAGATAGGGTTGCTTTTTTTGTTTTTTTACACATTTACACACTTAAAACGTCAGTTTCCACATCTATGTGATTGGAAGTGACCATATGTGGGAACTCCCCACGTCTTCTAGTTTCAGTCAAACTCGTATTCATGCAGGATCCAGGAGACACGGAGAAGGGTGCTTCTGAAATCCAGCATTTATGAGGAACTCTGATACTTTCAGGAATCTGTCGGAGTTCTAGAACATGTGAGAGTTCCACAGTGGGTCAGAGTTACACATAATTTAATAATATTCATGCACAGAGCTCTGAGCCACTGACAAAGCAGGTTTTTAGAAATGCTTCAACTGTGTCTCTGTGGAGATGGGGGGAAACGCAACTTTTCTGAAACGCTGCTGCTGCGAACCAAGTTCTTCTGCACACACTGCGGTCGATGGACGATAACAACGGCGGCCTCCAGAGTGTCATTTATTTCATTTAGAGAAGCAAACAGCACCCACTAATGGCTCGACAGGCTAAACTCATCGCTTTTTTGTGTTTCTGCCGTTTCCATGTAACAGACATCATTTTCAAAGTGTTGCCCTGCAAACGTGAAACTTTCATGAAATGAAGAAACAAAAACGATGAGTTTTCACTGGAAAAGCTGGTCCTGATGCTGGACCAGGGAACAGCTGATGCTTCAGTGACCCTGAAGCTCCACTTCACTTCACCTCCATCGGAATAGGTCTGGAGTTGAGCAAGACGTGAGCAAACAACATAACCCTGTAATGGGCGAGCCAGGGACGGGCCAGGAAGTCCAAACCCTCTCCCTAAGCCCCGGTTTCCAAATATCTCAACCAAAAGGTGTGTGTGTGTGGTGTGTATATACCAACCATTCCGTAATCCACTCCGTTGGAGATGGTGTGCCTCCGCTGCTCCTCCCGACTCCGCCCGTGGCGCCGCGAGCCGCCCGAAACCCCGAGCCGACTCGCTCTGGGACCGCGGCAGACCCGGTTTCACAACACCTGGACAAACAGGAGGAGGCGGTTCAGACCAAACACACAGGAATGACTCTCCCGAAGGCTGAACCTCACTCAGAGTGCCAGATTCAGAACGACAGTCGCTTCACGCTGCGCTTCGGGCCGACGGCAGAGCTCCAAACGATCACGCAGCTGTGACCCAACACTCTGAGTAATGAAACAAAACTGCTGGGTTGTAAAGATGCACAGATAGAAGGTCACATATAATCAAACAGTGAAAGAGAAAAGTTGTATTTAAAGTACCACTGGATTACAACTACAGTAAAAACCACTTCAAATACACATATGAAGTAGTTTTCTAATAAAAACAAACAAAAACAAAACCCCAACAAAGCATTTAATTAAAAATAAGTGAGAGAAAACATCCTGAAGTTAATCTTTAGGTTTTCAACTGATGTTTATATGCAATTATTTCTCATTTCTTTTCTTTCTTCTTTTTTTAAAACCTCTTTTGTTTTATCAAAGTCAATTTAATTCCTTTTTTTTTTTATTTCCATCTTATCCCATCAGACTAACTTTAAATCCCTCCAATAAATATGCATTTCATATCATTCTGCACCTCATTACCCTGTTTCAGGTCGTCACTGCAGGCACTGTCCACTTCTGATGTTTCATTATCTTGGTTTTATGATCTGTGAGGTTGTTTTTCTAGAATTTTCCTACTTTTCATTCATGTACACTTCACTTGTGTATAAAATCAAAAGTTCAATCCATGACAGTGTGCACAGCGTCAAACACATTTCAGTTCAGAGGCCACTACAGCCCAGTGCCATCATGATGAAGCCAGACAGACCGACAACAACCTTGATATTTTTAAACTTTAAAGTTCATTTTATCTCACATTTGTATGTCCTTTTTCACTACTGTAAAGGACAATACACAAGAGGAAGGAGCAATGACAACAAACTGCTTTGTCTTGTGAGAACGACCAAATAAATGAAGCTTCCAGTTTTCAACCACAGGAGGGAGCTGTTAGAGGGCAGTGTCAAAACAAAAATACAAAGCAAAACAAAAAGAATTCATTTAAAGAGTGCAGCTCCTGACTGAGAGAGAAGGTTCAGTGGAGCAGAAACACACAGCTGGAAATATCTAAACACACTTCTACTCAGCTCAAACTCCACAGCAAACCCAGCTTGCTGGTGTTTTTCAAGCTCTAAAATAAGATTGACAATAAAAATATGTGTAATGACGGAGCAGAGAAGGGTGAAAATATGACACTGAGGCTGAAAGAAGTGGTTTGAGCTCCTGAAAATACAGCGTACGGTTTGAGAGACGGGCATGGAGCTCATCTGATCCGTCGTATGAGGAGTTAACGAGTGTTTTCCCTGCAGCCAGGTCTTCCTGGAGGGTTTTTCCTGTTGCCTTTGGTATCTGTTGTTCATACGTTTATTAGCTTCATCTTAACAGCTCAGTGACGTGTGAATTCTGATCCACACCAAGCTGCTATAATATCCTTTAAATCAGGGTCAAAGTTCAGTTCAGGGGCCACAAGCAGAACAGTTTCATCTTGAATGGGTTCAGACAGGTAAAACTGTGGTTTGATCACCTTTAAATGGAAAGAGTAACACTTTACTTGAAGCCCCCCTGCATAACACATTATAAGTACATTCATAAAGCATTATAATGCCATTATAACAAGTGCAGCTATAGTTATAAACGTTCATAGATGATCACAATGCCAGGACCTAACCCTAATCCTAACCCTAATCCTATGCTGTATAGTGCTGTATAGTGAGTTATAAAGCATTGTGATCATGTATTAGTGTTGATAACTACTTATAATGTGTTATAAAGGGGGGCTTCAAGTAAAGTGTTACCATGGAAAGTTTTTCTTTGTTGTGTGTGATATCAGTGACGGAAGTGTTTGTTTTTTCACAAAAACACGACTGTTACTGAAAATGAAAATGGACTGAATATAAAATAAACCGGTTTGCCCTGAAAGTGTTCACAATCCGTGGTTTTTCCTCAGATCTTTCTTGACAATCTGAAAGTTTCTTCAGGAGGAATGAGTGCGGTCTGAAAACTGGCCTGCCTGCCTGCCAGTGTTTCTCTTCAGACGACTGTCGCTTCTCATTCCAGCAGATCACTTCAGCCTTTAGCGCGTCTTCACACACTCGCCCTGGCGGTTGGGCTTCCACGGCGGAGGCTGCTCGCTCGCTCCCGCTGTCAAAGGGTTAAACAGCCGGTGCTTTTCCCTCCACCGGGACTGTGGGAGATTTCGTGATGCTGTGGGATTTCACTTCTGCTGTGATTTGGTGAGTTTTGGCCTCTCTGCTGTAATCTGGACTAATCCAAATGGGTTTGGCCGTACGTGGGCGGGATTACACTGCTGGTCAACTGGGAGGCCAAAGTGTGTGTGGTGTGTGTGTCTGTGTGTGTCAACCTCCCAGCTCCGTGCCGTGACCATTAAAACACTGCACTGTATATAGAGAGAGCTGAGTTGCATTGAAATGCTGTTAATCGTACTTTGAGCTCATTTATATCTGACAATTAAGCGTATTCGCGGAGCCATCCATCCATGAGGAAACCAACAGGAGCGTTTGGTGGGAGCAGTGTGAGCTCTGACGGCCCTCGGGGCCTGACGGAGTGTGAGAGAGTCACTCTGATTAAAGCTCCTCACACCCCTGACCGAGTCCAACAACGCAAACTTGGACGGACTCGAGAGAAAAGAGAATCTGAAAGAAAGACCCTCCAGAGCGGAGGGGGCCGGCCGGGGGTCGACAGGGGAGCCTGGACGCTTCACTCTGAGCAGCAGCTTCTTTATCGACATCCATCGCAAAGGGCAAAACCTGCAGGGTTGTAACAACTCCACGCTCGCACACACGACCTTTGACCTGGCCTGGGGTTAACAACGGTAATTACTCAACTGGCCCACTCACAGCTGAAACAGGGGCCCTGGAGCAGGCCCTGCTGAAACGGTGACATTATCCGATTGCCTGGGAACCGTGTTATATTTGAATTCTGCCACCGAGCCTCGCTTCACTGTGGAGTTCAGCTGACTGACGAAGACCGACACGCAGGAACTCCACAGACATCGCACACTTGTGTGGAGGTCACGGCTCGGCACGTCCAATTAATCTGTAATAGGAGGCCGAAACCGGTAAAGCTGCGGAGGACGGATCAGCTCAGTTATGCATGCATGCAGGCAAACGGCTTACTCAGGGAAACTCAGCCTCAAGTGTTGTCTGTTCTGTGTTCGTCTGACGGACGGCCGTGGACGAGGGGGGAAGTGGCTCCAGTGGCTGACACCAATGAAGTGGTTTAAATTAGCTGTGAGAAAGTACATTCTTTCAGTGAGTTATATTTTCATACATAAAAGGTTAAAAACTTCAAAGAAATCATTGGTTTTCTATTTTTAAACTAATTTATTAAGAGGAGCGGACACGGAGCGGAGACATCAGTGATGCTGCCATCAAAGCAAATTAACTAGCATCAGTCTCAGAGCCATGGCTTTATGTTGAGATTGTAGTGATTTTCTGGAGCTGTTGTTTGATTTTTGAAAAATATTGCGAATTTTATCCCATGTACTCTGCACTGCAACAAAGAAAAACTTCATTATGGCACAATTTTACCAGTCCGGCCCACTCCAGATGAAACTGGACTGAATGTGACCCCTCAGCCGAAATGTCTGACACTCCTGGGTTCAACTTAAATTAAAATAGAGGCAAGAAGTGGTTATTGAATAACTGAATCAGAAACAAGACAACATCTGGCACAGCAGCAAAAATACAAAAAAGCAAAGCTGGAAACACTGCTGGTGAATGACTCCAGCTGCCACCCGGGACGCTCCGGCCTCTCCACCGGGAGGACCTGGGGTTCAGTGTCAGCTCCTGGACTCTGACATCTGGACAGTGGGATGGGAGCAAAGTCACCACAATCCAAGTGGAAATCTGACCTGCTTCACCACCTGAGCCCAGATGGTAAAGTTTACTTTGGCTGCATTAAAAATCTGAAAGTTTGAACTTTATGTTTCATTTTTGGAAACTTTTAACAGCTTTTACTGGAGCTCCTGTTGGGGGTATGCCGTTGGTCTGGAAACATCGATGAACCTGGTCTTTTCAGATCAGACATTAGAGACATAATCTGTCATTCCTGGACTCTGATCGGGTCCAGACCTCTCTCTGGACCCTGTGGACCCTGACCCTCCTCACACACTCTGGTTCCAGGACTTACTTGGTCCCTGGAGCTGCGGAGACTCCAGAGCGAGAGACTCGATGGAGCGGACCCTGCTCTGCTGGGGCGGGGTGGGCTTGCTGGCCTGGCCCGGTTCGGCCCGGTAGCACCCGCCGGCAGCCTCCGGGGCGACAGGGACCCGCTCCAGACTCCGGCCGGACCTCTCGAAGCCCGCGCCGTACCTGGCCGGTCCGCAGGAGTTGGGGTACCCGGCGGGCTCCCGGCTCTGCAGGGAGGACGCCCGGTGCGGCGGCGGCGGCTGGGTGTTCGGCACGTTGCTGGGCCCCAGCGGCCGGACCTTGTTCTCCGCCCGGGGCCCCGCGCCGCACGCGGACAGCGGCGCCCCGGGCTTGTGGGGCAGCTTGGGCGCCTGCTGCGGGTGGACGGCCGCCTGGGCCTTGAGCTGGGAGCTGTGCTCCGGGTTCAGCATGGAGTACCGCAGCCCGGCCACGAAGCGCTCGAAGGTGAGGCAGCCGTGCGGGGGGGTGACCCGGCGGAGGCAGCCCAGCACCCCGCCGGGCAGGTCCCGGGTGTCGGCGCCCTGCCAGCGGCTCTCGATCTCCGAGATGTGGACGTAGCCCCGGCCGCCGTCGTCCAGGATGTCGAACAGGGGTCCGCAGGCTGTGCAGGAAGGCTCTGGGGAGCCCGTCCGTGGAGTACTCCGAGTCCCGGGGCTGCGAGCCGCCCGCGGGGCCGTGCAGCGCGTCCCTCCGCGGCCCCGCGCGGCTGTACGTCCCGTTCAGCTTGCAGCTCTGCTCGGTCGCTATCAAAGCCATGGAGGACCGATGAGCAGGTCCGAAACTTCTCTACTGGTATGGAAACACACAGGTGGGCTCCGGCAGCGCGAATAAACCCCTCGCTTCCCCTCTGAGGTATAAAAATTATCTTTTTTTTAACTCTTCTGCAGCATCGTCCCGGTCACCCGTCCGGTCGGTCGCTGAGCCCCGCGTCCCTCCGCTGCCTCACACTCTCTGATCCATACTTTCCTTTTCCTGCCGGGACCGCCCTTCAAACGGCTGTGCGCGAGCGGCCCGCCGGCAGCCATTGGCCGCGGCGCGCACGAGCCCTGCGCCGATTGGCCGCTGCGCGCACGAGCCGAGCGCTGATTGGCCGAGAGCTGAAGTGGGCTTCAGTTTGAGTTGTGCTTTTGTTATTTTGTCATGCTGCGGAGACGTTATTCATAAAATCTGGATATGATTACTGGGATTATCAAGAACGACGTAACATCAGATTACACGCCTATTTTATCAATGTTATTATTATGACAACATTCTGCTGTAGGAGTGGAAGAGGTTCTTTCACTGAATAAACAAGTTTTTTACATGTGCAAAATGTCTCTTTGTTGTCTGAATGAAACTCTCAAGGTATGTTTATTACATTCATTTTAGTACTTCAGAACTGCCTCAGTTGTTATTTGCACAGGAAGAAAGAAAGCAAGCACGCTGCACTAATCCTCGCTCTGCATTTAACCCATAGGAAACAACCGACTGGCAGTGAGGAGCTGCACATGATAAAATGAAAAGTCAGAGTAAATGTAAATACATTTCTATAATGATTCAAACTGCTGCACCCGGAGATGACAGGAACCAGCAGGAAAGATCTCATCTCTGTCGTATTGGTTCTTTTCACTGATGTCCTGTGAGATCTAGAAGCTTATAGTTGGGTCTTATTTGAGTCTCCCTGTTCCATTTCTCAGTGAAGCTGCCTTAGGTTTAGACCACTGGGAGACCTTCTTTATTGCACTCCATTGCAAAGTACCATGAGGTTCCAATTAGTTAGTTGCAATTTATATTCATGCACATATCAAGACTATGGTAACTAAAGGAGTTTTATGGCTGTAATGGAAACTCCATGAGCTCAGCTCACTTTCAAAACATGTTTTCTGCTTTTCTTTTCTCTGACTCTGAGTCACTCTTCACAGACTGACATTTATCTCTGACCTGCCCAGACTTGAACTCTCATTTTCTCCTCCTCTGCAGAAACTGTAAGAAAAGTGGCGGATGCTGCAGTTTAATTTCTTTAGCTGGTCCTGTCGAACCACATTCCCAGTCCCTTAATTCCTCCTGCATGCACTTGACTTGATATGGATGGAACGCGTAATCAATGAACACACTGGCATCCTCCCCTCTGCGATGCTCAATCACACACCAGCTGTTCCTGTTAAAACGTGTTGATTTGTGGGCATTGATTATGTCTCCAGGCCAGAGAGATGAGTCAAACAGATGAAAAGCTTTTGATTTTTCCACCATCGTCTTTATTGAAGGCATTTTAATAAGCAGGCTCCATCCAGTCGACCTTTATCAATACTGCTTGATCCACCGCAGGGCCGCCGGGCCGATCCTGGGTAACTGTGAACACCATGCACAGCTGTTTATTTCAGATATTTCCACTTTTTCTGGTTTCTTAGCAAATCTGCTGTAGGTTCAGACTGCAGGGAGACATTATTGCAATGAGCTCCTCTCTCCTTTCTTTCCTTTTCTTTGCAAACATGTATGTACTTTATCTGAAACTGAAGCTCAGCATTCATTTAAATTTAGATGTCTGTTTTTGGACTTTGCAGAAAATCTCCACACGCATAAGGAAAACATGCAAAGGCCTGGGATGAACTCAGAGATATTCTATAAAGTGATAACACTAAAACTGAAACCATGAATAGAGCTGAATTTATTCATTTTTAATGAACTGGTGGAACTGAGCTGTTATATAACCGACGGAAGGGAGAAGGTTGAAAAAAAGAAAAGAGGATGCGTACGCTGTCCAGTCGTGGCTCGGCTCAGTGTGATCGCTCAGCTCACAGGGTCAGACAAGTGAGCCTCGCTCCGGCTCTCCGTGTCACACAAACACACACACTGCTGCAGCAAACAGCCAAACACACACACACACACACACACACACACACACTCCATAAACCATGCCAGTGGCCACGAGCGTGCCAAAAGGCCAGCGCACGCCAACGCTTGTTTTGGACTCATCCTCTGCTCCACTGGCCAGTCAGGCCTCTGCACACACACTCCATACACACACACACACACACACACACACACACACACACACACAGTGTCCCTGCTCATTATCTCTCGTTTGCTCTCCGTTTCTCTCAGTCGTCTCCTTCAGCGGTATCAGTGTTCATGTGACAAAGGATTTGAGAGCTTATTCAGTTCATGAAACCAGGAAGTGAGGCGACTAAAAACCCTGAGATATGTGAATCAGATTTGATTCAGTGGGAGTAAAACGAGGAGAGGAATTAAAAAATTGGGGATGGTACATCAAACCAAAACACAAAAACAGTAAATCTTCTCTCCTCGAGATGTGCTGACATTCTCTCTTCCCTTGTCTGGTGTAAATTGGGCTCCTCGGCTTGTCCTCAGCCAATCCCCGGATTGGACTTTGCTTGTTTCGTTCGCCGGAGCTGTTAAATTAAGCTTGAAAGACTCTATTGTTTCCATGACTTGCGCCGCATGGTGCAGAATTTATGCACCGTATTGCACAAACTGGGACAAACAAAACCGTGCAGAGGGAGTCAATCACTGGAAGAGAGTGTGTGTGTGTGTGTGTGTGTGTGTGTGTGTGTGTGTGTGTATATGTGTGTGTGTGTGTGTGTGTGTGTGTGTGTGTGTGTGTGCTTGTGTGTGTGTAGCAGCAGTAAATTATTCTGCGCTGAATGAAATGAATGCATTGCTTTAAAATTAAAGCTCTGTTTTAAATGCATTCACAGCTCTGTTGTCTTGATATAGACTGGGGATCTGAGTGGGAGGAAGCAGCAAACATCTGCAGGTCTTTGGGAATTTCAGGAGATTTGTGAGTGTGTGTGTGTGTGTGAGTGTGTGTGTGTGTTCAGTGTTTCTATATGCAGACGAGATGCTGGTGATATAACTGAAACAAATTTTGTACTGAAAGCATGTGGGGGTAAATTTTTAGACACTGCCACATTTTTACGTTTATATTCGTCAATATACTAAAAAAATGTGATTAAAAACAAAAGAGTAAATACAGGAGTAGAAGGTATAATTCCTTTATACGTAGCATTGTTCGATTCAGCTATTTTCTTCTTTTTATGTCAAGAACGATAACCTCACCTCTCATTCTGCTTTGTTTTTTAATGCATCGCCCCTCATATAGTGAATACATTTACTTAAATCTACTTTTCTGAAGCCAATTTTATGTGGAATCACAGATCAGTATAAGATCTTGCTGTCAGCAGCTGATTAATGTCTGTAAAGTGGGATTTGTTGATCAGTACTGGTTCACACTCACAGTAAATATCTAACTTCATCCTGGCCTTACATTTTAGCTCATCTGCTTTACATTTCTGACACTGATTTCTTCAAAAAGCTGAAGATGCAACAAGGTATTGCACTGCATTAATATATTTGTGCTAATTCTGTCACATCAAGCTGTTGTTTTCCTAATTCTATTATCTTTTTTTCAGCTTTAAATGATATCTATCATCTTTAAAGCAGACAGGATCTCCTCCATGCCCGAGGCCTTCAGGGCCACTTGGAGGGCGGCCGGCGTCTCCAGGAGCCCGGACCACAGGCTGGGAAAAGTAAATGATGGTAAAAAAAAAACCCTGCCGTATTCAACCTTGGCAGTGGGGGATCATATTCAGACTTACACTATTCTTTATTGCAATTATTCAGTGATGTGCTGAAAGAAAATCAAAAACACTGAGAAATTTCGCTCAGTGTCGACATCAGTGGCTTCAGTTTGGTCTGCCGCACATCCACAATTCACATCTCCTTTTCTGCTTATCTGAAAGCTGTTTCTGTACAATAAGCACATTGTCGTCAAAAACAAATCAGAATTATTTCATTTTCAGAACAGTCTTTGCTATTTCCGTGGAACATTGTGGTCAAAGGAGGATTCATCAACAAAACTGAGGTGGACTGCATTCCACGATGCATTTTCGACACTAAGGGGTCAAAGTGTGCAAACGTGACGCGGTGCACATTGATCTTATCAGGTCGAGAGACTGCGTTAAGTCCCAGTAATGCTGAAGAAGGTATTTGAGCCAAATGAAGAAGAGAAGGGATCATTTGAAAAAAAAGAAAAACAGTGGTATTGTGGATGAGAGGGATAAAGGAGGGAGCATGGTGCAGAAACATCGGTGGATGGAACGGAGGCGGAGACGTTACTGTGGTCAGCATTACCCAGGACTTCACACTGGATTTGAATCCGTGCAGCAAAATGCTTCTGGGCACCACCATAACAACATCACAACAGGCAGTAATCTGCCCCCTTGTTCATTTAAATGTATATTCACTAAAAGGTGGTCGATCCCATTTCACACATTGTTGTTCATGTTGTTGTTTAACATCTGAGTCACAGGGATCCAACATTTAATACAACTCGTTATTGTGCACAAGCTGAATCTCATTCATGAGATTAATGAATAAAACCAAAGTGGAAAATTAAAATTAGATTATTAGAAAAAAACGTGACCATTTGTTTCACCTGTATTTGATTAAACAGATGTAGGAAGCAGCGATAACAGGCACATATGTTGGCATGTATATTTTTTTCAACCAGATGCCATTTATTACATTTTTTTCAAACCTTGCAGACAACGACTTAATATTAAGATCATCGAATGTCAGTTTTGTACATTCTCTGAATCTGGTTATTGTTATTTGCAATCCATGTCACTCAAGCGTTGCTTCCAGTCACTGAGCCACGATAAACGTGATTTTGAGGAAAATGCAGTCATTTTAAAAAACTATTAAAGGTTATGTTGAGTGTCCTGCTGTGTTCAGCGTTGAGGTAAAATATGTTTTTGTGTTGCATTTGCATAATTATTTCTCCCAAACAACCCAGTGGGCCTCTCTGGCCCATTTCTGATCTTCCCAGAGGTCAGAGGGCATATTTGCATGGTCACGCTGATCTTTAATCACTCTGCACTCTTCATACTTTGCACGTTAGAAGCAGAAAGAAAAGGAAAAAAAAAGACCAAAGGAAATGAAAACGAAGAAATTAGCTTATTTTACACTGTACTTCCACTGATTCAACAGATTGATCCAGCAGCGAATCTACTTTCTCCTCACAGCCGACACACGAGGGATGAGACAACGGACGACTGGACGCCGTACAAAAAATGAAAATTCCCATTGTGGTCATATCGGTGCACTGAAAATAGACTCACTGTTGGGTCGTAATTTCGATTTAATTTGAGTATTAATAAACAAATGGACAAAGAAAAAACCCTGCTCCCCCTGAACTGCCACCTCGGCGTGGCGGGGCAGTCTGAGCAGGAGTTCATATCAGTTAAATCAAGAAGAACACACAGTTTGAATATGAGTAACTTTATTTGCCCATTGTTTCACAGTAACAGTCTCTGTGTAGTTCAAGGCACACAAAGTTCAATCGGACCTCTGAAAACCGTTGGTTGGACCCCTGCGTGATCCGACCAAGCCTTCGGTCTGTAGCTCCATCAGCTCCACAGTGACGCCGAGCCTCGGCTGCTTGAGGCTCCGCAGCGTGAATTCAAACCAACACATCCAGATGATGACGATGACGACGACGATGATGATGATGATAATACCGGATCACGACTCCTGCTTCCAATCCCGGCTGATTCCTGACCTCTGATGCTTCAAACCATCTTAACGCCGTGATGAAACTCAACCGCTGATCAACAGTCACTCCACCCATCGCACATCCGTGGAAATCAGTCCATCACGTCGCCGTACTTCGTCTTGCTGGGTCCTGTAGGCTCTTCTGGTGGAGGAGCTGAGAGAGAAATACAGAAAGACGGGAAACAGATTACGTGTATATTTCAATAAAATCTACATCACATGATGGATCATGATCCTACATTATGGTGGAAAACTCATTTTCCCAAAGAGCCACATGAGCCGACTCGGCTGTCCTGTTGAAGGCCGGCGTTCTCTGAACCTCTGGATGATTTCAACCTGGTTTTTAAGAGCTGCTGCTTCTCTGCATCGACTTTTCTGTTCTTGCAACTAATTTCTTCCGCCTGCAGAGTGAACACCGAGTCCGATGACGACAGAAAGAGAGGCGACTCTGTCCTCACCTGCCGGAGGCGATCTGTCCGGCACTCTCCCCGTTTCCAGCAGCATCCAGAGGTCCGAGCACTTCTGCGTCTCCCAGCGGGTCACGGCGTAGCTGCCCAGCGAGGACGCCACTGCGAGGGAGCACAGCTCAGGTGAACTCTGTCCGGAGCAGGAGCCGTTTTTAACCCACTGAACAGACATACTGGAGCCTCCGGACACCGATGTCTGATTTTGAATGCATATCGGTGGGATGAGGCTGGAGCACGAGGTGAAGCTGTGTGACTCTCCTGTCGGCTCCAGTCGGATGAAATCAGGGTTTTTATAAAGGAAGCTCCTCCTACCTATTGAGATGAGTAGATTCCACTGCAGAGGATAGGGGAGTTTCTTCTGTAGAGCTCTCTGGAGGGCGAAAAGACTGGCAGCACCTGTAGAAACAACAGAATTAACATTACACCGTTTCTGTTTCCTTTACATTTTAATGAAATAACCAAACATTTACAGCAGCAGCTTTGGACTCCCTGATAATTCAGATTTCTTTATGATCACAAAGACCAGAAAACATGATGAATTCACTGTTTAAGCACCAGGGTGTGTTCATGATTATTTACACATTACAGCATTAATCATTATTATTCGCTCAGGCTTTCATTTAAATTTGATTTGACTAACTTTATTTGCTTCATATTAAAGTTTTATTGTTTTTATTAGGCATTTCCATATCACTGGAATTTAACTGATTTCCTTCATTGAATTTAAAGCGCTGTGACTTGTCTGGTGTCTGAATGCTGCTTTGTAGAAACAGCTTTCAGAGGATCAGAGCTTGAAAGAAAATCCCTCTTTTGTTATTTATTTTTTTATTTTTAGAAGTTGTATTTGTAAGAGAAATTACTCTTCTTCTGTAGTTACTAGTAAAAGAAAGTCCTCCTTTTGGCCTCAGAGTGATGGTTTGGAGCTTCCGGCTCCCTCCTGTGGTGGACTGAACACTGGATAAAATCATCACAGAATATAAAGCGAAAATCATCCAAATCTGTTCCAGTTAAGGATCTGTTCAGTAGAAAAAGCTGGCATAGTCTCTATTTTTCACACACTGTGCCATTTTTATCATACTGCTCTGAGATTTGGGAAAATGTATTTTAATCTAAAACAAATTCAATAATCAAACTGGAGAAAATAGCTGTTACAGTAATAAATAATACTGATTTTTTTTAGAATCTACAGATAAATACGGTCCTGAATTTGAACATTTTTAGAAACTGTGTATTCAAAAAGTGAAAAATGAGAACAAAACCCTTCATATTTGTATTTATTTATTCATTTTTAGTTCAGATAAGGCAGATATACAGTTGAGACTGAAGAAGGAAAAAATATCTCTCATTATCTGACTGGCTTTCTGTTAGTGAACGGCTCATATTCTAGATTATCGTGAATTTATATCGTCCGGTCTGCATCTGCAGAGAAGTGGAACCGGAACAGACCGGGACCCCTCCGGTTCGTCGTGAGGCTGCAGTCAGATCAGCGACTTACCGAACATGAAGGTCCCGGTTCCCTTCATGAAGGCGTGTGACTGGCAGGCAGCGTAGCTCTGCAGACCCTGGAAGACGAGCAAAACACAGCGAATCCACCAGTTTACACTCCGTCTGACGGTCACGCGGTGGAGAAATGAGTGTGTTTCTGAGTGTGTGAGTGTGTGTGTGTGTGTGTGGCAGATTCAAAGTCAAAGTCAAATAACAGTGAATGAAGAACGGACCGGATGTTTCGCCGCCAGCGCGTCGTCCACCTTAGTGAGTCCGATATTAACCATGCTGTCGTTAAAGTGACGCTTCTGGATTAAAAGGAAAAGTTAAAACTATTCATTCTGTGAAACAACACGAACCCGCTGCTGCTGCTGCTGTTATGAAACAAACACACGAAGAAGAAGAGGAGGCGGAAGAAGAGCCGCTGCGGGCCGGGTAGACCGACAGCGACACTCAGCGGACGGAGAGCGGTACTGCAGGCGCTGCGGGTCGATAAATCCGAGGAGAGACGAGACGATGGAGAGAAAAAACAAAAAACAAAAACAAAAAAATTGGGTTTTCACCATTTTTGCATATCTGAACAGGTTGAAATATATTTCTCAACCTGTTCAAACATCCAACCATCACCATGTTTTTCTGGAACTGTTCACTCATTATTCCTCACTGGCAGGAAATAAACAGATCAACAAAAGTTTTGGAGTTAACTTCCCTTTTAGACATGACATCATATATTAGAAACCTCTGAAATATTAACTTTGGCTAATTTTATGCTCCAGAAGGAGAGAGCAGCTCTACAACTGTGCAGATGTCCAATAAAACGTCAAGGAATTTGTTTCCTTGTCCGTCTTGAGCAGACACTTTCTGTTGTAACCTGCTGACCTCTGACCCCACAGTGACCCCGGGGGCCGCAGAGGGGAAGAAAAAGAAGAAGCAGATGGAGAGAATGGAGCCACCGCTGAGACCCGAGCAGCAACACGGGGGATCAGGTTTCCTCGCAGGCTGGACATCTGGAGCTGATCACACAGAGGAGGGACGGACCCCGAGACGAGGGGACGGACCCGAGACGAGGGGACGGACCCCGAGACGAGGGGACGGACCCCGAGACGAGGGGACGGACCCCGAGACGAGGGGACGGACCCCGAGACGAGGGGACGCTGCTGATGCACAGGGTGTATGAATCCACGGCTCTGTGAATGAACTTTAATAAAATCCTGATCATGCTGCTGCGCTGCATTCCGCAGGGAAACACTGCCAGCATTTATCTTTATTTAAATATGCTTTCAAGCCAATAAGTACGAGTCTAAATGATATAATACAGAATGTTATTTACACCCTCAAGAAACTTCTGAGAAAAAAAACCAAACTTAAGTTTCTTTTTTTATTTATTCTCATTTACATTGGAAAAGCGACTCGTCCGTTTACCCCCACAAACTGGACTTCCATTCACATATTGTAGCTCTTTATTTCTAGGCGATTAATGCTTATATTCTTACAAAAAGAAAACAAGATGTCAGACACAATCTGTACACTCAAATCTCTCTCTCACACACACACACATTCATTCACTCACTCACTCACACACACCCGCCCCCCTTCAACCCATCGATCACAAGTAAACGCTAAACAACATGGGAGCCAGAGTCTTAGTGCAGTGTTGGAAACCCGTTCACACACAAAGAAAAACAATCAGCACGTCGCATGTACACGTGTGGAAAATACATGCTGGACACATGAAGCAGGTGTGCATTGTGGGTAATATTACGAGGAAGGCAGACAGATCCGGGTGACTCGGACAAAAAAAAAAAAAAAAAAAGAATATAAGAAGGCGGCGAGGGATTCAAGTTTGTTTTGTTTTGTTTTTTTACAGCCCGAGTCGCTCACGTGGAAGATTTGTTCAGAGGAGGATTCACTCAATCACTCAGGATCAGAAAAGAAATCAAGTAACAAGCCATTAAATATTCACTCCTCCTGCAAAATAAAATAATGAAAAGAAACAGACAAGGTCCCAAAACGAGCGCTTGGTTTGCCTTCAAATAACCAAAGAAAAAAAAAAAAACAGTTCACAACTTAAATAAATAGAGCTCCATTGATAGAATTTCTTCAGAAATAACCCCGAGCCCGTCCCTGACCAACACACACACGCACACACACACTCACACACACTAACACACATCACAACCCTGCGAATGAAGAGAAAGGGGTTAAAAGCGTCGGACTGGAGGGATTGGAAGCGGCCGAGCAGCTCTGAGCTACACACAAATCACAGTTCGGTGTAATTATTTAGTGATCGGGTTAAAAAAAAACAAAAAGCTTTCAATCAGTTTTTAGTTTACAGGTGCATGTCCGACACGGCTCGCTGTCACCTTTTACCGGGTTCAACACAAAACCTTTCAAGCTTCGTCTGGTTTTAGATGAAAAAATAAAAGTTATTAGTGTCAAAGAGAAAAGACAACATTCGTTTCTTCAGACGAGCACAGACAGAAATGCATTGCTTTAAGGTCCAGGATCAGGTCTTTATAGTTCTAACTGGAGACTTCTGACGACGCAGAAGCTTCAAATCTGAATTTGTTCTCCAATAAAGACTTTCTGCTTACAGGACATTCTGAAAATCTGAATTAAAGTCTGATTTCTCTCATGTTTGGTTGAATTTAATTACTCAAGCTTTTTCAGGTTTATTCTTTGCAAAATTTCATTTAAATTTGACAAGCTGAGACCTTTGAGTTTAACTTGTAAATTCATATAATTGACAGAACAGTGAAACTATCAGTGATATTCCTGACAATAATAAAGTCAGAACCAGATTCTGCAGTTGATCTTTGACAGTACGGACGCTTGAAACTCAGAGAAAAAAGAATGTTTTACGTATAAAGAACTGAACCTGAACAAAAAGATTCCATTTTCCTCCTAATTTATAGAGTCATACAGCAAAACTCAGGTTTTTTTTTGTTTTATTCTCTATAATTTTAGTTGATTATCAAAGGAAATCTGGAAATCTCTCGTGACAAACCCTTCAGAGCCGCTTTAAAACCGGACAGTTTTAATGCTTGAAATGAAATCGTAATTAATAGAAAAACTAAAGAGATTGTTGGGTTACTGGTGCATCTAAAAAAAAAAAAAAAAAAATTCCTTTTTGATCCATGTTTTAGTTTTAAAGCACAAATAATTCAGTTCTTTATGAATTCAGATCAATAATGACAAGTTGTGAGTTTTATTTTTTTTAAATCAGAGGTCGTAATTGTCAGTTGGGTTTTCAGGTTATTACTGTGGAAATAAAGTGATTTAAATGTGTTTTAGATGCACCTGTAAAGAACGAAAGAGAGAAGAAAAAAAACAAAAAACAAAACGACCAGGACCTGAAACTCAGAACTGGACCTTTTCAGACACTTGAAATTTGGATTGATGAAGGCGATTAAACATCAAAACAAGTCGATTTCTCTACAGACTGAAGATTTAAATCAAAATAGAAAAAAACTAAAGCCTTTATTTGGCAGCTGTTTTATTGAACAGTGAAAATATTTTATTCCGATTAAATAGGACATTTAAAACGGGGTAATATGGCCCCTGAGGGGAGAGAAGACCAACGTTAACCGCCTCAACGTCCTTCAGTACACATTGGCAACACACACACACACACACACTCGCAGACACACTCACACACACACACACACTCACACACACGCACACAGATACACACACACAATACTGATAGTGTGACTCAATCAGTGAAACTCATCCGGTGTGTGCTGGCTGCGTGGGGAGCAGGACAGACTGGGGTCTGGTGGTGGTGGGGGGGTGGGGGTGGAGGCGGGGTGGGTGGGGGGTTGTGGAGGGTGGAGGGGGGGGGGGGGGGGGGGGCAGGGCGGAGGTCGGGGGTGGTGTCCGTGAACGCAGCAGCGAGGTCAGAGGTCAGAGAAGGGAGCGTTACAGTGAAAAGGTCCGTGTCCTGTTTGAGTACCGGTGTAACGGCGGGTACTGCACCCCCCCCAAACCCCACCCCCGGTGGTGTTGGTCGCCCCCCACCCCTCCCCCGTTCCATCGACGCCCCCAAAGAGGACGACGCTCTCAGTCGACTGAGCTTCGCCAGTTCGTCAGCGTCCTCCGCACCCCCCCCCCCCACAAACCCATAGCAGCAGGTAGAGCTCGAGGATCTCCGTCCTCAAGAAAAACAAAAGACCAAAAAAATGAAAACAAAAACAAACAAACAAAAAAAAAAAAAAAAAACTAAACCAAAAATGAATTAAAAAAAGAAAAGCAGAAGAAGAAGTCGTCTCCGCCTGTGGAGATCCACCGGCTCCGGGACGCGGCACAAGTCTTTCTCCATCCTCCTCCTCCGTCAGGAAGCCCGCCCCCTCCCTCCCCCCTCCCTCCCATAGTCTAACGATAACCCTGTCTCCCTGCTCTCCTCGCCCTCCTGGTGCCCGGCCGGCGGCGGCGGCGGCGGCGGGGGGGCAGATCACCGCTCGGGCTCCGACTCCAGCGCCAGCACCCTCTTGCGCTCGCGGCACTGCTTCTTGTGGGCGGGCCAGTCCCGCTGCTGGCACTGCGAGCCGCAGTAGCGCGCCACCTGGCAGCGGCCGCAGATGTTGAACTCCCGCAGCTGCGGACAGACGGACAGACGGGGCGGCGTTAGGCGGGGCGGAGCGGCCGGGCGCCGTGGCGGGCCGGCGGCGCCGGTACCTACCCGCCTCTCGATGAGTGAGCAGGGGGGGTAGTGACACTCGTAGTAGGTGCAGGAGCACTCCTCCTCCTCCACCAGCTCCCCGTTAGCGTTGTAGTAGCGCGTGCGGCTCAGCTCCAGGTACTGCTCCTCCACCGGGTCGGCCGGGACCTGCTGGATGGCCAGCCAGTACAGGGACTGCTCTCTGGGGGGGCGGAGGTGGGGGCGGGGCAAGCGCTCAGTTACAACACAGTGATGTGAACCAAACAGTCAGAACTGTCAGCTGTCCCAGGAAGAAATCATTTGATGGTTCAAGACGAAGACGCGGCGCTCTCACCTCTGCTTGCTGGAGATCTCCTCGGGTTTGGGGCTCCAGCCCACCGGCACCAGCCGCAGGTTGTCTAGCCGGTTGTCCACGGTGACGGAGTTGATGTGGATGACCTGGAAGCTGGGCGCGATGCCTCCTCTGTGCTTCTCCCTGCGAGCAGACGGCGGAGCCGAGTGAGACGGCGGTTACATTGCTACGGCAGATCACCGTGTGTGTGTGTGTGTGTGTGTGTGTGTGTGTGTGCGCGTGTGAGGCTCACCACAGCAGCTCGTGCAGCGGCCGTCCAGCCCAGCGGCCTTTCCCGATGTCGAACGCATACGCGAAGATCTTGGCCCCGTTGCCGTCGGCGTCCACCTCCATGCGCGCCTGCAGGTCGGAGGTCGGACACGTTTACCGGACCGAACATCAAACATGCGGCAGAACCGAGCCGGAGGTTGTTGGACGAGCGGGCGGAGAGTTACCTCGAAGGCGTAGTTCTCCACCAGCGGGATGTCCTGCTCGTCGATCAGCGTGTATTTGGTCTGAAACCAGAGAGCATCGTTTATCGTTTCACTGAGCAGCCGAAAGCTTGGAGGGGACGAGTCTAAGGCCCAGTTCAACTGGGGGGGGGGGGGGGGCATGCTACACTGCTGTTAGCATTAGTGTGTGTGTATGACAGTGCAAAGCATTATGGGACTGATCCACTGAACTGAATCGGGTCACATCTTGGTATGAATAAACTGACACAATATTCTGATTATTCAATCTTCACGTAAACGGGTCAATCGGATCCAATCAGAAAGATGTTAAACTGATCTACTGATCTACACCAGCGGCTCGTTACACAGGTGAAAAAAGGGAAACCTGCGTCGGGTTTTTGGGGTCAGTTTATGCGACACTGAGACAGAACTTTATCAAAAAGTTCCACCTTGTGAGCCGTTTTCAGTATAATGAGCACCGCTGTGGTGTGAACAAGGGCAAACGCAACTTTTGGAAAACGCTCGGGTGGCAACAAGAATCTCGGGCACTGCAGTGTTTTGATGACGGAGCCGGATCGACGCTCGCCATGCCAGGTTCTGACACTGGAGACGGTGGGGTCGGCCGTGGTCCTGATTAACCGCCTGCACGCTGCAGCCCTCACCGGGGGGGGGTCTGGGATTAATGGTACTCTGGGTCAGTGTGAAAACCACTTCATTAAAACTGTTTGATGAAGGAAACTTCACACGGAGCCCAGAGGAGCGCGGGAGCAGCCCAGAGACGGCGAGCCTTTAAAGTGCGTGTTAAACGCCGTCGTTTCATCCGGCTGTAGACGTCTGCCTCCCAACAGCCGACTGGACGAGCGCCGGCTGAGTGGGAACTCACGGTGTTGAAGCCAAGTCAAGCATCTGCATGCGTCTCTTTCACCTTTCAGCTCTTCTCTGATTACAAACAATGCTTCGTGTCAGACTCACTGACGTAAAGCAGGTTAAAAACCAGGAGTCAGCATTAAAAAAACAAGCCATTTTCCAGCCGATTCTGCTGCTGCATCAAAATTAAACAAGAGAATAACGATAAGAAATAATCCTCGACTGCTTCACAGAGGGATTTGTCATTTTTGGTGAATGTATCCATGATTAAATGACTGGCAGAGAAAGACATGATGTGATGCACGCTTCACTGAGACTGCAATAACCTTTTGGGTTTATTTAGCTTTGATGGCCGTGGAAATGCTAAAAAATAACAGCTTGGTTGGAAACGCCTCCCAAGGTGGAACTCTGGGGACGTTCACATGATGAACATGTGTTCCTGGAGATCACAGGTGGCGAGGACACAGGACGAGCGTGACCAGGTACCAAAACGCCCCGGACGGCGGCGGAGCAGGAATGTACGTCATATGTAAATATCATCAGCGCGCCCTGATTTCCAGATGAAAGATTTTGCCGGTCTAAGCTATACATTTTTCTCAAACAAGGGAAAGAACATGGAGGTCCGTCCCCAGGGGTCCCCAGGGGTCTGCAGACACACAGCGCCTTAAAGTGTCCTGGGCGGAGAGGTGGACTCATTTACAGTAAGTGACATCGAGGTGGAGCATAAATGATACGGACAAGTCTGAACCGTGAGCCACAGCTCGTCACTTGAGACCCGATCACCTGAAACGCATGTTAATGCCATGTGTGAACAGGCCTTTTATCGACAAAGCTCCAATCCCGTCGTCAAACAAGCTTTTCGAAAACGCCCAGGCTGCGTCTCCGTGTAGACGACCTGAAAGGCAACTTGTCCCCGCAGCCATACAACACATGAACTGGACAAGGCTTTCTTCACACGCAAAATCAGTCCCACCCCAAAGCCTGACCAGGAAGCTGAATTACTGAATTACAACTGTCATTAGCTTTTGTTGCCTACTTGAAACCACATTCAGTGTAGATCAGTCTGAAAAGGTCAAAGACTGTATATGCCACAACATTTCAACAATAAACCAATCACATGAATGCATGTCTCTATAACCTCCCTGCCTCCAAATGTGAGTCCAGCAACCAAAGCAAACAGACCTCCGCACCTGGTCGTTGCTCGAGAGCATATCTGTGTCAGTTTTAACGGCAGACTTAAAAAGCAGCATGCTTGCACAGACAGAAAGGGTCAGTTGATAAGCTTTGGAGGGGATGTGTACAGACCCCAACTGGGAATTCACCCAACACGTGATCGCTGCAACGCACCTAAACAGAGCTGGAGGACCGACCGACCGACAGACCCACCCCACTTCCAGGAAGGATAAATATCCCTGTCGAGCAGACGAGCTGTGAGGATTCCTGATCAGTTTTAGGGAGTGAACCCTGGTTTTCAGCTACCTGAGCTGTGTGTTTTTGGGGGGAGGGACTTGGAGATACACGTGTCAACATACCAACACGGAGGCTCCGCAGTGAGACTCCGCACGAGGAGTCCACATACCGAAAGGTCGAAACGTGCAACGTGACGCTCACACCGACCATTGTGTGTGGGAGCTTCCCGGGGAGACGCAGCGCTCCCGGGCTCTGTGTGTGTGGCGCCCGGTGCTCCGTCACCCGGCAGCGGATCGGTCACGGCCCGGCCCGGAGCTGTCTGCACCGTGGATCCAGAGGGCGAGCCGCCCGGTGACACCAACCACACCGGAGCAGCGCTACCGGGGCCGGCCACCACGGTTAACCTCACACCCGCTAGCGGGAAGAGCAACTGAAAATAAAACAAGCCTTAACTGATAGGAACAATAATCGAGATAGAGCCGGCGCTTTGTCACGTTGCACAAAAGACTCGGGTTGATGGAGCAATGGCTTCCTCATTAGCAGACACTTCTCCGTGTAATCCCAATAAATCGGCTAGCATGCTGCCGCCGCTGCTAGCGGCTCTGGAAATAACAGTCCTGCATTAAAAAAACAACAACCCCTGGATCATAAACCGCACCGCCGACTGTCTGAACCTGTCCGTGAGCCTCTACGGTTCCATTTTAACGTTAATTGCTAACCAGCGGCTAACCGCTACATGCTAGCTGGCGTTAGCCGAGTCTGGCTCGACACGGCCGGCTTCTCTAATCCGCTCAAAACGCGGCTAAAACGGCCGAGCTAAACTCCCGCCGCATCTCCACAGCCACCAGACATCACCGCCGGTGCCGGCGGACCGCCGCCGGCCCGGTCTCACGGCGCCTTTTGTGATCCCCGCGGGCCCTCCCCCGGCCGCACATGGCAGCCCTGAGATCCAGCTCACCTTCCCGGCCACACGGCCGAGCCGCACGATCCCGAGCTTGAAATCCGACATGAGGAGGGACGGGCGGTGGTGACACGGAGGCAGCGGGATCCAGCCGTGGACGCTGTTCGGGTGTGACGGGGAGAAAACAAAAAAAAAAAAAACAACTCGCCGGGGCACCCCCCACAAGCCCCCGCCGCGATGCCAGTTGGGGTTGAGACAGCTCGCCCTGACTCCGGGTCTCTCTCTCCGGCAGCCGCCTGGGTGACACACCGCCTCCTCCTCCGCCTCCACCGCTGGCGCAGGGGAGGCAAGCGAGCTGCTGCTGGGGGCGGGGCCAACCGCCTCACTGGCGCCGACCAATCACAGGCGACGCTGAGGCGTTCTGGGCCACGCAGGTTGTCCCGTCGACCAATGGGACGCGACAGCTCGCAAAGCCCGCCTGTTTCAGCTCCTACGTCACCCGCTCTCGTGACCACTTCCAGCCATTTTCGCGGGAAACGTTTGCTGGCTGAGTCGGGTTGTGTGACGTCATTTTGTTTCTTTTCCTGCTGAATTGGGTTAAAAACAAGATTTTACAGTTAAAATTACATTAGATTTGAGAACAATTTGCTAAAATACCTCCTCATTCAACAACCTATACATTTATCCATAGAAGCAACCCAGCAGATACGACTTAAAATGTATTTTTGTAATGAATTCCTGAAATAATTATTCATTTGACAGTAAAATTGTTTTGGCAGCATTTACATGATTTCATTCATATTTACGGTGAAAATTATTTAATCTTTATTGGGGGGAAAATGTGTTATTTGTACTATTTAACAACTGCTATGCTAAAGAGCATTTCTACTTTTTATTCATAGCATCAAAACATTCATTGTAACAAGTACTTTTTTGTTTTATTTTATTTTCATAGCAAGTTCAATCATATTTCTTAATGAAACACTCAATTAAAACTGTAAAAATATGTACTTCACTGAATTACGAAGCTCACCAAGCATTCAGGGGAACTTTTACTTTCTTTCTTCTTTATTTTATCCCTGCTGTTTATGTAATTCAGTTCACTGAATACAATTTTTATTGTTTTTGCGGTTGACAAAGTGTCATTATCATTAAAGTTTAAAAAAAGCAAGATTTTCATTTCATTTATTGAATAAAGTTTAACTTTATATTGTAAAGGTTTATAAAATATAGCACACGATTTAATTTTATTCTATTTTTATTACTGAACTTCTTTCCAATTAAAATTGACTTAGAGCCACAAAAGAGGTTTTCCATTTAAAACAATTATTTAAAAAACATCTTATAAGTATCTAATTAAAATGTTTTTATTTCTTTTTTTTTATTTGGATTTTATTGCCACAATATAAATTTTGTTAAAGGTATGGCATTCATAAGCCATACAATTTGTAGTTTAGCTGTTAACCCATTTCAGGTCTTTCATGTAAACTCTGCGCCAACAGACAAAAGCTTTAAAGGTTAAATGTAAACCTTATTCTGACACTATCTAACTGACAAGGCCCTCTCAAGATGGGCTGCATGTGGCCACTGAACTGAAATCTGTTTGAAATTCATGAAGTTGGTTACTGTTTAGGTGCGTTCCTCTGCTGCTGATGCAAAAATCCACATTTTTCCCTGAATCGTGGGAGCTGGGACAGGAGGCGTTCATCATGTTTTTGACATGCAGCTTTAATGATCTCATTTCATTGAAAAAATCATAAATTATTACTAATTTGTTCATTAATCACCCTTTCGATGATTATACTCATTTCACACACCTTTGTTGTGCGTTGATTTACAATGTCTTTATGGGCAAAGCCAGATCAATAGATGTTTCTGTTGCATTGTGGTTAAATTTCAGAAGGAGGCTGTGTTGATATGCAAAATGAATACTGAAGACCTCATACTGGGAGGGTATTTGACGGAAATGTGCAAAGAAATCAGCGCAAAACAGAAATAAAGCATAGAACTCTGACAGATTTAGGATTATTGATAGCTCAGTGTTTTCATGTATTTTCACCTGAAGAGGAGTTTTCAAGACAACATATCCACAATCTGCCCTTCAGCTCAGTTAGTAAAGAGACTCAGCGCCCTCTAGAGGCGAGGGGGTGTATTACAGACATCTCTGACCTCAGATTCTCTGTTGCAGGAGTGTCAAACATTTCAATCATTTGCAGGCCAGGAACAGCCCGATTTCATCTGGAGCGGGATTGAGGAGTAAAATAGTGCCCTAAAAACCTTTACATTCAAACTTCAAAGTCTGCGGTGCAGAGGATTTGTGATGAGAATATAGTTTCACAAAACTAAACAATTACTACTGCAAAATACGACTATCTCAACATGAAGTCAATTTTAATGACACCGTCTGGTGCAAAATACAGCAAGAAGTCCAGGAAACCGTTACAGTCTGCATGCTTTTTTCCCAACGTGCCCCTGACAGCATGGACTTGAGGCTAACGCTAGTCTGATATGTTTATTAGCATCACTGATAGCTCAGGTCAGTGTTGTTTTGTGTTCAGTACTCTGTGACAAACGTGCTAAATAATCAATATTTACTATGAAATTCTTACAATTTACTTTGGCCGCATTGGAGACTCTTGTGTTCTGGTTTTTGGCCCACGGGCCTTATCTTTGACCAGCTCCACCTGTTGTGTTTTGAAGGAATAAATTGTTCTGAAACAGAAACTAAGGATGAATGTCAGTCTCAGAGTGGATTATTTCCACTCCGTTCACCTTTTGAAGGTTCTCTAAAGTGTCACCTGTTGATTGGCAGCTTTCAGTCGCTGTTAAAATAAATTAAACTGAAGAAAAAATCCAGAAGTTCCTCTGCCCTCTGCTTGTTTGCACTGATCACTCAGGTGTGCTCATTGTTCTCCTGAAGCCTCCCCGTTGTTTTCTGATGCGAACTCTTTGTGTTGCGCTGACTTGCTTCACAGATGCCGTTAGAACAATGGCAGCACTGTGGCTCCGGCGCTCTCGTTTCCTCGGCGAATGATGTGGAAAGTGGCCTGTTTGAAGTCAGGAGGCGCGACGCCGTCCCGTCAGTCCCGCCCGTGCAGCTGCGATCAGGAGGGGGGTGAGTGGTTTGGTTAAGTGTAGGGTTGAGTTTCTGCTGATTTAATCTGTTTCCTCCCAAACTGACCAGCGGGTGAACGGAAAGGTTTTCATTTCCATACAAACTCCTGGCTTTCTCTGTGAAACCAGCAGATCCAGAAGGACATGGATGAGGACACATGTCAGGCAGGGTCACTCTGACCGGCTCCTCATGGAGATGGAATGACCCTCCAGGCTGCTCTGCATATATCAGGCGGCCAGTTTAAAGCACACGGCAGCTCACTGGGGGTTTTTCCAGAAGCTACCTTGAGGATCTGAAACCACAGCGATCTGAACAGCAGATCAAGCGGCTCAGGCTTCTCTCTACTGTGAGGCATGGCGGCGGCATCATCATGCTTTGATTTGATTTTTTTCAAAGCACTGTGAGGAGGAAAGGCTGATTGAAATATATTGTTTTTATGAAAGCTTGTTTCTGTTTGTTGTAGGTGGTGATTGTTTGGAGATGTTTGCTAAAAAAAAATCAATGTATTGAAGTTTCTGATCTAATAAAATCAAACAAAAACTTTGTTTATCCTCTGAAAAATATTGAACGGAGTCCTCATTATTGAGGTGTTTCCTCCTTTGTGCTGTATGACAGATTAAAACACAATAGGATGCTGCGTTTGCCAAGAGCTCTGATCTGTACAAACACAGTTGATGGGAATTAACCATTAACGTCGTCTTTCACAACGAGCGAGCGGCCTTCCTGGTGATTATCCAGCTCCTCTCAGACTCCGGCTGTTGTTTGCTGTTGCCAAACAGACCTCTGTGAGGTGTGGCCGAACAGCTGATCTCTGGGTACACTGCTGTGTCGAAACAGAGCCTTTAACCCGTCAGTCCCACCTGGAGGAGCTCATCCTGCGCCCGAGTGTCCCTGAATCAAACGCCAATACTGTATATTCTGTGGTAAATGGACTGAACCTTACACAGTGCTTGTTTCATTGTTTCAACAGAATCACTTTCACCGTTTCAAAGTGCTCAACTATCATTTGGAGCAGTTTCAAGGTTCAGTTTATACTTCTATTTTGGCTTTTCTTTTTGAAATAATGATTTTTGTTGTTAAAAGATAGTTCACTGAACAATGCTGTAATAAAGGTTTATTTATGAGTAACTCCTGTTTACTGGTGAGCAGAGCTTCATTCATCCTGAACTGATCCTCCATCCTCCTGACGGCAGCAGGAATCAGGCTGGTTTGACACCAAAACTTCATCTATAAGCAGGTTTCTTGTTATATTTTCACCATGTCGGTGTACTTCTCTGTGGATATTAATCTGCTTCAGGGCGATGTAAACGGTGTATTTTGTGGTTTATAGATCAGTTTCTGTTCTCTTATCTTTCTTCATTATGAAGGGAGCTGTGATATAACCTGTTCAGCTTTTAGACAGATAGATAGAGATGATAACATTTTTTGCTGGACATAAGACAACATGGCAGTTTTGGAGATACTTTAGGTGAAGGAGGGCAAAAAAATCCTGTTAATTCAGGAAAAACAAAATTGAAAATAAAGGAGAAAGTACAAAAACTATACTGAAGTACTGATTTAGGGTAAAAGTTCTTCCTTGGAAGAGCAGAGCTTTGCCTCCACCCTGCAAGCTGACAGCAGTCTCTGGATCATCCAGGGGTTCAGTCAGATTCAGACACCCAGCCAGGGAGGGACTCCTTTCCTTTTTTTTTTCCCATCTCTGACCTCTGGTCGGCCGTGCCACACTTCCGTGTTCCGCTCACCTGTTCCACCTGCGTTCCTGCGCTCAGCAAGGCGCGTCTCCGCTCCGCCGGTGCACCTGCCGCGCCGCCGCGCCATGACCGAGCTCCGGCCGGGCGAGCTGACGTGTCCCTCCCCAGAGGACACCCTCGAGTCGGACATGGACTGCGATCGGCCCATTTTCTCCGTCAGCGCCGGAGGTCCGAAGCGGGCGGGGGGCGCCGGTGCGCCCTCACCGGCCGCCGCCGCCGCCGCCTCCGACGCGGAGTCCGGGGTCTTCTCCGTGGGATGCGAGCTGTGCGCGGAGCACGACTCCGAGCTGGACTGGTTCTGCGGCACCGAGCGGAAGCTGATCTGCGTCCGGTGCGCCTCGGTGGGCTCCTGTCAGGGCCACGCGGTGTTCCCGCTGGCCGCCAGAGTCACCGCGGTCCGGGTGAGTGCGCGCGTCCCACGGGTCCGGGTCTTTATCCACCGGGAAGGTATCAGACCCACCGGTGGAGGAAGAACCGAAAGGTCTGTTCTGGAACTGCTGGATGAGCAGGAGGATAAAGTATCAATAGGTAGAGTAATAAGTAATAATAATAATAATGATAATAATAATAATAATATGTAATAAGCTGAAGCCAAACAAGACCTGAAGAACATTTTCACTCAAAGTATCAAACTGTTGAAGGAACAGAGCTTTATTTTGGTGCTTTGAGGTTTTGTCTCTTGGTTGATGTCTTATCATTACCTTGTTATTGCGATATGAGCTCTGGAGACTGGAAAATATGAAAATCTTCCTACTTTACTGTAATATTTTGGTACTTTCAAGTTCTACATGGATTAAATTGGTGTGTCACGGTGCTTTAGGAGTAAACATATTGGTTCTTTATCCTCGTGCGCATCCAATAGTACTTTCATTTTTGGTACCAAAATAGCTTAAACTGCTCCTGTCTATTAGTTGTTGGTTTTTACCTTCTGTTAATCAGCATTCTTTGTGAAGTTTTACTGAAGTTTACTCTTACTGATTGCATTTCAGCAGGTAGGTCAATTAAGAAGCAGTTTTTATTTCCAGTGATGACCAAGAGGCAGGGATGGAAAAACCTGACAGTGACACACAATCCTGACAGGAAGGAAGAAAGTAGTATTAACAGTGTTTTGCAGTGATTTATATTCAGAAACAATTTATTAAAAGCTGAAAACAAGTGCAGTGATCCTCCATTATGATATTTTTAAGAAAGAGGAAAGTGTGGTAGGAAGTACCACCAAAATACTTCTTATTTCCACTAATTAGAGTGTTTTGTTTAATTGATTTCTGATATACAGAAGAGACAAAGTGAAACATGACAAACAAAACTGCATTACTCAGATAAAAGCACTGAACTGTTGGAGTAAGCTTCAGGAGGTTTGTGGGTTTAAAAAGTAGATCTCATGTACTTTGAGTGATACTTGTGAAAGTACACAAGGCTTAACAGGAATATTGGAATTAATTATTTCTACATGTGTCACAACATATGTTTAGTTTCATTTAGTAAAAGAAACAAAGAGAAAACAGTTTCACAAACAGTCTGTAAGCACTGCTGTTTAAATTAGATGCTTATCTTTCAGTTTGTGGATCGTACAGTGTCACAGATACACAGCAAAGTTTGTAATCAGTCTTTTTTTCTATTTGAGGTCTTGTTTAGTTTTTCACATGCTGCTTTGCAGCTCAGTGTTCCTGCAGAAAAAAAGAGCCACGCTCGCTTTGAGTTCATGTTTTACACGCGCTTTTAAAATACTGTAGTATTTCAGTTATTGAGGGTTCCTGTAAATGTCGGAGGCTCGTCCACGCCCTCCAGCATCAACACAGCAATGCTGCATTTGTTTGTATAATTTCTTAAAGCAAATATTCCTGGACTGAAACACTTCTGTAGAAACAAAACTGACCGAGATTTGAACACCTTCTCCACTCATCACTGCCGGGCTGCATGCAGTCTGATTTCATCTGGAGTGGGCCTGATGGGTAAAATAGGGCCAAAAAACACGCTAATTTTAAACTTTGTTTTTCTTTGTTGGGGTGCAGAGTAACTGTGATTAAATAAAATTGTAAATTTTTCTGCGATGACAACAACCTCCACAGAAAGCCAATTTTAATGAAACCTTCTGGCTCAAAAAACAGGAAAAAGTAAAAACAAAAACTGTTGCATTATGGGTATTTTTACAAACTCCCCCTGACAGGATGGCTTTGGGGCTAATGCTAGTTAGCTTTCACGTGTCCACTATTCTGAAGAAATTTGTTTGAAAGGTTTTCCTTGAAATTTTACCAGTCGTCTTTGTCGTAGGTTGATGGACCAGATTGGAGCCTCTTGTGGGCCAGTTTTGGTCCACGGGCCTCATGTTTGACACTCCTCCATGGAGCTCCCACTGAATTACATGCAAACTGTTATTGTATTTTTTAACTAGATTAAGAAGACTTTTCCCAACTGAAAGTATCTTTTTCAGGCACTTTAAGTTCAGTGTCTCAGTCTTCTGTCCGTCTCTCGGTCGCCCATCAGCTCCACATTCTTGCTTTAATGGAGGCGGACGCTGAATTCATTCACATTTTGAAGACTTAAAATCTGTCCTTACACTTATTCATCACTTTAAAGAGTGATTTTTCAGACCTGAAGCCGTCGCTGAAAGCAGAGCGGTTGACAGTTGAGTGTTTGCAGCGATTGTTTGTTGGGCGTGTCTCACGCTGCGCCGGTCTTTCCCTGCTCAGTCCTCCCGCCGGTATTTGGGAAGACAGGATTTTCTTGTTGCGCATCCAGCTGATGCCTGTCAGGCCGCTTCCCTGTCACTGAATGTGTGTGTGTGTGTGTGTGTTTGTGTCGACAGAACCGACTGGTGGACGTGTGTGAGAAGATCCAGCTGCAGGCGCTGCGGATCGAGAAGTTCATCGACCACACGCTGGCGGCCAAGGAGCAGAACCTGCAGGTGAGGGAGGGAGGGAGGGCGAGCGACGGCGAGGCCTCGGCGTCGGGCCAGAGCGAGCCGGCTCGACCAGTGTGGCGGCTTCACGGCCGCTTGCTCCGGTTCGTCTGGAAGCTCAGACGTGCCTCCGGGACGTGGCAGGAACCAAAACACACCGAGAAATACAGGAAACGTGGAATCCGGCCTGGATTCACCGCCTGGTGGGAAGAATGTGTGACAGGTGAAAGGTCACGGGTGGAGCTGGATTTGATCAGGACGCAAGGGAGTAAAGAAAACACACAGTTAGTGATTTGCTTTCAAATCCCAAATTATCACATTTTTAGTTGATTCATTAATTATTGATTAATTCCCCAAAAATAATGCATAAGGGTTTTACGAAATTAACCACTGATGTGGCGGACAAATGTGTCTGAGACTTTCTGCTGAAGCAGGGTTCAGGGTTCAGGGTTCAGGGTTCAGACAGAGACATTCACCTCCAGCAGCGGTAATGTCTCAGCAGACAGGCTGCAGGAAGGCAGTGCTGTCGGCTGTCAGTCAGTCAGATTTCTATCTGCATCCCGCTGGAGGTGTTTCCTCCCGAAAGACGAGTCTGCTTTCTATTTTCATCTGCAAATATTTGATCAGACTCAAACACTGGAGACACGTGCTTTAAAACCGGCCAATGGAGAAGCTTTACAGCAGCCTGACACACACACACACACACACACACACAGATGAGTGACAGTGTATCAACGTCACGTCTGACTTCCTGCTCTTCAGCAGCAACAAACAAACCCTCTGAATATTAACCAGCCGCACTGTGAACTCTCTCACATGGTCAGGCTCCAGGTTTTACTGCCTGTGTGTGTGTGTGTGTGTGTGTGTGTGTGTGTGTGTGTGTGTGTGTGTGTGTGTGTGTGTGTGATAATTCATGACGTGAGCGTCTGTTTGCTCGATGCATATCAGTACCTGCAGCGGCGTTTCTGCAGACTCAGCAAATCTTTCAGCAATCAGTCTTTCTTCAAACGTTCAGATCATAAAATAAAACTCAGAAGTACTTCAATACTTTTTTTCAAAAACGTTTCCTAAATTTAGATTTTTATTTACTTAGCTTATATTTTTACTTAATTTATACTTTTTTTTATACTTAAGTTATAATTCTTTTAACTTAATTTATTCTTCTTTTGACTTTAGTGATATTTAATTTTTTTCTTTTTTTTTTCCTTAAGTTGAATTGTTTCCTCTTAATTCATGTTTTTTAACCTAACCTGTAACTTTTTTCTTATTTATACTTTTTACTGTCATCAAATCCGCACACACACACACACACACACACACATATGCACATGCATGTGTTGCAACACACAGTACTATTCAGAGAAACAAACTTAAAGTGGAGAACAATTTAGGCCTGAAAAGTGGAATAAAATAAGGTAATTAAAAAGTTGTTCAAATCCAAAATAATCTGTTATAATATAGAAACAACTCTGCAGGTTCTGTCTTCAGCTGGTTCTTTAAAACAGATTCCTCCTTTTTGGTCCAGACAGGTACAACAGAGCAGTAGTAACATTTAAATCTAAACTTCAAAGTTTCTTTTGTTGTGTTGCAGAGCATGCATGATGAATCTGAAGAAAACTGTTCTAAAAGTGTCTCTGTGGCTGTGTGTCCCGCGGGGTCCAGGCGGCGGCCAGCCGGGCCCGGGAGCAGGTCCTGGCCCGGGTGGGCGCGGCGCGGGAGGCCCTGGAGGAGGAGGAGCAGCGCCTCCTGGAGGAGGTGCACCGCGAGGAGGAGCGGGTGGAGCAGTGCCTGCTCACCCAGCGCGCCCACTGGAGCCAGGCGCTGGCCAGCCTGTCGCAGACACGCTCACACCTGGTGCACACGCTCACACACACGCCCGACGCACAGCTGGTGGTGAGAGGCCCGCACGCGTGTGTGTGTGTGTGTGTGTGTGTGTTGTGCTTAACTCTTTAGAAGTGAACATTTTAGTGTTGAAACTGCGGTATAAACACTTTTAAGTCTGTTTTATGTAGAAGGAAATCTGCTGAAGAGCATCGAATCACACAAAACTGATCAGTTTAAACTCTGAAAACTCCTTGAAATATGACTTTTATGACAAGTAATGTTATCCAAGAAAGTTATTATGGAAGCCCATTTCCGCCACTTGAAAAAGAAAAACACACACACGGCATGTCATTATTATGAGATAGTAAGTCGAAATTATGAGATAGTCAGTCACTCACCGTGCGATACTTTTGCACAAGTCAAAAGTATCTTGTCGTTGTCGATGTGACCTCCGCATTTCAAATGAACACAGAAGCAGATTGTGAGTACATTGAGAACTACTTTAAGCATGGCTGGAATAAGTGAAATACTTGATGTGCTTGCTGATTCACATGGTTTTATATGACGCAAACACACCCTGGAATGGATTTTAAGCAAGAAGCGGCTCTGAGTTGGAAAGGATGAAACGAAAGGATGAAACTGTAACATGGCTGAGGTGGCAACTTCAACTGCATCTGGAAACCTGTGGTCACTACCAACAGCTGCTGATGGCTGCAGGCAGTTTGAAACCCAACGCGACAGATCTTTCTGAGAGCGCGTTGTACCGGGTCTCCACTGTAGGCGGCGCGTACAGACAGCGAGTGACGCGTGACTTAAAGGATGAGTTCGGTTTAAGCAGTTTTCACGTTGTCTATAGAACGAAGTAGAACAATACACACGCCCAGAAGGCTTTTCTGATCCAAACAGTGCTGCAGACATATTGGTGAAACTAATGAGTTTTTGGACGATTGAAGCCGTTTTGGGAGCCGGCGCCACGCATGCCCCATTGGCTCTCAGTACACGGAGGTCTGCAGCTCGATTTTGGATCTAAATTTCTCCTGAAGCACTGTTTGGATCAGAAAACCCTTCTGGCTGAGTATATTGTTCTACTTCGTTCTATAAACAACGAGAAAACTGTTTAAACCGAACTTATCCTTTAAGAAGTGCTGATTACCCATCAGGTACGCAGCTTACCGAGAGTTTTTTTCGACCGCTGTTTCGTGGCCTCACTTCGAGCTGTTTCTCTCTGGTTTTGCACAGAAGTTATGGATAATATCACTACGTGCAAAATAAATACGTTTCTGAACATAAATGGACTTTGGCTTCTTTGGAAAAGCCACGGATGACGCGTCCACTAGATGTTTCCGGGAGCAGCCCCTCAGCAGCTCAGATCAAGATCAAGTCAGTACAATCTTCATACAGGAAGCGGCCGTGCTGGGGCATGTGCGCGGATGTTATTATCTCATAGTTTCGACTTACTATCTCATAGTAATGACATACCATGTGCGTGTTTTTCTTTTTCAAGTGGTGGAAATGGGCTTCTATAGAAAAGGAACATTTCAACCTCAACATTAAAAAAGAAAAAAAAAACAGTTAAAATGATCTATTCTTCTCAGTTAGTCTGTTTAAAGAGCATCAAACTGATGAAAATCACACACTGCATGTCTCTAATATGACTTTTACTACAAGTATTGGGTCAGTATATTAATTTTAAATGCAGCAGTTCGTGTGCTTATGTTCAAACTTCTTTAAAAAAAAATTGAGAAAGGAATGTGAAAGGTACAACTTGGAATATTGTCATTTTAACCCTAAAGTTTTTTTAAGAGTTATAAACAACTTCATGTCGCACTTGACTGTAATAAAATCTGCTCAAAAGAACCTACATGACCGAAATCACACATAACTGAGCAGTTTCAGCTCAAAAAAACAATATTGCATGTTTGAAATGACTGTTTTTATCAATATAAAAATGCTAGTTTAATGTGCACATTGTTCATGTTCCAGATGTGAAATGAAATTTACAGTTTAATCTAAATCTGTTGAAAAGTCTGAATCGGTTCCGTCTCGTTTCAGACCAGCGTCCAGGAGATCGATGAGAGGCGAGTCCTTCTGCGAGTCACCGGGCAGATTCTCTCCTTCCTGGCCCACGTTAGAGATGTGACGGTGTGTGTGTGTGTGTGTGTGTGTGTGTGTGTGTGTGTGTGTGTGTGTGTGTCCAGGGTGGAGGAGAGCGAGGGGGTGGGCGAGCCGTGCGACACCGAGCAGCTGAGCCTGAACCCGGGCTGCAGCCACAGCCAGCTGCTGCGGGCGCTGTGGACCACGGCGGTCCTGCTGGGCCCCTCCGGTCTGTCCGCCGCTCCGCCTGAAGCCTCGTTTCCGTCCAATCGGTGAAGAGAAGTGTGTCCTGATGTCTGTCTCCCCCCCCCCCCCCCCCTCCCCCCCCCCCCCGCAGCGCGCGGCTCCCCTCAGCTGAAGTTCGACCGGCGCACCGTGAGCCCCCTGCTGTCCGTCTCCGAGGACTCGTGCACTTTGACCTTCCTGCACCGGAAGCCCCGCCAGTCGCCCTGCTACGACCCCGCCCGCTTCGACTACTGGCCCAACGCGCTGGGCTCGCCGGCCATGTCGTCCGGGACCCACAGCTGGGTGGTGGACGTGGGCCAGAGCGGCGCCTTCAAGGTGGGCGTGTGCTACGCCGCGCTGGAGCGCAAGGGCTCGGGGAACCAGGCCCGGCTGGGCCACAACGGCCAGTCCTGGGTGCTGTCGCACTACGACGGGGAGTACTCCTTCTGCCACGCCGGCGCCAAGGTGCCGCTGCCGCTGGTGCGGCGGCCCGGCCGCATCGGCCTGCTGCTGGACTGGGACAGCCACACCCTGCTGTTCTACGAGCCCGACTCCGCCGCCGTGCTGCACGCCGTCCAGCAGCGCTTCAGCGCGCCGCTGCTGGCCGCCTTCGCCGTGACGGACCGCAGCATCACCATAGTGCACTGACACACACACGCACACGCACACACACACACACGCTTCAACGGACTCCTGGCGTTTATTGATCTTCATGAAGCCCCTCGGTTCAAAAAAGCTCCATATCGGTCTTGATTCCTGATCGGATCGGACCCAGACCTCACGCCTAATGAGCATCTTCATCACTTAGCCGGAATCGAACCGGTCGTCCTGAAAAGCCCGCCTGCTCTACCCACTAACCCACAGTACAGGCTGGTTATCACTGCTCCTTATTAGCTTATTTCTATAAGTCTAAGAAATAAAACAAATCCCGCCGTACCTTTGAGGCCTGCTGGCTGCCATGATGGATCCAGTGGCCGTAGTTTGACACCAGCCTCATTCCCTGGAAAGCTGCTGTTCCTGGAGCAAAAACAAAAGTAGACAAACATTCAATATTGTATTATCATGAACATGAAGGGCTATAACAGGGGTCAGAGTGTGTTTAGTCCACTTTGACTGGAGGACAATTCATCTAATAGAAATATTTGATCCACTAAAATAGTTTGGTTTTATTCTAAAATTCATTTTAAAAAATTCCATTTAATTTTAATTGTTGAAAAACATGAACAAGTTGACCATTTTAAAAAAAATAGAAGCAATCGGGTTATTTTTAGTGGTGTAAAATAGCTTCAAGTTTGACACCCTGTTATAGAAAAACGTCTTTAAAGTAAATGCTAGTAGATATTCATGTTGGGCGTCTTCATTTTTTCTATTTATTGAATTTAGTTTGATTTTATTTGCTTGTTTTACCAAGTTGTGAATGTGTTTATAAGCTGATTGTTTTATAGTGTTACCGTAGTGACTGGTCTGACTGATGGTGATTGAGATATCTGTAATGAATGTATAATCAGTTAGGTCAGTAACATGACATTTTTTAAAACAAACAGAAAAAAAAAACAGCCATTGATCAGTTGTTTTAAGAATGTTCTGGGATAAAGAAACAATTTTGTAAAAAAAACAAAAAAACAAAAAAACTTTTTCTATGTTTTGTCTCCATTAAACAATTTAATGAAAACATTTTTTAAAAGCCTGGTTTGTTTCTCGGGTTGTGGGATGTGCGCGGTGGTGCAGTGGTTTGAACGCTCACCTCTCTGTCCAACACTTGGTTTAGGTCATTTTCTGTGCGGTTTCCATTTTCTCCCTCTGCGAGCACGAAAACCCAAAATCCAGAATCTCAGAGAATTAAAGGGAAGGATAAAAAAAGGATTTTCGCAAAAACATATTTGATTTGACCACTAGGGGCGCACTTCAGCCCGGTGATCAGATGTAGAAATGGGTCTACATGAAAATCTTTTCCAGATTTTGACAATTTATTCTGAACCTGCTGGATTTTTTTTTTTAACTTCCAGCCGCATGAGAACTGAGACACATTAAAAACATTTCATTTAAATATCAGGCTTGTCACGTGTTGTTACAGGATAGTTCATCAAAAGGTCAAATTCTTACTCATATATTAACTCTCTGATGCAGTAAAAACAAAGATAGATTTGAACTCAGCTTGTGCGGGAACTCTTCCTCATGTTGGTCTTTTTCTGGAGTCTGGGAGGAGGAGGAGATAAACTACTCACACCTGAGAGTAATCACAGCCCCCAAGGCTGCAGTTCAGCTTCTGACCACCAGATGGCAGCAGCACATCACCTCCAACATTACTGTTCATTCAAAGCGAAAAAAAGAGTCCAAAACATCTTAGATTTATTGCTTTAGAGTAATTAAAAGGAAATTAAAAAAAAAAAAAAAAAAAAAAAAAAGAACTTCTTAGATTTTAATAAACATCTAAACATGAAGTTCACAATAAAGGAGCTAATGCCTATTTTTCATTTTGGACTAAATTTGTGGTTATGGCTGCATGTTGTGATGAGTTATTTGAATAAAAGTGGGATATTGAGGAACATAAATGTGCCATTAATCCTGTGTTTACAATGTTTGTACTTTTCATAAACTTCTGACATCCTAAAACAGCAACAATCAGTCTGAAGCAGGTGATGCTTGGAGTTACCACAGAGGTCAGAGGTCGATTTGAATAATTTCCCAACACAAAATGTAGTTTTGAAACAGGAACGAGGCTCAGCTTTAACTGGAATATTACTTTAAGTGTTTTGACAGCTTTTAAAATGATTGTGTGGATTATTTTTTTAAGCTTTTTCCAAATTGCTTGATGTTCTGTGGGCTGAATTTGGCCCACGGGCTTTATGTTTGACACCCCTGCCCTGGGCATGGCTGACTCACTGTCAGGTTAGTGTATCGATTAAAACTATTGATCAAGTGAAGCTCACATGCTCTCCCTGGGGTCATAATATTACGGCTGACTGGTCACGGGCCTGGGGCTGACCTTAGGTCATCAGAGTCACCAGATAACATCCAACACACACACACACACCCACACACACACTTCAGAACACAACAGACATTTATTTCCATTCCAGTAAAGAAAAGAAGAGAACAGAGTTCAGTCTGTAGAACCAGACCGGAGGAAAGAACCAGACGGCGGATCGCCGCCGTCACCGGTCGCTCTGGGGCATCGGGACGCCTCCTCAGCCGGCGCCGGCCCCTCAGCTGCTCCTCCTGGCGAGCGAGGCGGGCGGCGGCGGGATGCGGAGCTCCTCTCGCAGCTCCTCCGTGTTCTGCTCCCAGCGCCGCTCGTAGAAGACGCTGAGGACGCAGCGGGCCTGCCGGCCGCTCCGCAGGGCCCAGGGCCCCAGCGAGGTGAGCAGGGTCTGCAGCCGGCTGGGGGGGGGGGGGGGGGGGGGGGGGGGGGGCAGACAGACGGATCAGTGGAGGAAGTTCCCACTGACCTGAACAGAAGGACGTTTAGGTAAACCAGATCATTTACAGACAAGGAAGAGGAAATCTGCCGTCAGTGGAGTTTCCTCCTCCGCCCACACGCCCACACACTCGAATGACGCCGCCACTCAGTTACAACACAATAGAAGAACAAACCGATGAGCAGGGGCGTCAAACATAGGGCCCGTGGGCCAAAACCGGCCGGCACGAGGCTGTAACCCGGCCAAACCAAGGAAACTGGAACAATTTCAAAGAAAATGTTGATTTCTTTTTTTCAGCAAATGTCTTCAGAGCAGTCGACCCAAACCTGACCCCGACCCTAACTCTGACCCTTCAGAGCCTCAGAGGAGTGATCTGTTACATTAGAAATAAAATTAAACTAAAGGTGATACTTCAGTAATGAACCAGAATGAAGTCATTCAGCAGCTCATCAGTCAGCTCTGGACTGAGGGAAACTCTTCACTGGTTTCAACATGACTCTCTTCAGTGACGACACTTCCTTCACAGAAATAATAAAAGTTTCGAGCCAGTCTGGGGGAAACGAAGACTCGACTCAAAATACTCCTCTCAGCGTAAGACGCAGAGCTGGTTGTTACAGTTTTGACGTTCGATGAGGCTTCATGTGAACCGATTCTTGGACGGATCATGATTGATAAATAAGAGGTTGTTCGGTGGTAAATGTGCTCAGAGCGAACATTTCAGACCTGCTAATGTCAGACTGGAGGAGTGTGATGACTGTACACACAGGATGTGGCGGCACTCGGGGGGTAGGAGTAAAATAGGGTGGTTTTTTTTGCTTCTTTCTTTTCGTTTATGCTTCAGATTTGTGTAAAAAAAAAAAAATTTGCAAGTTTGAAAAAAAAAAACCAAAAAACCAGGGAACAAACAAAAACCACGCAGCTTTCAGGATGATTTCCATCAGTGCTGTTTTCAGCCCCGTTTCCATGACGACACTTCAAGTGAAAAACAAACTTCAGAAATGTTTCTCGTTTACACGGAAATGTTTTGAAAGCTGTGCCCAGCTCCGCTGATCAGACCCCCGACTGGTCCGGTGAAGGCTGCAGCCGCTCGTGTGACGGGGTCTCGGGTTTCTGCAGCCACGGGAACGCAACGCTCTGCACGCGGTCGTCATGGAAACGTGGCGCTATGCACGCGGTCGTCACGGGAACGTGGAGCGCCGCCAGTCTGTGCAGCGTCCGTAACGTGCCGGGCGTCCTTTAGACCTACCTGGCGTTGAGCCGCAGCGGCCCCAGCGCGGCGCCGAGCGCGCACATGGGAAGCCCCGTCTGCGCCGCCTCGAACCACTTCACCGCCACCTCACCTGGAAACCGGCGGCGAGACGCAGCAACAGAAACTCAGAGGAACAGTTTGCACTGAACCAAGCGAGAAACAGAAGAGAGAAACCAGCAGAGCGCGAACACTGAACCGCAGCAGGATGAAACCGATCCTCACGCAGTAACTCATGAATCATCAACAAAACTTAACGTTGAGATTAAAATATGACGGATCGGGTTTGAAATCCAGGATATTGGTGGAAACAAGCGTGCAGCAGAATGTGGAGCCTCTGGATTTAGCTCCTGTCGCTGCGGACGTGACCTTTGACCCGCCTCACCCAGCATGTTGGTGGGCATGCCCAGCAGCGTGTGCAGCAGGTCGTGCACCTCCCGGTACCGCTGCATCACGTAGGCCAGCTCCTCGTCGTCCACAAACCTCACGTCGGCTCTGGAGTCGGGCGTCACGTTCTGAGGGGAGTTCCACAAACACAGAGGTCGCAGGGGTCAGAGCGGGAGCGGGATCCTGCCCGTTAGCTCGGACGGCGCCGCCGCGTTTACGTTTTCTTCCAGGAAACGCAGGTACTCCCTCCCGAAGGAGCCGTCTGGCAGCGCCGCCATCTTGGTGAGGTCGAGCGTGGACAGGCGGATCCTTGGCCTCTCTCTAAACGCCGGGGTTCATAACGGGGTGAACGGACGAGACGCAGAGTTCGTCTGGACATGAAGCGAGCGGGACTCACGTCAGGACGGCGTAGCCCTCTGGGTCGTCTCTCATCCGGTCCCGGAGGGCCGTCAGCGCCAGGTGCCCCGTCGTTTCCCCGAGAACGGCGACCATGTCTGAAAAGGCCACAGGGACACACTCACTACAGTCTGTGGATGTATCCTCACAAACCGATCCGAGAGCGGATCTCAGGCCGCGGGGTCGATCAGATTTACCTCCCAGAGCTCAGATTTCGTCCACTTCTCCCTGAAGAGGTGAAAACACCTGCTGATCTGCAGTTTCACCAGAATAACCGATTGATTCTAACTTGAGGAATCTGAGAGGATGACAGTCTCACTTCTTGACCGTCTTTTAAATAGATGCTTGATTTACGGTAAAAAAAAAAAAAAAAGAAAAAAAAGAAAAAAAAGACTTGACTAAAAGTAGAACTTTATTCTTCACCTTCATGTGAAAGTGTCTGATTGGCTTCCAGTAAAGACAAACCAGCTGCTGACCGTAGAGGAAGCACGGCTCCATAAACAGCTGCTCAGTTTATTCCAGGGGAGTTTCTCCAAGTCATCAAAACACACTATTAATTAGAAGAAAAAAAATAACATCCTGAATAAGAGGAAGGAGGAGAGATTTTCAGATCAGAATAGTGACTGACAGGTGTCGACTCGCTGTCCCGTTTGGTTTCAGAGCATATTTACTCTCATTTCTGTTGTCAGGACACTTTCGTCTCTCTCGCTCTCTCTCTCTCTCTCTCTCTTTCTCCCTCCAGGGAATAAAACCTTGAGAATGAGCAATTTGTTCCAGTCTGAGGAAAAACCTCACGTACCGTCCCGGACTGCCGGAACAGCGAGGACCACAGGCAGACTGCTTTAATCAGCAGGAAGCTGGCAGAAATGTTGTTCGAAGCTTTTTTCCTCCTTTTTCTTGTTGTGTTGAACTGGTTCAGCTCATGCACATGACGTTTCCAGTGAAAACGCATCGTTTATGTGTTTTCGTTTAAGAAAAGTTTGGCATTGAGATGTTAAACAGTTGTAAACGTCTTCCAGTCAAACAGGAACGTCTTATCTTCCTGGAGTCACGCTGTCCGTTGAAGTTGGATGATGAAATGAGGTCGTGTCGTAAACCGTTGATAAACGGTAAACCGTTGTCAGTCTCTTCCCTGGATCATAGATGGATCTTTTTGTTCCTTCCTCAAGGAGGTGATCTTATGGCAGAGACCAGCAGACCTTTAGTAAGACTGTGTAGGTCTGATAACGTGACGCCGTTCTGCTGGTTGTTACTCTTATGAGTCACAGATCAGATCTGCTTCAGAACAGACTGAACAGGAAAAGACTCAGAAATTCAGATATGTACAGATCAATGTGACCGCCGATCAGTTTCTCCTAACGTCATCAAGCCTTCCAGATTATGAAGGAGGCACCGAAGCATCCTGTGAGGACGATTCTGAGTGCTGCAGAGGCGGTAGTGGAAAATGAAAGGCTTCAGAAGAGCACCTTCAATTCAACAGAGATCATGTTTCTCATTGTCAATCTGTTACTGGAAACCACTCAGAAGTTCTGCTGCTCCACTTTCTGTTGATGGGAAGATTTTCTCATGTGAGTCAGGTTTCTTTGTAAAACAATAAGGGTTCTAAAATATCAGCAGGAACCACATAGCAGGGGACGGCGCAGCCCAGACAATAAGAAAACATCTGCCTGTTTAATGACTGTGGCAGAGAACAATCATCCCAGCCATAAAGCATGAGCATGGAGGCATGAGCTGAGACATGAAGGTCTCACCGTGTCTGTAGGGGTTCTGCAGCGCTGCCACGCCTGAGCCGACAGCCAGCAAGGCCTTCTGGACCGGGGTGGTCTGGATGTGTCCCGGATACAGCCCATCATAGCTGATAGAGGAGGACTCAACACTGCTGCTGCTGCTGCAGCGCAGGCGGTGGACACACACTCCTGCAGGACAGATGGAGCAGAATACAGTTTGGATCAGGAGATTTTTATACAATAAAGACATTTTAAGCTTCTATGTGAGTAGTTTATAAAATCTAAACTGGTGGCTCCGTCTACACATGAGAGGAAAAAGGAGTATTGTTGAACTAATGCATGTCAGAGCAGTCACAATTAGGTCATCTGAACTCAACAGATAAAGATGAATAAAAAAAGCTAAAATAAAAGGCTCTCCATATTTTCTTGTACACAAAATACATCAAAATAAATCACATTTCCATTATAGTGTGTTTAGATGCACGTGCACATAGTTTGCATGTTCAGTTTAAACCTTGTGCCACTTGACTTAAAAAAAACAAATATCTGCACTCCAAGTATTGAGTCAACTGCATATAATTTGTGTAGATTTGCAATTTGGTGAAATCAACAAAACATTGAGGTCTAATAGCATCTGCAGTGTTAATATGATTAATTTCATTAATATTTTTGATTTTTTGGCTTTTAAATGACCATTGCTGTAGCGTGCAGATGCATTCGTGGCTTTGGTGTTAAACTAAATTATAATAATACATTAAATTAGTGACGTGATTAAAACATATTTGTAAGTTGAGGACAGTTTTCTTCTGCTGTCCTGACTGCGTTACAGATGAACTGGTTTCCCTGTTATCCAGTGACGACTTCCTTCAGAGTCTGATGTTGCGCGAATGACAGAAGACGTTTAAAAACCCGACAAATCATTCGCTGTCCTGACGAATGCAATTTAACCACATTTTCAATATGGTTTAAGTGAAGTACATTCTTCCGGTATTATTTTAAAATTTGTTGACACACGCAGCACCAACGGACGCTAGAGGAAGTGGGTCACCAGTTAACGGGGAAACCAGTTAATCTGAAACACCTCACGTTCCTTGCTCTGTATCTCTCTTGCATGCTCTTTCAGTTTGCAATCTTACATTCCCGACGCAGTCACCAGAGTAAAAACATTCTAATCTTTATTTGTAGAAGCATCAGAAATGTCACAGTTCAGGAATAACTCGTACCTTTAGAGGTTAAAACGTAGGGTCGCCGCTTTAAGTGTAGTAAGGACCGCCACATTGTTATGAACCACTGCGCATGCGCGCCTAGGTGCATTCGCTTTGGCTCACGGAGCAGTACTTGTGGGCGGGGCTGCCTGGAGCAGAAACTGTTACCCCGGTGTTCAAAAGTGATAAAAACAAGTACACCCAAAATACCGCTGAAAACGTAAATAAACGTTCATAAAAGAGTCCTCCGGTGTGGTAACCTAGCAACAACTTAGCAAGTTACCAAGGAGACACGGTGAAGACTGACCCCACCGGCTACTAAATGAGTAAGTTTGCAGTTAGCTAACTAACATACTTACCCGTCGGAAATATTTTTTTAAATAAACGGTAATGGCGCGGAGGCTAGCTACTGCTGAAAGTTGAGTTCGTGGTTCGTAAAGGCGCTTTGGACTGAAAGCAGCGGAGGCTGTGAACAAGCTGAGCGTAAACCAGAACTGCGCTGTTTTATAGGAGGCGGAGGGGAAGTCCCTCCTGACCGTGGTATGAAATACAAGAGTTTGGGATTCGAACCATCGTCTGCCTTTTTTCTGCAACTGCAACTCAGCCCCGGTGAGTAGATGTAGATGTAGTAGAGTTTGGTTGAGTCTAGAGCGGCTCGAGGACCTGGACGGTCCTGTAGCATGAGGGTGGACTGGGAGAACATGGCGAGGGCACACACACTCACTCACTGGCTGTTTTTCTAACCAGCAGCTGCGTGTAGTCTGCCCCGAGCAGCTTTTGCTCGTTCTGTGGACTAGGGAAGTCTCTCTGGATGTATCTTTTTGTGTTTTGGGATGAACTTGCAGCTACTGGTTTTGGAAAGTTGTCATTGCTGTTGTTTTAAATGAGTCGTTATTTGGTCTGGTTCTCTTTGATATGGTTTATTATTTTATTTCTAAAGGATACTAAACCTGTAACTGAAGTTTAAACTTGAACTAGATGTATGTTTTATTTTATTTTATTTTATTTTATGTTATGTTATGTTATTTTTACAGATTGGATCAACTTCATTCAGGACTGTTGTAACAACCAAGAAACTCCTGGGCTCCAGCTAGTCCTTTGTTAGTCACTAATCTGTCATAAGCTTCATACATAGCTGTAGCATTAATAAGTCAATTCCAAAGAGTGGTAGTAATCTTGTCCCCACCTCATCTGGACCTCGTCTCAAAGCCTCTGGGAAGTTATTTTGTGACTCATCTTGCTCTGTTTCTCTGATCATAGTTCAAGAAGCTTCTGTGTGCTGGAAGTGAACCTCCTGGTTCTGTGTGTACAGTTGAAACAGGTCGTTTGATTGTTGTTTTTGTGATTTGTGTGTTGCACTCTGTCTCAGTCTCTGCCAAGCTGGTGTGGTTTGTTCATTTCTCAGGAGATCAGTCAAACTGAAACTGACCTGTATTCCTGTTTGATTGCATCTTGAAGATGTTGGGGAAATAATCCAGTGACTCAACTTTCTAGTCAGCTCAGATCAGTGGTGGTGAGAGAAGACCCTTCTGTGTCAGCTGTTCATGAATGAGGAGTACAGTGCTGGGAAGCAGCCTCAGCAGCCTCACAGTAGATCCTTGTATTAAAAGGCCATTGCTGGAGGACCTGAGGACTCTCAGGGGTTCCTAAGAGAAATGTAGATCTGCAGGATAAAAACGTGGGGAGCCAATACAATGCATTCAAAACTGAGGTTTAACCACCTTTTGTAAAATCTGAAGTAAAACAATTAGGGATGCCTAATCATAATCACACATTTTATTCAAATATAAAAATGTGGCATTAGATATTTGGGCAAAGATCAGCAATATACAATATATAAAGTTCAAAATGTTAAAACATGCATACAATCTTTGCTCTTACTATTATAATTATACTATTATATTTATTAAGTTCATCTTAGGACAAGAATTAGGAAATTGAATTAAGTAGTATCAATGAGATTTTCTTCAGACTTGTTTTTTTTCATTATGCTTGTGTAAAAGTTTCATGAGAAGCCTGGAGCACTGTTGGATTACTCTTTAGACCTTTGATTTGGGAGTTTCATTGGTTAGATTGTTGATTGTATTGTAGTCAGCCCCCTTTCATTTTCCTTTTTAAGTTTCTGGCCTGGATTGTCTGCAGAGGAAGTCAAAGGCATGTCATTCATTTAAAGAACAATGCACTGAAAAGGGGATTTATAAAATGTTCTACATCAGCAAAAGAAGTTCTCAAAGCAGGTGTGGTTTTGAAACTAGCAGATGTGAAACTGTGGTTTAGAAACTAACGATTCAGGATTACTTAAAATAATTTTCTTTGTGATTTTTCTTGGAGCGGTTTTTAGGGAGGATTGATGTTCTTTTATAATCACCACTATTTAATTGATGGGCGTTGAAGTGTATGTCTGCAGTGGAGGACTGCACAGACCCAGACTAGCAACACATTTTGTTCCCTCTTTCATGCTTCCTTACATAAGAGGAATTCTGAAGCCTTCACATGCCAAACTGCAGTGTGCTCACATTTTTTTGCAGATCATTAACTGCGTGCTTGACCACATTAACTTGAGATTTTACCTGGAAATGTCCAACAGCATTCAGAAGCTCCAGTGTGCAGTGGGTGGGTGGGTGTGTGTGTGTATGCATAACAACATCTGCTGTTGATGGGAAAGCACTCTGCAGGAAACACACACGGGATTTCACTGGCAAATCGTGTGAGATTTTACTGGCATCATACGAGCTACTGGATCTTATTAATGTTGAAACCCTCATTAGGCAAGATGATGCATTTGAAAACCTTTTCACTCCCTTTTTCTTTTGAGCTGAACATCAGTTCAGATAGTGAAACATAAGCATCTTTCCATTCAAGAAAGTTCACCAAATGCATTTAAATTGAAAATACCACAAATAAACAATGGAAAATATGGAAAACTGTGCTTGCACATGCAAATCACTACACACATGAAACTGAGTTTTAAAACGTATGCCCATTGCTCGTGTACGTCTGTGACAGGCGTGTCAAACACATTTTGTTGGCCACACCAGTAAATAATATAATCTATCATTAACTAGAACTCCAAACCTTGGTATCTGTTTAGTGCAACAAAGTATTAGTATTTCATAAACTGTTTATGACACAAGACAAACCTGAAATTTCAATCAGAGCGTCACGGTGCGAGGATGGAAGGATCCACACACAGGCAGCCAGGCGGAGTTCAAAACTCATTTTATTTGCAGGAACAAGAGGATAAGAGGATCGAGCAGGGTAGCTGGTGCAGGCACGGGCCACAGGAACACACGGACAGACCCACAACAAACCGACACGACACACCAGGGGAGCAGGGCTTAAGTACAGGGCAGGACAGGTGAGGTTTACAGTCAGGTCGGCACCACTCCAAGTCGGCCCCGGCCAACTCGGCACCGCCCCGGGATACAGTCAACTCGGCATCAAGCCAACTCGGCATCAAGCCAAGTCGGCATCTCGCCAAGTCGGCCTCACGGGCGGGGGGGCTCTCGAGTGACCGAGTTGGTCGGTGCGGACTTGACTGTAAGCTGCTTACCAACTCGGCCAAAAGCGTCTTTCTTTTTTTTCAATCACGATGGTGGATAATGTACCTGGGAGCTTCATGTTTGACGTCCGAGTAGCTTAGCTACAAGCGCGCAGCGCTTAGCGGCTGTCTGGTCATGTGACCGGTCCCAAGGCATTCTGGGAATCGTAGTGCAGCGATGCCGGCTGCGCCGCGACGATTTGCAGTTTTTTTCGTGCCGGCAGCGCCGCTTCTCCTCACGTAGCAGGCAGGGGACTGGAGGACAAACTGTGTGGTTATGGTGACTGACAGGTTAGAGGTGGAGAATGGACCTGGAGCTTCATGGTTGACGTCCTGTTTGAACCGAGTAGCTTAGCTACGAGCGCACAGCGCGAGCGGCTGTCTGGTCATGTGACCAGATCATGTGACCGGCATGTGATCCGCGAACGCTGCATGATCAAACCAGTCGCCTGCATTATAATTTTATTGTAATGTTCTCCACCCCTGAAGTTTGGTCAGCCAGTACAGTTAGATTTACAATTAGATCTAGGACAGGACGTCAACCATGAAGCTCCAGGTCCATTCTCCACCTCTAACCTGTCAGTCACCATAACCACACAGTTTGTCCTCCAGTCCCCTGCCTGCTACGTGAGGAGAAGCGGCGCTGCCGGCACGAAAAAAACTGCAAATCGTCGCGGCGCAGCCGGCATCGCTGCACTACGATTCCCAGAATGCCTTGGGACCGGTCACATGACCAGACAGCCGCTAAGCGCTGCGCGCTTGTAGCTAAGCTACTCGGACGTCAAACATGAAGCTCCCAGGTACATTATCCACCATCGTGATTGAAAAAAAAAAGAAAGACGCTTTTGGCCGAGTTGGTAAGCAGCTTACAGTCAAGTCCGCACCGACCAACTCGGCCACTCGAGAGCCCCCCCACCCGCGAGGCCGACTTGGCGAGATGCCGACTTGGCTTGATGCCGACTTGGCTTGATGCCGAGTTGACTGTATCCCGGGGCGGTGCCGAGTTGGCCGGGGCCGACTTGGAGTGGTGCCGACCTGACTGTATCCCGACAGGTGATACCCATTAGGGTGGTAACGAGGGAGGCAGGAGAGCATGAGGGCAGACAGAGAACAGGAAGACAGGACATGCACAGGACGAAACAGGACCGGAGCGCCCCCATCTGGCTGCAGGGGCACAGGGTGTGACACAGAGAACTGAAAATTCCCTAATATTGCATTTTAATTCACTTCATTGCAGTTTACAGATCACAGTGATTTTTGTGGCACTATTGCATCTTCAAAGACATGAAACATTTGCCCACATGTTGCTGGAACTTGTACATATAGCAGGCTAGTTCATATCATGATCAGAATAACTTGAAATCATGCATCTTGCACTTCACATTCAAAACCTGAAAGCGCGAGAATGTGTCAGGAAACAGTAACATTGGTAAAAGTCAAACGTCGGGTCTGGTGGTGAGAGATGTGAGATCTTCGGTTAGCGTGACGCTTTTTAACATATTTCATCATGCGTGAATGAAACGGTGGTTCAGCCTGGGTCAAGAGGGTTGATGGCCGTCACTGCGTGGCTGATTGGTCGCCTGGACTTTAGTTGGCAGCAGCCTCTTTCAGTGGCTCGTTGCACCATCTAGTGGTGCAGACCTGTATTGCAAAGCCAGCCAGTTTGGGGCAGGACAGAAGATGCTCCTTCCTGTTCGTGCTCGGAGCAGTGGGCTGCCACCGCGTGGCGCCAGGGCAGCAGTGGGATTTGAACCCGTGAACGTCTGATCCCAAGTCCGCTTTTATGATATCAAGATCAAAGTCATTCATCTCACACACAAGGGGAATTCACGTGTTTCAGCAGTTCAAACAAAAGTGGTAAAAAAATACAGCACTATGCGGGAAGATGTTGTAAAGCTGCTCATACAAGTACAACTTTATGCAATATTGTGGTGATGTGCAGTATTCAGCCATGCAGACACTGCTTCATATAGTGCCACATGCTGGTGAGTTGCTCTTTTTAAAATACTGGAGTTTCCTTTCGGGTTGGGCTTGTTTAAAAAGTACACACTGACCCAGGTCTGACAATCCTGGCTTCACTCATGGCTTTGTTTAGTCAAAGCAATTCTTATCTGAGCTTTTGACTGCGAGGGAGTCGGAACATAACACACCTCTGTGTGTGTTCATGTGTGGTGAGACTGGTGGAGCAAGAAGCACTAAAATGTTTGTTCAACAGAACAAACTGTCCCAATCAGTGATCCGGTTCCTCCTCCATCATTGCGAATGCTTTTGTAAGTTTCAAAGACTTCATGTGAGACTGCTGGCTATGCGGCAGGGCATTGTGTAACTGTTAGAATACACCACAGCAGCCAGAATTTCAATGCGTGCAAGAACTGTGCATTTGTGCAGCTGACAAAACCCATAAATGAGCATTTAGAATCCAAACAAGCTGTGTCAGACACACCTGGCTCCAGTGCAGTGTAAACATTACCTGCAGTGCTTCAATAAAGCCGACTGCTGTTCTCTCCCTCAGAACGAGCACTGATGAAATAAACCGGGGAGTTGAACAGCAGATGACAGCAGAGCTCAAATTCAAGAGATTCTGTGCTGAAAGCTAACCAGCTAATTGTCAGTGAAGTTTCATTATCAATGAAAAATGTGTCCTAAGGATTAAGAGGATATTTTTCACAATGTACTTTCTTTCCAATTATTTCTATCAGGGTTAAACATAAGGCTCATGGACCAAAACCGGCCTGCAAGAGACTCCAATCCGGCCCGCTGAACCCTGAGACCTGAGCTGAGATATCTTAAACGCTGCAGTGAGAGCTAGCTAGCTAGCATTAGCCTCAGGGCCATGCAAGAGCTTTCTCCACATCACTGCTCTAGCTTCAATCTGAACATTCTCTGTAGGCGATCCAGACGAGAGACATCCACCTCCAGAGTTGCATCAGCCTGCTGAGGCGTCTCAGGACTTGTCTGAACTCTGAACACCGTGACTGATAACCGAGAATGTTATCTTGTCATCATTTCCTCTTTGATGTGGATAAGATTCTAAGATGAAGTTATTTGGATTCTACAGCATGCGATACGAGAACAGGTCACTGCAGATCAGAGTTTCCTGGAGCTCAGGCGGTTTTACGTTTTGAGTCATGCTGATTTATGCAAATATTAAATGTGATCACAGAGTTTCCAACGAACTACAAGTACTCAGTTTACCACCATTAGGGTGAATTTCAGGAGGATTTTTTCAGGCCCAGTCTGTCTGATAATGTTTTAAGTTCTGTTGCTTTGTGGGTGTGTTTACATGGCGACAGCGCAAAGCCACTGAAAACACAACTTTTTGAAAACAGCTCCCAAGGTGAAACTTTGTGGCAGCATCATGTTTCTGTGTTCACTGGTGTGATTTCATTTTTCAAAACGTTGCCATCTAAATGCGAAAGTTTTCTGAAACGAAAACTCAAAATGGTGTTTTTGTGTAACCAGGGCCTTCATCCGCCCCTCCCGTCATTCACACTGTGTTTATGGAAAGCTGGAGCCGTTCCCACCCGTATGGGCGAGGAGAGGTGACACCCTGGACAGCTCAGCAGTCCGTCAAACACAGAGACTCAGATACTGGAGGGGTTTTTCCGCCAGAATTCAAGTTGGAAAGGCGTTACTGTCGCTCCACCTGAACGTACGAGAAGAGCGAGTCGTCAGGCCCTTCAGCAGATTTGCATAGAGAGCTCACTCAAACACACAATTAAAAATGCGGTTGAGCCTGGGATACGAGTGAGACTCGTCTCAGCAGGACTGGCTGCTGATGTGGCGTCGTGGATCTTCCCCTCACCGGCGCCACTTAAGTCCTGCCTGTTTATCGGAGGCCAATAAAGACCTTGTTTGACTTCCACGGTAAAGCAGGCCTGTGGCGCCGTTTATGAGCAGATTGCAGGAGTTTTACAGCCGCTCGGATAAAAGCCTGGACGTTTGTTTGACGTGTCACACGATGGCCAAAGGTCGAGGTTGAAGTACAAGCTGGGCATGCTGGTTTGATACAGTTGCTGGAGGATGATTCAGTCTAACCTCTGAGTTTTGATTTGAGTGGGGTTTTTTTCCTGAAATTGTTGTAGTTAGAAAGCATTTCAATATCTGTGCCTCAGTGTAACTTCAGCAGTAGAAACTCTTCTAGTTGACGAATCAGCCTGAGTTTGTCAGTGGAGATTTAGCGTAAAGCTTTAATTGCTGCTCACATCGGTTCAACTAGTAATTTCCAGGTGACGTCGGATGGGAGCCGCAGACAGCACGTGATTAACAGCTGCAGATTACTGGTTGCTCATCAGCACTTCTGTCTGTTTTGTGGCGTTGTGTCTCAGGATATAGCAGCAGATTGATGGAGAAGAATGGCCCGCATCTCTCTGGCCTGCACCACCTCGTCTCCAGGGATTCCCCTCAGCGTGCTGTCGGTGCCCATGGAAAATAAATACAAATGTCAGCAGTGTCACCTGGTGCTGAGGAAGCCCGTCCAGGCTCAGTGCGGCCACCGCTTCTGCGTGCACTGCTTCAAGGAGCTCACCAGGTAGACCGGCGGTCCCCGTGTGAACCCCCCCCCCCCCCCATGCTTCTCCACAGCTTGTGTTCTTGTCTCTGCTCGCCGCTGGGATTTTCTTCCCTCCCCCACCGCACTTGAAATCTGTTGGTGGATGCAGACTCATCCTCCACATGACTGGACTCTAACTGGAGGATGTGGCTGTGCTGACTCACTCTGAGAAGGAACCAACGTTTTCCTTTCTGTGCCTCATCACCCGACAACGGCTTCCTCATCACTGCATGATTATTTATCACAGGCTCTTTGGTTCCCTCCCTCATGTTTAATTTATGAAATATCAACCATAAAATCTGGTTATCTAACAATGAAAACAAAGATCTCACAGTGTTCATTCAGGTAGAATCATCTGACAAACTTAATGTGACGTTTTTACTCAAGTAAAGTCGAAAACAGCGTCTGAAGCAGACATTTCTGTTCTTTTATGTCCTTGAAAGCTACAGTGTGTAAGATGTATTGTTATCAATGATCAGTGTTGCACAGGCGTTAGCCGCAGTTCACCAGCCAGCCGGTGCTGTAATACCACTTCATGCCACCAGGTGGTACAGTGAGTCAAATTACTTACTGGCTGTAGAAAAAAAGCTTTTGACGAAAATTATGCCACAAATATGTTTTTTATTTATGTTTTACTTATGCATTCGTTTCTTTAATCGATGGATGGGTTGATGGATCGCTCGTCGTGCACACACTGAGCGTCTACGTCTCACACACTGTACGTTTGAAGCTGGTGTCTGAACCAGATCCTGGACGAGGAGCGTGATTTAATTTCAGTCTTCCTGCTTGTCTGCTTCTGTCCGGCCTTCCTGCTTTTGTCTCATTCACTCTGATTAATGCTCCACTGAGACCTCCAGTGTTGTTTCTGCCCTTTTTGTGTTTCGTGCTCACGGTTACTTGAACAAATCGACAATGTCTTTTCCTCTGTTAGCCAAAGTCACATTTCAGCCACACGTCATTTGTAAAGACTTTGTAATTATTGTATTATATTATAAAAAAGCTGAAAAATATTTTTTAATAAACTTTATTTGCAGATCTTCAGTTTGCTTTCTTAATTTGTGTGTTACTATAATAATATGAAAATTAAAAAGTCCCTTGAATAATTGTAGGAATTAGAATTAATGGTAGTAAGAGAAAGAAAAACTAGTTTTAATCTGGCAGTCCTCTGAAATTCCCCCATGAGGCTGTTTTGGTTTCTGTTAGTCTCTCGGCCCTGATTGATGAGTCTGCTGACCTCTTCCTGGGGTTCCTGGAATCCACCAGCAGAGCAAATGTTGCTGAATGCTGATGAATACATTGGTTTTGCTTAGTTTTTTTCTTTTTCTCTGACCAACCTGTTGTGTCTGTCAGCTCCGGCCCGAAGCCTTGTGAAGCCTGCAGACAGGAGGAGATATACGAGGAGCCTATTTCCATTCTGAACAGTGACGAGGTGAGTCCCGCATTCTTTCAGTTCAGTCAGAAGGAAAGTTGTTTCTGAAGGTTGCATGAAAGAGTCGCGTAAACAGGGCCTAAATATGAACACACATCATGCACGTCACGTCTTTTTCTTGCTTTTAGTCTGGAAAAATTATGGCTTCCAAAAGCCTGAATTAATGTTTAATCCAAATAAAGAAGAGTTTTAGTTTTTAAAGCCCCCTGCAGCTTTTCACAGTAAGTTTTTAAATGTAGAAAAACGAGAGGAAGTCAACAAACAATGAGACAGAGGAAGCTCATCCTGCCACTCTTCAGAGAAACATTCAGAGCTGCTGATCCTCTGAAGCTCCACCATGACGGATCACGTGACCAGAGGGCCAGACGGGGCTTTCCCGACACACAATGCTCCCACTCAGCGGGCCGGCTGCTCCAATCACACGCTCCCTGAGCTCACTCCTCACTCCGCTCTCCCGCCAGGCGTTCCCAGACAATGCTGCAGGTCGAGAAATCGCCAGTCTGCCGGCCAGGTGCTTCAACCAGGGCTGCACCTGGACGGGGTCCATCAAGGAGTACGAGGTGAGGCGGGGTCACACGTCCTTCACCGCAGAGCTGCTCTCACCTCAGTCATCATGAAACTTCACACACACACACACACACACACACACACACACACTGCAGGAGCACCCGCAGAAGAAACAGGAAGTGAAAGCTCGCATGCGTGGAAAGTCCCCAACAGCACTTCAGTCATATCATTTATCAACAACAGCAGCTCAGCGGAAAGTACCGGACTCCAGCTGAAAGACGCACACACAGCTCCAGATTAACACAGAGGTCCGCAAAGTGTACGTTTGCGTGAGAGCGTGCTCCAGACCACACCGTCTGCTGGGAATCGAACACACACCAAGAATTTCCTTTTTTTGACCTAGGATTTTCTTTTTCAAAATAAAGTGCCCTGGAGACTAGAGGTGTGCTGATACATCGATTATTAGATTAATCGTGATGCGACACATAATGATTCGATTACGATTCATAAATATTTAAAATCGATTATTTTTCATAATAACTAGACGCCAGGAGCACGGACGCCACTTGCGGAACCAAAGTATTGTTCCTACGCACCACCCGGACATCTGTAGTGACGGACAGGTTAATATGGCGACAGCTAGCTCTTTAGCTACAGTAACAGAGTGTGAGATTCATTCTTCTGGATTAAAAGCTAGTGCTAAATGCCAGCGCTGCTTTTGCTAAAGAGAAAATCATTCAAAGTTCTCGTCCACAACATATTCATCCAATAGATATTCGTCCATTTTACGCTACACTGGAACAAAAAGCACCGTGTAGCCTCATGTCGCCCCGGAAACAATGAGCCGTACTGCGCATGGCGCGGCGCCGTAAACAAAGCTTTCAGGTCAGAGGTAAACAAAACAACCAAAACATTTATCTCTGTAATATGCCTGATAGAAGTCCAGAGGCGTTTGGCAGCATGACGATGTTTATTCCAAGAGCAGGGATCAGAAACATGCGTTAGCATCGGCAGTCGAAAAAACACGCACACAACAACACTGCAGCTCCCGTAGCTCCCGCTGACGTCACACTACCGCCTAGACATATAGACATAGATATCTAGATGTAGGTGTCTAGATATGCTGCACGCCAAGTAGTAAATTCAAATTGAACATATATCTGCATATATGACATATCTGCAGAAACATGGTTGCAGAAACAGCTGTACATTGTTTCAAAGTATGAAGTGGGCACTAAGTGAGGGGGAAAAAAATGCACAAAAAATCATGATAATCGTTTTTATCATTAATATCGTGATAATCGTTGAATAATCGAATCGTAGCACCCTGAATCGTAATCGAATCGAATCGTGAGGTGCCTTAGATGGCACACCCCTACTGGAGACCAGCTTAATGCAATGTCGACGTCACGTTACCGTTTCCAAAACACACTGAAAAACTATTCAAGTAAAAAGCTTAAATCAAGAAGAAAATAACTGCAAAATTATAAATTGAGTTAAAAAAGATACTTAAAGTTACCACTATAAATTAAGGAAACAATTAGACCTTAAGTTGAAAAAGCCTGCATTAACTTAACATCCTCTGTAAAAACAGTTAAACTTATGAATAAAATACAGTCAATAAAATAAATATAAGATTAGAAAAAGACAATAGAATGCAGGTTTAAAGTACAGCGAGCGATCAGTGCAGTCCCATGAAAACAGTCAACGCCGTTACTTTCTAAATAAAAACAAAACTTTTCTAGACTGGGGCGTCAAACGTAGGGCCCGTGGGCCAAATCCGGCCCACCAAACCAGTCGTTAAACTTCAAAAGAAAGCGATTTTTTTCTTCAACGATTCGCTGAAAAGTAGCGAACACGACAGCAGGGAGACGCGCTGGATCGTTCTCACAGTTTCACCACTCAAGAGGAAACTGAGATCTGGTTTAAGAAAACGATGAGTTAAGAAGAAAATCCACCGATCCATGAATCTGACCGAGAAGGATGTGATCCCTCCTGTTTCGCCGCTTCTCATAGATTCAAACAGTGCTGATGAGTCCCCCCGGAGGTTTTTGCGGTTTGTTAGGATTTAGGGAAAAAGAACTTTGCTAGCCACACGAAACAGGACCTACACGACGGGGAAGTCTGACGCCGTTGCCGCGGCGACAGAACTGAGCCCGGAGAACCTCAGAGACCAGATTTATGTTGCGGCCGTTTGTTTGCGACCTGCTGCTGCTTCATGCGTAGAAAACTTAAGTTAAATGGAGAAAGTGTGGAACCTACCTCAGCGTTCGCTCGCCCGCTCGCTCGCTGGCCGCCGCCATCCGTTTGCCGATTGTTATAAGCGCCACCCTCCTTTCTCCGTCACGTCTTCAGAAAACCTTAAACTTCCGCCTGGTTTTCAGCCCACTTCTCGTTTAGACTTTTACGTTTCTTAGTTTAATAAAATAGTGAAAATACTTGGTAATTTAACAACTCACATTGGAATGACTCGAGAATTTTTTTTTAATGAATCATTGTAAATTCATAAAAATACATATTTAATAGGATGAGATGCTTTATGTCTCATACTTATCACAGGTACAGTCAGTTACTGTTGGATGACGCCACAACATGAAAAATGTTAGAAATAATGAGTTTATATTCAGAATGCTCGACTGCTGATCAGCTAACCTCTTACCCCTTCATTTTATTATTATGTCTGGAATATTTTGTTCGAAATAATAAAAAAAAGTTGCATTTTGTTAATGATGCAAATAAATTAATGAAAGAATAAAAGACAAAATGACTTCTATGATAGATCTTTTCTGGATTATTTCATTCAGTAATATTTTAATAAAAGTATCTTTTTTTCTAAAATCTGCACTCACATAAACACAAAGGTATAGAGGAAGAAATGAATTTATGTGGATGGTGATCATTTATTTCAGCCTTTAACGGTACAAATGATGAACCAGTTCAGAAGAAAATAAATTTATTCTGTTTAATTACCCACTATTTAATACAGAGAGGTCAAACACGCCTCAGGTTTGGAGCCACCTGCTGTCCAGGTTCATCTTTCGTTGGTCAGACCAGCAAAATAGTGTCATAATAACCTTTTATTTCAAACTTTCAAAGGTTTTTTTTTTTGTGTTATTGTGACGCAGAGTATAAGAAAAATGTCTAATTTGGAATAAAGTCAACAATTACTACAGGAAATGAGTACAATGTCAACATAAAGTCGATTTTAATGAAACCTTCTGGTTAAAAAAAAAATACAGTAAAATGTGTAAAAAAGAAAAAAACAAACTTCTACGCATTTTGCTTTTTCCAAACTGGGTTTTGAGCAGCGAGGAGGCTTCTCTGTTGTGTTGCCTCCAATACGCTCAAGAAATCTGTTTAAAAAAAAAAAAAAAAATCAATGTTTTGTTGGAAACATAGTTTTCCGGGCCGGATCGGATCCTCTTGCGGGCCACTTTTGGCCCGTGGGCCTTATGTTTGACACCCCTGGTTTATTTAGCGCCCTTAAATCCTCTACCGTCAGTCTGTTTCACCGCCTCCCAAACACTGCTGCCCCGCGGCTGACCCACAGCCGTCTGCTCTGCCTCCCCAGTCCCAGCACGAAGGCCAGTGCGAGTTCGACCGGGTCCAGTGCGACGCCTGCAAGCAGTCCGTCCTCCGCTCGGACCGCGACCGCCACAACGAGCGCGAGTGCGAGGCCCGGAGCCTCAACTGCAAGTACTGCAAGATGACCTTCAACTACAAAGACATCAAGGTGAGAGGCGGGGGCGGAGGAGGGCGGAGGGGAAGGCCCCGGCTGTGTCAGCGCGCTGAAAAATGACGCCCGGCGTGTTCCAGGCCCACGACGAGATCTGCGTGAAGTTCCCCCTGCAATGCAAAGACTGCGGCAAGAAGAAGATCCCCAGAGAAAAGGTGTGGACCTTATTGTACTCAAGTGGCACGTCTGGAAAGCGAAACCAGGCTGGGACTGTCACGCCCGTTGTCGCTGTTGCCATGGTAACCGTTTCCCTCCGTCTCGTTCGTCCCGCCTTCAGTTCAGCGAACACACCAAGTCGTGCGCCAAGTCCCGGAGCGCCTGTCCCTTCAGCGAACTGGGCTGCAAGGCCATGGTACGTACGCCGCGCTGCACGTGCACGCGCACGGCTGGGCTCGAGCGGCCGCCGCGCGGTTCTGACGCCCGCCTCCCTGTTGGTCCCAGATCGAGAACGGCAAGCTGAGCGACCACGAGCACGGCAGCACCGTGGAGCACCTGCGCCTGCTGCTGCTGACCGTGAGCCGGGCGCGCACGGAGCCCAGCGGCGCCGGCGAGTGGCAGGAGGACTCCGGCCTGGGCCTGTACCGGGCTCCTGAGGAGGGAGCCTCCATGGGAACCGGCGCCGCCGCCGCTGCCGCCACCGCCACGCAGTCCCTGGATCTAGAGAAGAAAGTGAGTCTCCGCCTCGGCGGCGCCGTCTGCGGTTCTGAACCGCGCCGCTAAAACGTTCCCGCCCGTCCCGCAGGTCAGCGCCCTGGAAAACATCGTGTGCGTCCTGAACCGGGAGGTGGAGCGCAGCTCGCTGACGATGGAGGCGTTCTCCCACCAGCACCGCCTGGACCAGGAGAAGATCGAGAACCTGTCCAACAAGGTGCGGCAGCTGGAGCGCACGCTCACCATGAGGGACCTGCAGCTGTCCGAGACCGAGCAGCTGGTGCGCGAGCTGCAGCTCTGCACCTACGACGGCATCTTCGTCTGGAAGATCGCCGACTTCTCCCGGCGCCGGCAGAACGCCGTGGTCGGCCAGGCGCCGGCCATGTTCTCACCAGGTGCGCCTTCGTCGTCGCTGGTCCATACGGAGGGAGGAGAACGCTCCGCTGCTGTCTTCCCTCCGTTCACGTCCGCCGTTCTTCTTCCACAGCCTTCTACTCCAGCAAGTACGGCTACAAGATGTGCCTGCGTCTGTACCTGAACGGCGACGGCACGGGCCGCGGGACGCACCTGTCGCTCTTCTTCGTCGTCATGAAGGGGAAGTGCGACGCGCTGCTCAAGTGGCCTTTCAGTCAGAAGGTGGGAGGAGCCGGAAACGGGGCGGGGCTTCGTTTCCAGGAGTCCAGAATCTGAGTCCCTTTCCTCTCCGTCCTCCAGGTGACCCTGATGCTCCTGGACCAGAACAACCGGGAGCACATCATCGACGCCTTCCGGCCCGACGTCACCTCCACCTCCTTCCAGAAGCCCATCAGCGAGATGAACATCGCCAGCGGCTGCCCGCTCTTCTGCCCGCTGGCCAAGCTGGCCGGCAAGAGCCCCTACCTGAGGGACGACACCATCTTCATCAAAGCCATCGTCGACCTGACGGGCTTGTGAGGTGCGCTGTGGAAGCGGCACCGACGAACACTCAGAATAACCAGAGGAGGAGGAGGATTCAGCTAAACATGGTGAAGATAGAGCGCTTATTATGAATAATAATTATATCTGGAGGCTAAAGGAGCAGACTTGGGATCAGGTCTCTTCAGAAACAGAAATCAGTAAATCATAAATATATAGCCTTATAATAACACATAAATATAAGTAATATATTATATACATGCATTATGAAGAACAGCTGTTCACTCAGCTGTCATCCTTATATGACTCATATATCAAATATATTTCCATACATATCTCTTTAATATTCAGGTGAATGATACTAATCAGATACTGTGTGGATTCAATCTATTATTTTAAAACAACAGCGTCTTTGATTACTGATCTGTATTAAAAGCAAGTCCTCTGCATGTTATTCAAAGCCTTTTATAATCTAACATACACTTGAAGCATAAATATATTTCCAGGGTGACTTTTCTTCATGTAGGTCATTGAAGGTGCAGGGTGGCGGGTGGAGCAGTGCCGCTGGTGAGCAGTAGGTGTCAGTGTTGAGTTCAGACCTGTTATATTTCACTTGGTGGGTTCAGAGTTTTCGCAGCCCGCCTGTTAGCGTGCTAATTCAGTAGCCACAGCGATGGCACAACTTTTATTTCACTACTTCAAATACGTTAGATTTAAAGAACATCTGAACATGTTTTTGTAGAGTCGAAGCTGAAAAACTATTTAACATCTATGCCTTATTCCCTCTTTATTCCATGTAAAATATCACAGAATAAAAACTAAAATAAGACAGAAAACTGTGTCCTAAATATTGTTCAGATCAGGGGAGTTAAAATGTAAACTTTTAAAGTTTTAGTTCCTGGAGACGGAGCGTGAAATTGAGGTTTCAGGTTCCAGACTTCATGATTTCTGGAAACGGGGCGTGGAAGCGGCGACAGATCCCGACCTGCCGGACGCCGCAGATCCTGTTCCGCTGGGCGTCGTGCCCCACGTCGTTCCAGGAAAGACAGCCGTCACTTGTCAACGGCCCAACCGAAATGTCAGCGGGTGGAAATGTGCAGTTAGTCAGTATACACCGCCTTGTGGTCCAGAGTGGTACTGCAAGACGAAAACAATAAAAAAAATTATCTGAAATAACAGAAGCGAGGTTTAGATCATTTAGTATTGCATATTGTAACTTTTTTTTTAACTGTTTCTTTGATTTTAAATAGCAGTTGAAGTTGTAAGAAAGTGAAATTGCATAAAGGAGAATGTTTTTTACACCTATGTTCCACTTGAAAATGGTGAAAATAAGCTTTTCTGTGTGCAGGAAAGTCCCACTGCAGCCATCTGATATGAACCACGGCGTGACACCGTGGTTCATATCAGATGGCTGCAGTGGGACTTTCCTGCACGATGAAGGAACCCGTTTATCATTTTAAATCTCGTCCGTTTTTCTTCTTTTCAACTTGTTTTCAAAAAGCAAAATAATCATCAGATGGACTTATGGTGGAGTCACTGTTACATGCAGCACTACAGTACTAAGAACAAACAACACTCTGGACCGACGTCCCGAGAATCATGAAGGAAAACGTTTGATCGCGTTTCATTCTGGCGTATACGAGCCTCACATTGTTCTGATTTTCTTCACTTTCACTGTTAAACTGGTGAAATAAAGCGCCTGTATGCGACTCCGAGTCTCCCGAGTGATGATTTTTATGCAGTGAATCAGCTTCTCCACCCTACAGCTCGTGAAATGTTTTCACAGTTTTTCTTTAAGGCACGCCTTCATGTCTGCACATGCTTACAGTCATAACTTATCGGTTCTTGTTGGTTTTCCAGGAGCTCCATCGGTATTACTCATAGCAGATTCTGATTTATGCAAGTTTTGAGTCAGAGACTTAACAGTTCTGTGAATTTAAACGAAACAGTCATGTAATAAATGACCCGTTTAGTAACTTATTTGTTCCTCCAGTCTCCTCATAGGAGTCAGTTCTGATTTTACTCCTGCTGTGAGTATGCCTCGGGCGCTGGTCCCCCTCCCCCCCCCCGCGCGCTGCAGGTGTATGCCTCTGCCGCTATCCCAAGCCCCCACCCCCCCGGGGATCGTGGTCTACACTGGACCGTGTCCTCAAGAGGAATTCATTAGCTATGCAACAGGTCTACAGGGTCCCGTTCAAAAGAAACACAGACCAGGTGAAGGAGCTACAGCACCAGTTTGTGCTTGTAACATGTAATGTATACATTACAGTAAAGCACTGACATATAGGTATTGTAGCCTACCTCTGATGTACAGTAACACATTTTTTTTTCCTTTTCTACAGTGTCTTTTGACCTCTCTGTCCATACAGTAACTTGCATTCTCTCTGTTGTTTCAGCGAATCGAGGAGCGTGATATGGCGAATGAACTATATGAATATATTATTTTGGTAACACTTTACTTGAAGCACCCGGTATAACACACAAGTAGTTATAAACACTCATAAATGATCACAATGCTTTATAACCAACTATACAGCATAGGATTATGGTGATTATGATGTTATAAAGCATGTTGATCATTTATGAGTGTTTTTAACTATAGTTATGCAGTGCTATAATGTACTTATGTGTTATACAGAGGTGCTTCAAGTAAAGTGTTACCATTATTTTCATAGATGAGGCTGGGTTTACTGTAATCTGGTCAAGAGAAGGTGCAGGGGAAGAAATGTCATAGGCCAGCGGGCCATTGATGGGGTCCCTGTCCAGTGCGGTGGGACCCTAACTGTGTGTGTAGCAATAAATCACTATGGTGTCCTGCACGGCCATGTACATCTTGGTGCCTATAACACAGACTTGCTGCTGGCCTTCCTTGATGACCTCCACGAACAACTTGTTCCACCAGATCACACTAATGATCCTCAAAGAATTACTTATGTTGTCCTCTGGGACAGTGTGCGTTTCCATTGGGCTCTGCTTGTACATCAGTGGTTCCAGGACCAGACACACTTTACGCTGTTATTCCTCCCACATTACTCTCCATTTCTCAACCCGGTTGGTGACCATACGTCCTCTTGTACCCGGACATGTCCTCTACGTCCTGTCTGGGGCGTCCGGGCGGGTTTTTTAAATTCTAGGAAATGTCCGGGGTTCACTGTTTCTCAGAGCACGTGAACGTAAATTGACCGGCGCTTTGCACACGATACTATGATACTTTGTTGCGCGACGTGATTACCGAGAGGCGTCTTGTGAGCCGATCTGCGCCGCGCGCTCACACTCTGTCACAGACAGAGAGGAGGAGACAGTGCTGTTCAGACAGCGGAGCGCTTCTTCTTCTTCTTCTTCTGTGTTGTTTAACGGCGGATGGCACCATTTCGACAGGCGCATTACCGCCCCCTATCGGTATAGAGTGGGATCAGAGAACAATCTAAATTCTTTATAGGCCTGGCGGGCCACCAGGCTTTACTTGCCCCCCCCCCCCCCCCCCCCCCCCCCCCCCCAGGCGTTTTTTTGTTTGTTTGTTTTTTTTAATTGTATATATGTTTTATGAGCCAAAACAGCATACCAAAGACGCTCTCCAGAGCTTTTAATGGCATCTGGTGATACGGTTGTAATCATAGATATATATGGTTGTAATGGCGACACCTTATGGTCGATACGTGAACACATAGGGGGTCAGAGGTGAGGCGTGTTTTCATCAGAGAGCCGCAGCAAGTTGGTGACGCAGAGCCGGTGCGAGTAGCATGTTAGCATGGATGTTAGCACGTCGCCACAGCAGCCTTCTGTGAGTCGCGATGGTAAGCATCAAACTAGCGGATTTAATCCAAAATGGTTCGTGTTCTATCGTCAAAATGATTCACTGTCCAAACGGTGGAACTGCGGTGCTTCTGTTTGATGAAGCAGCCACGAGCAACATGCTTCATCAGTCTGGAGGACTCCATTCATACACATTCTTCTTCTCCTGCTTCACACTGCACTATACAGCTAACAGTAACAATGCGCCCTCTGCTGGACTGAAGGAGGTACTGCTGGACTTATGCACTGCTGTGAACTCCATATAAACAACAAATACTTAAAGGTGTAATACAACATTTTGATTTCCGGGTGGATCACCTAAATAATTGGTGGGTCTGTTTGTCAATCATTCTGACGAGCTGCTTTCGTAAGGCGGTTCTCCGTGCTTGCGCCCAATCAGCTTCTCCCTTTTGCGCATGCGCATTCAGAGTGTTTATGTAGCCGGTGAGCTTCTGAGCTCGTACTTACCGATGGCGAGTCTGACATAATGAAACTGTAGCTGTTTCGGAAAAAAAAAGCTTTATTTATGAGCGAGGCGGATCGCAGAAACTGTACAGAGCCGTGCACGCCGGAGAAGAGGAGATCGCGCTCGTACACTTCCGCGTTTTCTGGGAGAAGCAGGAGAGCCGGGCGGATGGTCTGGCGCATGCGCGTTGTTCAAAAAGTGAGTAACAGACGTGGGGCTTTGTCTTTTCGAGAAAATGTTGTATTATACCTTTAACAGTCCAAAACACTCCACACCACGGCCATGTCCGGATTCTCCTCCTCCTCCCTGTTTCAGCTCGGTGTCACTTGCTGGTGTTATTCGGACTCGTTTTGAGCCATTATCGCGTTCCCCTTCCTTCTTTTTTAAAATGACAGTAAATTTAACTGTCTTTTAGACATGTTTGATTCGCCCTTTGCTTACTCTCTTCATCAATAATCTCAGATGCGACAATTTTCTGTCAGAGGCGGGGTTTAATTCAGTGCATCAGCAGATCTGCGGCTCTTTTAAATGACTTTTTTTTTTTACTTTTAATTGTATTAAACAACGTGAAATTAGTGACATTTGCTCTGTGAATTAATATGTTAATATATATTATTTTATGCAATTAACGAGATTTTTTTTTCCTGTGACGGAGGTGCCGGTGACGACAGGTGTCGTGCCGAAAAGTGACTGCCTGCCGAAAAATGACTGCCCCCCTGGAAACACGCATCGACGTGTTTCTGTATTTCTGCACTGCTCGCATACGCTGTGCGGATGTTTCATAAAGTATTCTTTATGAATATTTGTAAGAGTAAATTTTTACAAATTACACACACAAACCATTATATCAACAGGCATCCCTCAGTTACAGGGCGCAGTCACTTTTCGGAAGCTGAGCGATGTGAGGAGTGACACTGACCACTTCAAGGGAGGCCAGGGTGATATTTACAGAATTTGCAGGACTGAAAGCCGAGGAGATCAGGCAGGTGCATGTACAGTGATTTTGGTCAGTGGCACCTCTCACACCGCTGAGTTACAGGGGGCAGTCAATTTCATGCAAGAAGCTGCTGAAAAGTGACTGCGCCCTGTAACTGCGGGATGTCTGCTGATATAATGGTTTGTGTGTGTAATTTGTAAAAATTTACTCTTACAAATATTCATAAAGAATACTTTATGAAACATCCGCACAGCGTATGCGAGCAGTGCAGAAATACAGAAACACGTCGATGCGTGTTTTCAGGAGGGCAGTCATTTTTCGGCAGGCAGTCACTTTTCGGCACGACACCGGATCCGCCCATAGAGGTCCCGGAACACAGACAGATAAAAATCAAGAGGTGCCGGATCCTGTTCCGGCAGGACCCGGTCTTCCGACAAATCACCATACAGGTCAGATCTTCATACACCACAGTTCTGCGCATGCGCAGCACGAAACACGCATGCGCAGAGGGAAATTCCAGAGATTCCAAACAAACGTCGACTAAACATACAGGAGAGGAGAAATAAGCAAAATGATGGTATTACTGATGATTTCACACTACGTTTTATTGAATACTCGTCCTTTGAGATAGGTAAGATCATAACCAAAAGGAACTATGTGTTGTTGTTTTTTTATATTAACTTTTGAGTGGGAGTATTTTTTTTTTCGGATAGTAAGTTCCACTACGCACTTTCATTCTGCTCCATGCTCCACCAAGACGATAGGATCCTTGTGAGAGAAGCCAGTCGGTGCTGGTAAATTAAAAATTCGGCATTTTATTTCTTTGTAGCGTGCATTGTGTTTATTTGCGTGAATTGTGCCTGAGGAAGATCTTTTTACGGTCCAAACGGCGCGCGATTGTGCACGGTCGGGTTTAACGTCGCGCGACTGTACACGCTCGTTTTTTGGTTTTTTTTTCTCGCGGTTAAGTTCCACTACGTATGCACTTTCATTCTGCTCTGTGCTGCATCGACACGACAGAATCCTTGTGAAAGAAACCAGTCGGCGCTAGTAAATTAAAAATTCGGTATTTTATTGCAGAGTCAGAGTCAGATCCGTCAGACATAGCGGTCAAACCAACATACGGTGTATGCGAATTCCGCAATGCATGGTTTTCCGTCGGAACACCGGCACAAATTAACCCATGCTCTGAAGGAAGTGCTAGGTCCTCCCCGTGTAGTGCTAAAAGAAGATGGTAGAGCTGAGGGCTAGCAACCCTATCTCGTTGAAAGTCAACCTGCTACAGAAACAGCTAAACTAACTCAGACTAACCATCGGCAGAGGAGAGGAAGCGCCACACTCGATAATGTACGAATGACGGAGGCAGACGAAAGCCGAGGGGAAGTTTGTCACCCGAAGAACCGAGTTCTCAATGCCAAAGAAATTACATGAATTGGTACATGAAATGTACGGAAACTCTATCAGAGTGTCAAACTGGAGCAGGTGATAAAAGAAATGAATGCATATAGACTTGATATTCTCGGTATTGGTGAAATGCGCTGGACCGGACAAGGGAAATTCAAAAGTGGCGGCGTAACCTTATTGTACTCTGGGAAGGAGGCAAATCATACCCAGGGAGTGGGAATCATTCTGAACATCACGACAGCAGACATCCAGAAAAGAAGAAGTGGACAGCACCAGGTCCTGACAGGATTCACACCTACAGGCTGAAGAGGCTAAATGCACTCCATGAACGCTGCTAAGAGAAGGGAGCCAGCCACAGTGGTCGACCCAAAGTCCAGCAGTCCTCATCATGAAGGACCCCAGAAGGGAACACCACCACCCAACTATCAGCCGAGAACCTGCCTCAGGTCTACATGGAAGCTCCGGTCTGGCAGCTCCCTCCAGCTCCCAGACCTCCGGTAGAGAGCCCCAGCTTGGAAGGAGACGCCGCCCAGGAAGGACCAGAACACAGTTTTTATATAGACATAAATCCAGTTTGAATTATCTAGACGCGTCCAGCTGACACATGTTTACACGTTTCAGTCTCACTATTGCAGAAATCAGGGTTTAAAGAAGAAGAACTGATCTTTTTGGCACTGGGGACGTCGAAACTCCTGAAACATAAATTATAGGAACATGCTCTCATAAACAGGAAACAAAAGAAGAACAGACACTCAGTCCTGTTTCCTCTAACGAATGAGGATCTGGAGCCTCTCCAGGTCTGAGGCATAAAAACACAAAAGTACATTTATACATCAAGATAACGGATCGCGGTTAACACAAATATTATCAAACAGGGAAAAACAAACTAAATGTGCCGGAGGAGGAACTGTACCTAATCACACGTGCATTTATTTTTATTTTCATTGAGCGTCACAGTGGGGATTCCTCAAATGTGGTTTCTTTTCTAAAGCAGAAACCCGTCAAGTGAATGTCACATTTTGATTCTGAATTCGCCCTCCAGGAGGAGGAGCAGACGGAGGCTCTGCAGGTGGATTCTAGATTAGAGACACATTATTCTTAAGACCAAATTCAAAGTAACTTGGTCAAACTGCTGCTCTGCGGCTGTTTGTTAACCCGGTTATCTGTCAGCAACTTCCTGTGACGCTCGACAGACTCGGACGTTTATAAATGAGCAGACAGGAAACCTTCAAACACATTTCTACTCAGTGAAGCTCTGAGGGGATTTTTATGACCAAGAAAAGTTCATTTTCTAAAAATAACAAGCAAAAACAAGTTTGTTTGTTTTTTTCCACTGGGTTTTTTCCCCCCCATCATTTATAAAAACTAAATCTCGGGTCGCCACACCGTCCTGCTCCCATCCTCTGCCAGAGGAGGGAGGTTGTGGGTTCTACGTCGTCTCTTCAGCTCCATTTACATGATAAAGTTCTCGGGTTTTATAGTGTTTTGGGCGTCTGTTTACGTGACGTTGCCTTCCAGTGCAGACAGTGGAGGGTGTGTGTGTGGTCAATAAGTGGGTCAATAACTGGCGCCAATCCGGCGCTCTTATGAGAACTGAAGAAAGGCCAGGTGTGGCCGACAAACACACACAGGTGCACAAGGCCCCGAAGACAACCAGAGAACCAGAAATCTGAATCGACAACACGCTGAAGAGGGAGGCAGTGATTCCCTCAGCTCACGAGTTCATTGCTCAATGATCCCGTGACTGTAAAATCATTTCTGCTCAATGTTTTTTATAACAAGAGAATTTCCCGGACTGGTGACTGCAGCTCCAGTTTCAGCCGAGCGGCTCCAACACTCACGTGTCCCGGCCCTTTATTCTGGTCTGGATCTGCAGCCTCTGGACTTGGCGTGACCTCTCTCCTCTCCCCCTCAGAGAGTGTGTGTGTGTGTGTGTGTGTGTGTGTGTGTGTGTGACTGGCTAATGCAGGGCAGGTGGTCTGATTGAGTTGATCTGAGGCACCTGGACCTGAGAAACAGCCTCACCTTCGATGTTCACTGCAGACCGAGGAGCTTCAAACAGACTTCCTGTTGTATTGTTTCGCGCTGAAAGGGGTTTTTTTACGCCTCGCTGTCTGAACTGAGTCAGCACAACCGCAGAAAGAGAAACAAAAGGTCATCATCGAAAGAGTGAACTGAGAAAAGAACAGTGTATTTCTAAAACAGCGCGCTGAACGTCCTGCTGGGCCTCGTCTCTATTTGAAATGACGCCGTGTTAAAAAAAAAAACCCCAAAAAAACGAGTCAAGGTTCGACGGAGGAGAAAGTTCAGGACTTTCAACACACATTTCCAAACCTTCAGACTTCTGTGAAACGTCTGCAGCTGATTTCACAAAGTTTCTGTGAAAATGAAATCCAGCCACAGACGCAGGGTTTCAGTATCACATCTCATCGATCTGCATGCAGCCGTAAATTACACACTCTGGGAAAAGCACCTGAACTACACACAGCTGGAAACAGACACCGACCCACGTGTCGGGTAGAGAATCAGCGTTATAATCAGCCCTCTCAGCGGAAACATCTCTTCAACCAGAGGGGAAAGTTTGTAAAATAGACCAGACTCGGAACCTTTTGGTGCCTCTGCCGTGTAAATGCAAAACTTTTCCCAAACAGGACGGCAGAAACTGCTTTCACGTGTGTGAACGGGGCCGAAATCTTACAGTGCTATTGTCATGTATTTTTACAAACGCTCTAACAGACCAACACTTCCTCAAAAGCAGGTCCTCATCCAAGATGGCCGACATGCTGCAGCCAATCAGGGGACATTAATTAATGACGAATATCAAACTAACCCGACTAACAAAGGTTTCTGTGTGAAATAAATACTCTGAACATTCCCAGTAAACACACGCCGCCGGTTCACTCAGAGTGTTTATTTGCTGTACAGCAGATCAACATTTCAACAAATGGGAAACTTGTGCCGTCATTTTAAAAACAAACGAAAGGTGTCTTCCAGACGGCGTGTCGACCGTCCTCACAGGGCAGAAAACGACATAAATAAAGTCATGTAACATCACTAATGTGCACATTTAAAAAAAGAAAAAAACAAAGACAGGAAGAAAGCAAGTCGGAGGAGCAGGTGTGAAGGATGGAGGAAAACGACAACCATCAAACAGGGAGCATGGAAACGTCTCGGCGGGACGGACGGACTCGCACTTCAACACGGACGGAAATACGAAGCTGCGGCAGCAGGACGACCTGAGCAGGAATAATGAGCGGTCCGTGTGTTTTATCAGCCCTCAGTGAGGACTGGCAGGCTCACCCGGGTTTTACAGAAAACAGAAAACACATCTGGACATTAAAAAAGGACTTGTTCTGCCTGATACTCCTGGAGACAAGTTTCAAGCGTTTGTTAAAATATGTAATGATGATAATATGGACGACAGCTTAAACAAAATCTGCAGAAACTGTTTTGATTTTCATGCTTTATACGTTTAAATCCAGCGGAATAGAACATAAAAAGACTTAAAATCAAATCAGAAATATCAAGTTTTCATTGTGGCTGATGAGTCATCAGGACATCGACGTGAACCTTCTGCACATGACGGTGATATGATGCAGAACGAGGACCGCCATCTCGTGCTCAAGTCGTCCCGCTGCTGAGAGCTCCGTAAGAACCGACGGAAGCCTCGGTCGGGCGTCTTTATGAAGGAAACGATCCGTTAATTTAAAAAGTTCAGTAAACAAGCGTTTCTCCGACGGGACTAAATCAAAGGACGATGCAGCTCTGAAGGGTTTAAAACACATTTCTACACAAAACACCGGAGGTCCGATCACAGGCAGGCGTCCGGCTGGACTCTACACACAGGAGGGGTCAGCGGGGGGTCAGCGGGGGGTCAGCGGGGGGTCAGCGGGGCCACAGGGGACCAGACGTCCATCTGCTGCAGCAGTGTGTCCCTGCTGGAGGACGAGGCGTCCCCCGCCCTGCTCAGACCTGCTCAGACCGGGTGAGCTGGTTCTACGTCGAAGGAGTCGGCGACGCTCTCATCCGTATCCGTGAATCCTGCCGCCGGGGCGACGGCGCCCCTGCGTGGTGTCTGAACCCTGAGTCGGCGGCCACCCGGCGCCACGCACGCCGCTCGTGCACGTGGAGTGTGTTAGCGTTCATACCACAGAGGAGGGAAAATGGCGCCGGTGTTCTGTTCTGTTTGGTGTTTCTTCTCTCTCCTTGTCCCTCACGGGTTCCCGTTGACGCCGCCGCCGCCGGACGTGGAGCTCCTCTTGCGGCTCAGCCAGGACGGCAGCAGGTTGCGGGGCCGCGGCGGCCGGGCGGGGGCGGCGGCCAGGCGCACCATGCGCGGCGAGCGCCACACCTTGACGGTGGAGTCGTCGCTGGCGGACAGCAGCAGCTCCTGGTCGGCCGGGCTGAACGCCACCGAGTTGACCACGTCGTCGTGCGCCAGGCGCGCCAGGCAGATGTTGTAGTGGCGGTCCCAGATGTAGCCGTGCTTGTCCTCGGCGCCGCTGGGGGGCCACAGGGGAGGGGAGGCGGTCAGAACACACACTGTGACTGATTGAGAGAGAGGTCGGCGCCGCCGGTCACACACCTGGCCACGAAGTCCCTGCTGACGTCCAGGAAGATGAAGAAGCACTCGTCGTTGGGCGTGAAGGCGCGGTGCGCCCGCAGGCTCCGCCTCTCCTCCCTCAGGCTCTTCAGGTCGATGACGTGCAGGTCGATCTCCTCGGCGATGGGCGGCGGCGACATGGGGTCGGAGATGACGCAGCCGGCCGGCCAGGCGCGGCTGTTCACGTACAGATACCTGAGGAACCGGCGGAGAGCGACACGCAGCGAGCTTCATCACCGACGCGGCTCCGAACAGTGGGGTTAATGCCAGCTAGCTAGCTGGCCGCCACGGCGCCGGTGGCTCTACCTGTGGTCGGGAGAGAGGCCCATGCCGATGATGTGGCCGTGGATGTCGATGACGTGGTCCAGCGAGTCGAAGAACTCGTCGGAGCTGCGCTCCTCGCCGAGCACGGGGCCGGACGTGGTCATCTGGTCGGGCTTGATTCGCTTGATGCCTTCAGAACAGCCACAGCGTCACGGCCCAGTGTGTGTGTGTGTGTGTGTGTGTGTGTGTGTGTGTGTGTGTGTGTGTGTGTGTGTGTGTGTGTGTGTGTTCTTACCGATCTGGTGCGGGGAGTAGGTGAGGCTGCCGGTGGTGAACAGCAGGTAGGTCTTGTCCTCGGCGTCGGCCGGCTCGGCGGCGGGCTCCGGCGCCTTGGTGTGCGCCCGGCCCATCACTCGGGCCACGTGCGTCTCGATCTGCAGCTCCACGGCGCCCACGTTGGCCCGGCTCTGGAAAGACAGCACCGGCCGGTCAGACGCCAGCGGAGCCCGGGCCGAGCCGTGCGCGCCCCGCCTCCCGGCTCCCGCCTCACGTGGATGACTTGCTCCAGGCCCGGCGTGGGCGGCTGCGGCAGCCGGGGGGCGGAGACGGCGTGGGGCCTGGCCTCGCGGCGCCGCTCCTCCTCCTCCTCCTCGTCCTCGTCGTCCTCGCTGCCGGAGGTGCCCAGGTCGAAGAGGAGCGGCCGGTGCTGCCGCTGCTGCTGGCCCTTCTGCCGGCGGGCCTGGGACTGCGCCTCGTAGTCCAGCAGCAGGTCCGGGTCGTCGTGGCGACGGCAGTGCGCCACCATGACGGTGCGGATGGTGCTGGCGTTGATGTTCTGGATCTTGAAGAGCCGCTTGACCACGTTGACGTTCTCCGACTCGATGTCCTGAAACAGAGTAGCATGTGGGATGTGAGTAATCCGATTACTCGCCGCGTCGGGACGCGAGGACGGCGAGCGCAGCTCACCTGGAAGGCCTTGTTGAGCCACAGCACCGAGCAGGACGTCATGTTGCCGATCCAGTGCAGGTTCCCGGAGATCAGGTGCGTCTCGTTGAGCCAGCAGCCGAACACGTCGTACGGCTTGTTCCGGACGCGCGACAGCAGCGTGTAGTTCTCTACGGGAGACGGCAGACGGGTCAGCGGCGCCCGGAGGACGGCGGGCCGGGTTCGACCCCGCCGCTCCCCACCCTACCCAGGCTGATGACGGCGATCTCCCCCGAGGAGGAGTGGTGCGGGCCGAGGTAGACGCCGGACACCAGCAGCAGCGAGTCGTCGGCGTTGAACTGGGAGAACTGGGTGTAGCCCCAGTTGAACTGCCGCATGCTGGAGCTGTGCACCAGCGAGATGCTGCCGTCCGGCCGCTCCGTGTCCCACAGCTGCAGGGGAGGGGGGAGGGGGGCGGAGTCAGTTACCAAACCGTCACGCTCGCCGGGCGAACCGTCCGAGTGGAGTCCTGACCTTGACGGTGCAGTCCTTGGAGCAGGACGAGAAGCGGTGCCCCCGGTGGGAGAAGGCCAGGTGCAGCACCTGGTCGCTGTGCTCCCTCAGCGTCTGCACCTCCACGCAGGGGATGCAGTCGAACAGCCGCTTGAACTCCCTGTACCACGACACGGCGGCTGCACACACACACACACACACACACACACACACAGAGTCACAGGGAGCTCTGCGCCCGCGGCTGGATGCCGGGCGGCGCCGTGCGGTCGTACCTGGGTGCCGCGGCACGCAGCGCGGGATGCGGTAGTAGCTGTAGAACAGCTCCCGCCACAGGAACTCATCTCTGGACACGGCCAGCCACTGCCGGCAGGTCAGCCCGGCGCTCAGCACGGCGCGGTGCGGCAGGTGCAGGAAGATCTCCAGCAGCAGGCTGTCCGGCAGAACTGGGCCACACTCCATCCTGACATCCTGGGGGGGGGGGGGGCGAGACGCAGCACGGACTCAAGAACATGAAGTTTAAACAGGAGCTAAACTGGGCTTGAGAGCGTCGCTTCAGTCTATGAAGCCTAAGTTGAGGTTCAGAGTGTTTTCCTCTCTCAGGATGCTGCTTGTGTTTCAGGAACCGTTTTTCTAACCTGTTTGAACTGAATCGACTTTGCAGCTGCTGCTTCATATTGCTGTTAGGATAGAAGAGACAGCATCACCTCTCCACCACCCGTCTCCTCTGGATCCATCAACCTTCTCCTGCCTCCATCTGTCCCTGAACCATCGCCACTGGAAATGGTGACTCGACACTGCCACCTGGTGCTCAAACACGCACATAGTGCACCTCCATGGAGCTGCAGTTCTTCAGTCAGATGAAACTGAATTCACAGTTCTGTGGAGGACGATCGCATCAGCTTCTCTTCACCGGCTTCCTTCTCTTAACCTCTAAAGCTCTGAACAACCAGGCCCATCTTATCTTAAAGAGCTGTTAGTCCCAGACTGCCCCAGGAGAACGCTTCGTTCTCAGACTTCTGGTCTGCTGGAGGTTCCTCGGTTCTCTAAAAGTCGAACAGCAGGCAGAGCTTTCAGCTGTCAGGCTCCTGTCATGTGGAAGCAGCTCCCAGGTTCAGTGAGGGAGGCCGACACAGTCTCTGCTTTAAGGCCTTTCTGTTTAGTAAAGCTTCAGTCAGAGCTGCTTCAGGCCTTCCTGGACTGTTTTCTAGAGAAGCTGCTGTCAGTTGAGACCGCTGAGAGAGCTTCACTGGTCTGATTCTCCATTAAAAGTCGCCGACGTCCTGCTGGGTGTGACAGAGGGGTTTGTGATCCGAGCCTGCAGCCAGTGGTTGTTTGTTTGTGACTCTCTGTCCTCTGCTTTCCTCTCTTTCCTCCTCTAACCCCGTCCAGAACAGCAGGCCACCGCTGAGCCTGGTTCTGCAGAGGTTTCTTCCTTAAAAGGCCGTTCATCCTTCCCGGTGCCTGCTCACGAGGAACACTTGGGTTTTCCTCCATAAAAAGTCGGCTGCTGTTATGGTGCTATGTAAATAAAAGAGAAATGCGTCACACAGGCAGACTGGAGTCTTCATAGAAGGCCGGATAGCTCCACCTTTCAGAGCTTGGTGTAGCCTGGTTCTTACATTTTAACTATTTACAAGAATGTAAAAATCCCTAAGACTGTAAAAATGAGAGAAACACAGTCAGAGAAATGAAAGTAGTAAAACAGTAATACCACTGAGACACTGGTGTTGGCAGCAATCCTGGTCATTTAGTCAGGTGTAGTTCAGTGCAAACAGTCGCTGAGTCAGCAGAATCGAGACGGGATGTAATAAAAGTGCACGAGCAACAGGATAAAGTGCAGCGCAGCAGCAAAAACACACTTCTTCACTTCCTCCTCTCAGACGGAGGCGCAGGAGAAGTGATGGATGGCTTCATGTGGCCCGGGGTGAAGAAACACACTCCTGACAGAGAGGATGAGGAGCAGACTGAGCTTTACTGTTAACTTCCGGATTAAAAATGTCGTCTAGACTATAGAGACTGACACCAACTAGTGGACCAATATGTTAACTACAACAATTTCGGCGATTCTGAGACAGATTGAGCCAGAAAATTAGAACAACTCCGTCTCAATCAGAGCTTGAGCTGCGTCACGTTCTCTAAAACGTGTCGACGTGCTGAAATGCACTGATGAATTAACCGGCAGCTATCCGCTGTGCGTGCTCATCACGTTTCTGCTCAGAGCACCAAACCGCCCAGACACACATCTTTCAGCAGACTAATCGATTACTGAACATTTGAGCTCCAGTCCACTGAAAAATGCCAAAACCTATAAATAACAGGAGGCTCCAGCAGGGCCGAACTTGAGCCTGGCAGCTGTTTGAACACACACACACACACACACACACACACACACACACACACACACACAGAGTTGTAATACTTTCAGTCAGTAAGAAGTCTATAAGGAGAAAGTGGTTGAAGGAGAATCCCCTACTGTCAATAAACAGATTGACATTATGTATAAGATCTACGGAAAAATGTCCTTTTCTCTCAAAGTAAAGAAAACTCTTACAAGAGCTGGAATCAGATGGATTGATCATGTAAAACTGATCAGATCTGACTCCATTGACAGTGCTTGTGCTCTTTGAGGATCTGAGGAGGTGCACTCCACTCATGTATTTCATTTTTTGTTCACATCAATAACAAATATATTTTGTCCTTATAAGAAAACCTTGGAAAAATCCTAAATGGAAAAAATCAGCTGGACTTTTCCCATCCATGCTTCATTATATCTTTGAATAACAACTGCTGTATATTTTGTCGGTGAAAAATGGCCATAAGAAGTCTTGACAGATCTGTCATGTGGAGTGATGTGCTATACTCCTGAGACTTGATGTAATATTGACATAATCCAGGTGGAAGTCTTCAGCTATATAATGTAATGTTATGTAATGTACAATCCATCCATTCATGCACACCCTCTTCCATCACTCAGCTGACTGTGTGCTGGACAGGAAACACCCTGAACCGGCCACCAGCCCATCACACAACAAACACAACCACACCAAACAATCACACTTTAGGCAATTTAGGGTCACCAGTCAACGTTCATGTTTTTGGATCACACACACACACACACACACACACACACACACACACACGGGGGAAACGTGCAAACGCCACACAAAATGACCCAGCCCGTATTTGACTCGACCTTTGGCTGTGAGGGAAGAATGCCAACCACTGCCTCACTGACAGCATATTAAAGTACAATCTAATGTTCTGTATTCCAACACAATGTACTGTCATTCACTGCTATGCAATGTAGTGTAAAGTAATGTACTCTAATATAGTGCAATCTAATGCAACGCAATATACAGTATCACAATGTTTTGCAATACAAAGTACTGTAGTGAAAAATACTGTAGCTATAAAGTACTGCAATCTACTGTAATAAACTATAAAGTAATGCAATGACCCAGCAGGGTTATGAGCTTTAAAATAATCACAATCCTCTGTATTTACACGACAAAAAACTAGATCTGGCATCCAACTTAAAATTCCAGCACTCTAAAGACTCCAGAGTCTAATCATGAACGTTCAAGTTAGAAGAAATTAAGTAGTTACGAGCTAGCGCTAACTGGCTACATTAGCAGCTAGCGGCTAACTGACGTCTGTCCTCAACTTTCTGCCTCAACACTTAAATTTCAACAACAACAGACTCTTTCACAGACTAACGCCTGTCCGGGACGAGCTAAGCAGCTCGGCTTCGTACAGGGCGACTGACATGAACCGAAAACCTACCTGCTGGATCAAAATGTGTGGGAGAAAAAATGAAGCGGCTAGCCGGAGCTAACTGCTAGCTCCAGACCTGAGCAGCCGAGCGCAGAAACATCAAGGCCGAGCAATCCACTCACGAGCGCATCGATCTCCTCATAATCTCATATCGACAAATTTCTACTTAACGACTGTTTCAATTCTTAGAGAGCAGGACGGTCAGACATCACGGTGTGGTCATGCACTCCGATCAGCAGGTCAACACGACCACGAAGACAGATTATTATCAAACGAAGAAAATACCAGGGATTAAAGGACTGATGTCTCAGCAGGATTTACAGAAGATAATCTGTTCACTGTAACTGACCAGGGAAGGGATCAGGCTGAAGACAGTGGCTTCTTTCTGACTATCCTAGAAATTAAAGGAATAGCCTAGGATACGTACAATCTACAAAGAAAAACAAACAAACAAACAAACACACACACACACACACACACACACACACACACACACACACACACACACACACACACACACACACAAAAGATCTGTAACAGAGAGAGAACATAATCAACAATATTCCTTTTCTCTTGCCATTATTCTGAACTGTAACTCCCAATCATTCTGTATTTTTCAGCTATTTTTGAAAGTTAAAAATGAACTATAACATTAAGGTTCATCACAGTTTAACTCTCAGAACAGAAACACATTGATATTGCACATTAGTTCATATTTGACAGCCCTCTTAAACTATATTTGCCATTTCTTAAGCTAAAAACTGTTAAATACGAGCAGGAAGGCTTTTGTTCTGGATCTAATATAATGTTTCCAATGTTAAAGTACAGGACCATATGAATAATGGACCTGTGGAATCAAAATAATCAGCATTATTAAAAAAAAAAATAGCTCTTTCAGTTTAATTATTGAGTCTGGTTTTACACAGTTCTCCTCAAAGCTACACATGTACAGCGGGACATGTACAGCCTTTTCATTCAGCTGACTTGTCTAAAGGCTTCAAAGCACTTCTCACAAACACTCAGAAAGTTTCCACATCAGTCCAGCTGTCAGGTCTGTGCTCTGGCTTCGAGGCACACAGACACTAGATTTCAACCTCATTTCATCTTCTGTTAAGTTCTGATCTCAGGCTGTCTGGATCAAATCTCATTTCTGTTCCAGACTCAGAACCAAACATGCAGAAGCTGGTTTTATCTTTTATGCACCAAATGTCTACAACCAACGACCTGAAAACTGGAATTTGGCTTCATGTTAAGAGAACAGGACATTTTACCAGCAGTGCTTTTACTCATAACAGAGAATCTGATTTTATAAACTGAGAAATGTTAGTTGTACACATTTTCTGGAGTTTTCCAACCTCTGAAAATAATGTTTATTCTGTTTAAGATGAAAAAGATGAAAACATGAAGCAGAAACATCAGTATGGAGAGAGATCTTTAATGAACGGTGGTTCAGTGACACTGGTTTCATTGCAGAGTTGAAATAAAGGCTGTTTGTTGAAATGTATGTTTGATCCTTTTGACAGAATGAAAGCAGTTCGACGATCTCACATGGAGTCGTGTAAGAGGACGGTGGTAGCAGTAATGTGAGACGCCCAGTGTGTGTGTGTGTGTGTGTGTGTGTGTGTGTGTGTTAACTGACATGTCGGTGTGCATCTTTCCCTGAAGCCTTTGTATGTGACTAATGCTGCGTCATGAGATTCTAGAGTTACACAAAGACACAAACACACAAACACACACACACCCGGACCCAGAGGACAGACCAGACCCCTCGGAGCTGCGCTGTGAGACCGACCGCTGGAGGAAACGTTAAATTGGAGCCATGCTGTGATATTTATGCTCCGGTAGGTTTAATAACCGTAACACTGCCTGTTCTCCCTGAATAGATACTTCTGTAGCATGTGATTCTGTTAAATAGTCTACAAAGTGGGTAAGAAGATGTATCCCTTTATCACACTCGGTTTGCTTCATTTGTCATCCTTACAAAGGCTAAGTGTGTTGACATGTTGTGTATGTTTGTGTGTGAGGAGGAGCTGTGTTGAACCTGAGAGGCGTCAGATCAGGTTTCTCCTCCAGCAGCAGAGCCGTCGACACGACGACCAAATAATACTGAAAAGCTGATGCTTTCCTTAGATTCACATCATAAAAACTGACAGCTTTCGAAATAATTTAGATAAAACTTCATATGTTGTGTAATGTATTAATATTATTTCAAAGTGTCTTCTGTTGATTTCCCATGACGCCTCAATGATGACGTATAAAACATAAACATGCCTGAAAACCTTCAGATTATGTATTTTATTTCGATTCTGGAGATAAAGAATGACGTTCTCTGCTGTTTTCAGAGTTCTAACAGATGATTTCTGCCTGATTCCAGCACTGTGTCGGGTTGTCAGCTGGGTCACTTCCTGTTTCAGCTGCTCTGAGAAGGACAGGATGCCCGGAGGCCCAGACCAGTGTGGAGGTACAGGATGAAGAAATGAGCATTTCACTGAAAAATACTGAATAGCGGTCATGGAGAAGCTGCTCTCTTGTCTGTGCAGGGCGGCCGAACGTGTGGACGGTTTCCAACCATGCAGTCCCATCCAGCCAAAAACCTCCATAAGCAGCAGGTCAAAGGTCAGGGTCCGAGCTGCTCTCTGCGCTTGTTTTAATGACGACTCGTCTGAAAAGTCCTCGTTGGGAAGGTGGATGAAGTCTGACGGCTGACAAGCGCAGCAGTGAGTCTGTCTGAAGCGTGCAGCACTTCAGCGATCTCTTCTTCTTCTTCATTAAAAACCGTCCTGCTCATCACCAAACTGTGTCAGTGATTACTGGACCTGAGAGGGAAACTGGCAAGTTCAAAAGGTTATGCTTCTTTTTTGTAAACTAAAAAAGTGTAAAAATGTCAAAAAATAGAATATCTTCGCGATTAAAAACTGTCCATGTTGGGTTTATGTCTCACTGGAGGAGTTAAATCTTTTTAAAATCAATATTCAGAGCTGCTAACTTCATGTAAAGTGTTGTTTATTCTCAGGGTTTCAAAGTGAAAGCTGTTCAAAGTTCAGTGTGAGTACATCCCACTGAGGATTCAAACCCATGAACTTTCCCTGTGAGCCGACGGTGTGAACCACTTCAACCCCCCGTGCAGGGTCAGCTTTATTCAGATCTTCCAATAAAGCATGAGAGCTGTGACATTTCGCAATAACTGTTAGAATCAGGCACTTTTCCAGAGCAAACAGGGGAACTTTTAAAGCACAGGTTTAGTGGTTTGCTATTTGAAATTGTAAAAGTCCCACAACAGCGGTGCTGATTTAACATGTCACACACAGAAGGAGAAATAAGGATGCTGTCAAATATCATCACAATGTGACTGTAACTTCTACAAAAATCTGAAATCAGAAAAAATACAAACATGAGATAAAGCAGTCACAATGGAGTTCTGCAAAATGATCACATTTCTATCACTGGCTTTGTAAATAAAAAAAAAAAACACTATCATAATGAACCCAGACCAAATCATCGACGGTCTTCAAACAAAAATGAGTCACAGGACTTATAGAAAGGTGGAAAAATCCTAAAATACCATGAAATCAGAAGCAAAATGTTGAATATGTGATCAGGCGGATCTGCGTGCAATACCACCGTCTGCCGCCAGGTGGTGCTGTGTCTCTTTAAACCGGTTTATCAGGGAGCAAAGTGAAGCAGCAGGTGGATTAAAGACAACAAGAACACACTAAATTCATTTATTAACAGAAAACATGTGTTGGGGTTAAAGTAAAGTCACATACAGTTTATTCAGAGTATTTTAGAACAATAGAATAGAGGTGAACTTCTTTTAATCACCTTTAAAATATGTTGAGAGATACTGTCATAATGCATAAATTGGAGGTAATAATCAGCTGACATACCTTTTCTAAATAGAGGCGGAGACAGTGTAAATGGCTCAGTTGAAACTAAAGCAGATTAAAAATATAATGAAGCTGAGATACAGCCAGACAGGATACATCAAAGCTTTAAAAGCCAATAGAACTGGACAGAAATGTCACTGATTCTACTTCACAAATAGTAAAAAAATTCAAGATAATGCGCAGTTTTGGTCTAGGCCCCAAACTACAGAAAAAATATTTGTTGTTTTTACTGCTTGTACTGTTTAAGTTGATTATAGTGACAATTCACAAAATACTAAATGGATAAAAATGACTGAATCAAATAGAGCGATCAGTACAGTTAAAGACGACACAAACCTGCTGAAATGCCTGAAAACTGAAAGGTTTGTCAAGTTTCTGTAAAGAAAACATTATTATCTGCTCAGGTTTTCCACTAAACAATATTTTGTTTTAATACCTTTATCTTAATAAAGTGTTTCATAGTGCCTTTCCTAATCGCTTTGTTAGATGAATGTATTCATCCTGACCGGTAAAGATTCTTGTTTTCATCATGTTTCCTTGTGGTTTCCATCAGGTCGGGTGCAGGGGAATAAACCTCAGCAGACTGCAATATCATATTTATTTATAGAAGAAAGCACGGGTGTATTTACATTCACATGTACAGCAGATTACAATACAAATGTACAAGAAGAGAAATAATCCAAAATATCCATGTGTTCACAGACGGAGACGCACTGAGAGCAGACTTTATATTTATACATGAAGACCCAGAATACAAACATTAACATCTTCCGGGGGGGTTAAAGTCCGCGTGGCCGCCGTCACGTCGCCCCGCAGAGCATCTTCCTCTTCCTCTACGCTTCTAATCTAAAGTGCAACGTCAATGAGCGCGGCAGCGTGCGCGCGCCATCATAGCACCATGGTGGGGATGTGGTGCACGAGGGGCATCTGGTGGGGCAGGGGGGGCATCTGCGGCGGCGGGGGCGGCGGGGGAGGGGGGGACACGCGGGGGGCCACCGCGCCCGCGCCCGCGCCCGCGCCGTTCACCGGCTTGTGGCGCGCGCTCTTCTGGTGCGCCCTCAGGCCCGCCAGCTGCGAGTACGCGCTCTGGCACACGTGGCACTTGTAGGGCCGCTCGCCGGTGTGCAGGCGCACGTGGTTGCGCAGCGTGGACGACTGGCTGAAGCGGCGGTTGCAGAAGCGGCAGACGAACGGCTTGTCCAGCGTGTGGATGCGCATGTGCGAGCGCAGGTTGCTGCGCGAGTTGAAGCCGCGGTGGCAGATGACGCAGCGCATGCGCCCCGCGGTGGTGGGCGCGTGAGCGGCGGAGGAGGAGGAGGAGGAGGAAGAGGAGGAGGAGGAGGGGGAGCAGGAGGAGGAGCCGTCACAGGAGTGGGGGTCATCTGGGGAGAGGAGGAGGAGGAGGAGGAGGAAGAGGGTTAGAGCGGCGGAGCTCCTCCAAATGATCGACTCACTTTTTTAATAAAAACACAGACGTGACAAACTGCGGTACATAAATAGACATAAAAACCTAATGAGATAAAGCACAAACAGTAATGAACCGGTAAAATAATGACCTTTAAACTAAAGTTCTAAACTTTTTCTTGATCAAAAGGTGAATTTTTTTGGTAAAACCAAACAATTACGGCAGAAAATGACTCCAATCTCCACATAAAGTCAATTTTAATGAAACTCCTGTCTCAAAATACAGAGAAATGTCCACAAATCTTCTCCTCTGGCTGTTTCACAGTCTGCATCTTTTTCCAAACTCCTGCTGACAGCATGGCTTTAAAGCTGATGCTAGCTAGCTGGCATTCATAGCAGCGTCACTGACAGCTCGGCTCAGGTCTCCGTGTTGGTCTTATGTCCAAAACTGTTAAGGAAATCATCGTTTTCTCTGAAATGTTCACCATTTTCTCAGTGGTGGTTTGACCAGACTGGAACCTCTTCTGGGCTGGTTTTGACCCACGGACCTTATGTTTGGCACCTCTGTTTTAAATCTGTTGTTTGCAGAAAAACCTCTGAGACTTAAAATTCAGCATTACTGAACTAATTGTATGAAAATGTGCTTTAATTTTCTATTTTGTTCCCATAAATATTGATTTAAATGAAATTAAACTGGTGGTGAAAATACATGAACTTCATTCACCAGCTGACGGTGGTGGAATATGTTGATGAAAGAGGAAAAATGTGAAATCTTTTTTCCAAAATGAAACGTTAACGTTGCAGGATGTGTCGTTTTTACGCCGTAAATGTGTAAATCTGCCTCCTACTGTAAACTGATGCAATCACATCCGTTTTATCAGGATTGTTATAATCACCACTGAAGAGAATATTTCATTCTAAATGCATAAACTGGCCTTTAAAGTGTCAAAATCCTGGAAACGATTGAATTTGAGCAGGCTGGAAGTTGTTGGAGTCATTTTGTTTTCAGCATTAAACACAGAATAAATGTTTTTTGTTGTTTTCTCACCATTTCTGATCTTCTTCTGGTGTTCTTCGTCCACACCGGGAACTCCAGGGATTCCCAGGAAGGTGTTGTGAGTGTTTCCGTACCAGACGAGAAGCTCCTGGTCCGGCGGGATTGTCTAGAAGAAGAAGATGGAACTTATTCGACATTTAATTCTTTTATTTTTTAGGAATAATGACAAGCCGGAGATCGAGGAGTGAAATTCCGCTCCATATGGATCCTGTTTTTAGTGAATTTGCTTCTTGAACGTGTGAAAGCATGATGGTGAGAGGCTGAGATGTTTTTGCTTCTGTCCACTGAAATCATTTGCAGCTCTGTTACTATTCCACCAAGCTCCTGTTTACTGAGGAGGCCTTCCTCCTGAAGGAAACACCAGTCATCAATCCTTCACCTGTAATCAGGTTTCTTGTTGCATTTTCATCCAGTTTGAGGTACTTCAGGTGTAGATCTGCTTCAGGCAGAGTTTAAACTGCATTTTGTGGTTTCTAGATCAGTTTCTGTTCCTTAATCTTTATTTTCGTGACGGGCTGTGGTATAACCGACGACAGATGATGAAGAAAAAAATTAAAAAGAGAATGAATTAATGAATTAATGAATGAATTATGCCTTTATTAGAAAAAAAAATCAGAACTGTTATATTAACAATCATTCCCAATTTAAAGTTTTAACTGTCTGTTTCTCTGAATGACGGTTCCACCCAGAGGCGCGTGCTTTGAGCAGCAGGTGGCGCTGCTCTGCAGGACATCTGCACGCGGACGCGCTCGCGCGCTCACCTCCACGGCCTTGTAGAAGATGCTGCTCCCGATCTGGACCACCTCCAGGTTCTGCTCCTGCTCGTTCCGGGCGCACTTGATGTAGGTCATCCAGCTGCGCTGGTCCTCCTGGCTGGCGTCGATGAAGTAGCGCACGGTGCCGTCCTCGTTGAACACCTGAGCGCGCGCGAAACCACGTTTAAAATATGCCTTCAGACAGCAGGGGTCGTGTCTGCTGTGAGTCCAGAGTCTCCTCACCTCCCACATGAGGTTGTTGTTCTTGAAGATGTCCACGTGCTCGGGGGACAGCAGTCTCCCGGTGAAGGGGCCCATCTCGGTCCCGGCCTTGATCCAGGTCTTGGAGAAGATTCCCAGACCTTCTCCCGGGATGGAGCTCTGCGCGATGATCACCTCGCTGGGAAGCACCAGGCTGGACAGCTTCTGCACCTCTGCCGAGAGAGAAAACAGACGTTACGCTGAAAAGTAATATCTCTGGGGGAGTTTTACGCGCAGGCTGCGCGTAAATCCGGATTTCGGATAAAAGGGAAAGTTTGCGGTCAGAGATGTTGAGCAGGGCGACTGGAGTCCAAAGCTTCTCATGAAACGGGATGGCTGGAAAAGGCCTGAAAGCGGCAAATGAACTGGATCTTATTTTAGTCACGAAATATTAAGCTACACCTGATCCTCCGTTTAATTCGATTATCTGGCTGAATTGAAGGTTTTTGTTGTGCAAAAAGCCCCTCGGAAAGCATTTTCATCCCCAGCAGAAAGAAGGGGGGAAAGAAAAAAAATCTTTAATGTCAAAATCAAAGATTTTTTTTTTTTATTTTTTCGGCCTGTGAAAAAAAGCCGAGCAGAGGTTAAACGGTCCTCTTTTGCTCGAGGTCCAGCAATTTGTCATGCTTCAGATGTGATATTCATTAAAGTTTACTGGAAAAGAAACGGCTAATTCCAAATTCATTATCCTTTTAAGAACTTTGTAGCAATAAATTTGCGCTGAATGAGACGAGGACTTGTTTAAAAGACTCAGGAATTTCTGCAACAAAAAAATGGAAAGGCGATTAGATGGTTGACATGCAATGAATAGCATTAGATTTAGCCTTCACGGCGCATTATGCGAGGAACAGCAAATCTTTTAAGGAGAGAGAAAGAGAAAAGCCCCGGAGCCCCATAGCTGCCAAGAGAGGAAAAGAGACTGTCCGGAGATTGATGAATGTGGGATAAAAAAGAAAGAAAGAGAAAACCCGGGACATCTGAAAGAAAGGGAACCTTTCTCCGGCCGAGGTTTAAGTGGAAACTTTCCCAGGTCAAGCACAAAGTTAACCAAATGAATTTAACGCCCCGCGCCGCTCAATCAGCCGCAGTTACACGAATAACGAGGCTCCGAACGCGACGTCCCGGAGCTGCGCGAGGGCTCACGCGAGAAATGGGTCGAAATAAAAAGTGGAAAAGAAAAGAAGAAATTAAGGAAAACGAAAAAAAAAGACGATGAGGAGGAAAAATGAAAACGGGCGGAAATAAAAACGTTTTAAAATTTGGAAATGGGGAAAAAAGAACGCAAAATAAGAAAGAAAATATTATAATTACTCAAATATATTTTATTTTGTTTGAAAGGTAAATTTCATCTTTAATGACAATGTGCTGGGATGAGAGCAGCGCGCCCTTCACGCGCACAGCTTCACGAAAACTTCCAAACTTGAGCCAAGAAACACTCCGCATTTTAGGATTTTTCTCAAACAAGTGAAAAACCAGCAGCGGGACTCTGCGCCTACCTCCAGCGAAGGACTGGGCCAGCACCTCCGCGGTGAAGGCGGTCTTGGGGTTGCAGCCGGTGCCGGCGCCGCCGCCGGTACCGGCGCTCTGCCGCTCCTCCGCCAGGTGTTCCCCCAGCACGTTCCTCCACCTGCCGTACAGGAAGCTGTGCAGGATGTCCGACGTGATCACGTCCGACAGCGCGCGGCCCGGACACTTAAATCCAGACTTGAGGGCCAGAGCGTCGGCGGGAAGCACGGAGCCCATGGTGCCAAAAAGAAGAAGACCTCCAGAAAACTGCGGCGCCGCTGCAAGTGGAAGCAGAAAGTGGGCACACACACACGCTCACACGCGCAGAGGGAGCTGCTCCGCTCTCCTCCAAACTGTGCCGGTGAAGCTGCCGTGCGCGGCTGAGGGGGTCTCTTTATATAAGTGGCTGCGTGACCCCTGTCTAATTACTTATTAATGACACACCCCTCGCGGCGTGGACCTGCCCGCCGCGCGGCGACGAACCAGCAGACATGAAGGGAGAGAGGGGGGCAGGGGGAGGCGGGGGCGGCTGGGAGTGTGCAAACTTTATTTTAGCAATTATCTGCACTTAACTCTGAATATCTTGGCTCCGAATTTCAATCCCACGGCGACTATTTTTTGTGTTTTTTTTAGGATTGAAAACCGGGGATAGATACGTGCGTAAAAGCGCAGGTTGTGAAACGAATGGATCGCTTCTCATCCATATTCTGTCCCGTTTAATCCACCGCGGGGATGCTGAGCGCTGGAGCCGAGCCCAACGCAGGACACCGAGCGCAGCGCCGATCCATCAAACGCACGCAGGGACAACATGCAAACTCCGCAAACGAATGATCTCAGGGGCGCATTCAGACCCTGACCGGTGCTGTTTGTGTAGAGTTTATGGATTGTGTGATCTTTTACAGACATCTAGTGATTTTCCTCCTATTCATAGAACATTTTCAGTCATTTTTACAGAACATTATTTATAGTTTAGTGCGATGGATTTGTGGGGATTTTCCAGAACTACACAAGTAAAAATGTTTGAATACAGTTTTCTAAATCCCTGGGCATGAAAGTTGCGAGTATCTCGAGTGGCTTCTGACTTATTTGTTCGTTTTTAGACCAAAGAAACGGGAAAGTTTCCAATAATCTGCGGCTGAAACGTGCGTAAAGGCGCACGAAGGTCGTAAAAACAAATAGCTGAAGGTGACTCGTCCATTCTCTCTAAAGATTAATCACTAAGGGAGCCCAGAAGTCTCTGTGAACATCCAAACAAATTACAGGCACCAATTCACCTCAAATCCTCGCTTTTTTCTTTCTTTTCTTTTTTTTTGGACGGTAAATTTACGCACGCTGTAATTCAAACCCACTGTTTCTGACAAGTTAATTCTAAAAAGGATGAAATAAATAAATTAAATCAGTTAAAAGAAGCCGTTTTGCTGCAGCAGAAGTGGGTCATTGAGTCTGGGAGTTGCGGGTTTATTTTTTTCTCATGCATTTCGTATTCATGCGCCGCTAATATTAATTTTTTTGTGAGGAGTTAGCGCGGGAATCACCAAATAATGGAAACAAGCAGGTTTTTTTCTTACTTTGCAGCTTTGTTCACATGCAAAAAAAAAAGAAAGAAAAAAGAAAGAAAAAAAGAAAAAGAAATGCAAAGCTGCTTTGACGTGCTGCACTTTTTCAAGCCCTTGTTGAGGTAAGCGGTTTAATATTCATGGCTGTTCGGAGCCCCCGCGGCATTGTGGCCACGTTTAGATGAGTATATATACGGCCCTTTTCTTCGCCGGCTCCTCTCTGTTTTTTCCTCTCTCGCCTATTTTTCGGGCTTGATGGACTGCGGCTAAATGGGCAGTTTTCCTTCTTTTCCAGCAGAGAGGACATCTTTATTCCATCCCCGGCTCACAGGTTTCCCATTCAGCGCCCCTCCAAGTAATGTCAGGGCCCTGAAAAGTGCTGCAAATCAATCTTTCATGGTGTTTTGAGGGCAATTTGACATCCATGCACTCCTCTTTTCACTGCTGCAACTACAAGGGGATTGTCCGAGAAAAACCGGCCAAGTTGCTGCTCTCCTTCTCTCTCTCTCTCTCTCTTTCTTTTTCCCCCTCTTTCTCCGGACCAGCGCTGCGCTGCGCAGTCAGACGGAGAAAGAAGATATGGCTCGTAAACACAATAGCGGAGAGTGTGTTTCTTTAATTTTTTCCTCTCTCCCCCCTCTCTCCCCCCCCAAGAGCAGCAGAGATAGTGAAAAGGAAAAGGTGAGTGACAGGGCACGAAAAAAGATTACTGTGAAACAGCTGCTTTTTATGAGCGGGCCCCTCCTACGTTTGTCTCCTTTTCCCAGATGAAATTTCTGCGCTCTTTCAATGCGACTCTTTCTCATCTAGATTGATTTACATTTATAGCATTCAGCGCACAAATCCGAGGTAAATGGCGGGGACAGGGGGGTGGGCCGCGCCTTTATTAAAGAGGAATTAAATGAATTGAATTGGGGTAACGCATGGATTTGATTTGCTTATTTATGCATTAACCTATGGCATTATGCGGAGCTGGTAAAGCCGCGGGCATGTCAGCCGCGGCGAATCATCCCGCTTAGCCGTTCCATTGTAAAACAATTTAAGCTTTTATTCTGTCCATTTAAAGCTTATCAATTTAATGTGGATGATTGACAATTATTGCACAAAGACTGCGGTAATTGTTGGATTTCAAAGAGCTGGTGGGAAACCTATCAAAGAAAAGCGTTTGTTTGCGGGTAAATGGGAGAGTTTTACGCTCATCAGGAGAGAAGACACGTATTTAGAACAGACGCAAACATTTAAATGAATAAATAAGTGCGCATTTATTCAAAGCGGGGATTACTTTTTCACGTTTCTCATTCTAAAGAGCGTCGTTTTTTTAATTCTTTGGTGCGCGATAATGAAAAGGCGCGGAGTGGGGGGGGGGGGGGGGTGGGGTGATAATAATAATAATAAAACTACTTAAAAATGTCTAAGTAATCTTTTTAGGCCTGTCGCAGAAAATCACACACACACAGACACACACACACACAGACACACACACACACGGACTTTGTTGCGGGGAGCGGCTGCGGTCGGTGCGCGCAGCGGGGGCGCCGCGGCGGCGCGCGGTCCCCAGGGAGGCCCCGCGTCGCCCCGCTCCGTCATTAAAAACAGATTAAGGTGCTGCCGCAGTGTGCAGGATGCCGCAGATCGGCTTATCTGTTGCAAAGGTGAGAGGAGGCGCAGCCCCGCCCCCCCGCACGGGACGGCCGGGGGGTGGAGGGGGGCTGGGGGCGGGGGGGGGGGGGGGGGGGGCGGAGGCCGGGACACCTGCTGCAGGAGGTGGAGGTGCGTGTGGGTCTGAATCCACACAGCAAGGAAACGGGTTAAAAACGTCCCAAAGCAAAAATAATGAGTTAAAAAAAGAGGGTTCAATCAATTTAATGGGAAAAAATCAACACAAGAATAAATAAATAAATAAATGCAACACGCGCGAGCATTTCTGAGAAGAATCCTGATTCTGAAGGACAGTTAGAAAAGTAATGCGATGTTATCAAACAGAGCTGTTTGCTGCTGTTTCTTCTTTTACTGTTAATAAAGGAGAAAATTCAACCACGTTTTAAAAATATGAAGAAAAAAACGAGAAAATCTAGAAATTTGACATTTTCCGAATAAACACTAAAATATCAATGAGTGAATGAATGAAGGAGAGGTCATAGGTCCGCGCGCGCGCGCGCGCACACACACACGCGCGCACACACACACACACACACACACACACACACACACACACACACACACACACACACACACACACACACACACACACACACACACACACACACACACACACACACACACACACACACACACACACACACACACACACACACACACACACACACCAAACGCCAACAAAACACTGCTCCCTTTAACGGACCGATCTCAGATTATCTGTAAACTCTTAACAACCCAGAATAACAAAACCAAACACAGAAGTAAAAAAAAAAAAAAAAAAAAAAGACAAAATGTCTGAGGAACATGTGACGATGAAGAACACCGCCAGCATTACTTCAAATAAAGGGAAAAAATTGACACCAAAATAAAACGGTAAAAATTGTCCATCAGATTTAATGATGCAGATTTTAATTCCAGTAAATCCGGTGAAATAACAGCGAGTCTCCCAGACGCTTATTCTGGAATTTCTGAATGATTTGGGTCTGCCTGAGGTCAAAAAACATGACTGTTACTGAGGAGAGGAGACAACATCCTGAATATGAAGTTATTTTTTCTTTATAGACATCCTTAAAAAAATAAAAATAAAAAAAATAAACGATTTTCACCGCAGATCCTGTATCTTCTATTTCTTGCACGGGGTTGATTTTGTTCTTAATTTTTTTTTTCATTTTGTTATTTCTATGTGAAATAAAGCTTTAGAAGAGAAAAATACAATACTGACTGTTTGAAATACATCAAAATATCAAAATACTCAGCCGATCAATTGAAACTCATGAATGCAATGAAGGAAAATCAAATCAGTTTTTTAATGAAATCATTAATAGAAACATGAACTGGCGCCATTCAGAGACCTTCACACCTGTTCCTGAAACGAGCTTTAAAATGGATTATTTGTGTTCATTTATAACTTTGATCAGGAAATGATCAAAGAGCTGGAGAGGAGAACCTGACTGGAGAACATGAGGAGACTTTAGTCTGCTCTGCACCTGCTCCTCTTCCTCCTCACCTCCTGGAGGAGAACCTGCAGGCAGCAGCAGGATCAGCATCAAGAGCTGCACTGCAGCAAAGCCCGGACTCGAACAGGGGGACTGGACAGGGGGCTGGACAGGTCTGCAGCCAGCAGCTTCCTGCTGAAGTTAGACAAAGCTGGAGGAGGAGGAGGAGGAAGAGGAGGAAGAGGAGGAGGAGGAAGAGGAGGAGGAGGAGGAGGAGCGCCTGAAGGAGCAGCAGGTTGAGATTCTTCTGATGAGATGATTAACATCACAATCTTCTAATATAAAAGAACGTTTTTTTTTCTTTCAAGCTTAAAGACAAAAAAATCTTAAAACATTCAGATTTTCAGTTTGTTTTATTCTGACTGAATCTCAAATAAATGAAAGTTTCAGTTTAAACTTGGAGAAAGATTAACTTCTCTATTCTTCCCTCTGTAGTGTAGGAAGTAATTTAATAAAAACTGACACTCAATCATGACTTCTGGTGAAAACATCACAACTTTTGAAATATTCTAACAGCTCGAGAAACTTTCAAATTAAAAGCACAAAGTCAAGCAGAGAAAGTCGACATGTAAAAGTCAGATATATGGAAGTTCCAGGGCTGTTCTTTAAAAGCCAACAATAACTCACCTTATGATGAGCTGCTGGAATAATTACATCCTTTTTACAAACTAAAATAAACTGAAAGAAATTTAAAAGACTTTTTTACACCTTCTATGCAAAACTTTCAGTGAATCTCAACTTCTCTCTTCTCTTCTCATTTTATTTTTTCTTTGTGGATGAAAATGAGAGAAAACATCACTTCTTCTAAAACACTGAGACACTGGAGCTTTTTATTTGGTTTAAGCTAAAAGAATAAAACAGAAAAGGGTAAACAGAAGAAGAAAATTCTGTGAATATGGGAAAAATGTGTTGAGGGAAATTTCACTTGTGTAGACTTTGTCACCAGATTAAAACATTCAAGCCTTCTGATCATATTCAGGAACTTTAATTTCTTTTTTTCAATCCTACATAATGAGAAAATGAAGGAAATGTGAGAATATTGAGTTAATTATTGCTAGAAATAAATTTTCAGGTATAAAAAAAAAAGCACAAACCTCGTTGTTTGAAAGCTTCTCAAAACAAGGTTTTGCAAAAAGTGCCTCATATCAAGTCTAAATACTTCTATTGAATCAATGTATCCTGGTAAACAGCACATCTTACTGGAGGATCCTCAGAACCAATCAGAACTGTCTGGTTCCAGCTCGTGACTGGGCAGTCATAATGTCAATCAACGTGGGAACGTGTTTGCGTGATGACGTATCATGTCGAGTCGCCAACTCTGTGCGCGCTCCGGTTTCGAGCCGCGCATGCGCAGAGCATTGTTTAGGAAGTGACATGCAGCGGGAGCTATCAGTGGCTAGCCACAAAAAAAGAACATTGAGATGGCAGAGGAGAGAAGAGAGGCCACAGAAAAGAAGGCAAAACGCGTGTTTTACTGGGAGATTCCTTTACCAGGCGGCGGACATTCAAAGCACAAAGGGATTTAGGACTGATCAGGACGAGGGGAAGTTTCTGCTGGACAGGTGACCTGCTGATGATCCCATTCAGACGTGTTTCTGTTGCATAAACACGTAAGAATCTACTTTACGGATCGAATTCTTATGTATGATTGGAAGAAGAGTCCGACATGACTACAAATGTGTTTTAATCCTCTGCGGAAAGACGATGCTGCAGCTGCGCGGATGTAAACAAACTGACTTGCGGCTGACGTGCGCGCTCCCGACCGTCCTCATGCGGAGGGAGCCGCGCATGCGCAGTGCTCCAAAACTGGCAAATAGGTCATGTTGTACGAAATCGGCGGAGAATCCTCGAATATGCCTTTAACTGAAACTGGAGGTTATCTTTGAAATAATGAAGTCAAGTTTGAGGTTAAGTGTAGTGACGACTTTGCACCCGACACACTTTGCTGTGATTCGTAGTTTTAAAACGAGCAACAGTATCTTCAGATCAACTTTTTTTTTTAAAGTAGAAATAGAGATGTAGGTGATTTCACTCAGTTTTTTGCCACTTTTCAGGAGAGACGGTGGTTCAGTTGTGCTGGAATAGAGCAACTAAAGTTTACAACATCCTTCAACACAAATCAGACTTTACTGAGGAGCTTTAAGGGTTAAAGGTTCCCTTTAAATGCAGAACCCTCAAGCACATTGGACAGCAGGGGTGTCCAACATAATGCCCGTGGTCCAAAAAGTGGACCGCAAGAGACTCCAATCTGGACAAACCATAAAGCAAATGGTCAAACTTAAAAAAAAAAAGTTAAACGGTGGAAAAAACCCTGCACTTGAGAGAGCAGCGCTGCTTTAGCATTAGCCTCAAAGCCATGCCAGCAGAAATACCCAGAATGCAACAGCTGGAAAAGTTTTGACATAGTTTGTGGAAGGTTTGATTTAAACTGGCTTATGTTGAGACTGTTAGACCAAAAACAGTGAAAATCTGTACATCTTTATAATTTACATGAAGAAAAACCTTGAAAGCTTAAATTTAGAGGTGATATTTTATCGCTCTGGACTATCTGGACTGTGTGTGACAGAGTCTCGTCGGGTGTGGAGGGTGTGAAACGTGCTGCGCTTAACATTAAAAACTTAACCAGAGTAGAACTCGACCACAAGTGAGGCTTGCGGAAAATTTATTGGGAATTTGAGAACTGGCAATAGACTATAGAAAATATAGACTTTCTGCTTATAAAACATCGAAAACATACATTTGGCCTAAATCCTCTACGTATCATCTGTTAGTATTTATCCACACACACACATGCACGCACGCACACCCGCGCGCACGCACACACACACACACACACACACACAAATAGAGCTGTGGGAAAGCTTCAAACTCACGTTTTTATCAGAGTACAACAAAAGACATCCAAACGTTTCTAAAGTCCGTCCAACAGAAAATCAGCTTAACGAGTACACAATCAAGGTAGTCTGGATGTTTTTAATACAAGGTTAACTGTACACAGAACGGGAGGCGAAAACAAACACCATAATTAGACATCTTCAAATTATATCCCTTTTCATTAAGAAATGACGTTAATACCAGAATCATTTTCCATAAAGATGCATCATTTATAGCATTTATATTAGATCACACAAGGAAATAAAAAAAAAAAAAATTAATTAAAAAGGATATTAGCATTGGACTGAGTCCGGCGCCGCCCCGCGAGGACCCGGGGCGGCGGAGAAAACTGGGAGGTACCAAATAAGACCGTTTCTCTCTCTCTCTCTCGCTCGATTTTCTTCTCTCGTGTTGATCATAATACTTAAAACATAAAAATACTACATCAATTATTACACAGGTACGAATTACAGAAGCTTAGCAGTCTTGAATAACCGACCGAGACACGGAACACGCGGAACGAAAGGAAAAAAAGAAGAAGAAATCTACCACTTGTTTTTTTTTTCTTCATAACAAGATGCAACATCAAATTTCAAATCACACATTCACAATCTTTGAACATTTTTCAGTATGAAAACAGGAAAAAAAAAAAAAAAAAAAGAGGGACAATTTTCCTGCAACACCGATCGCGGGAAAACCTTTCATATAAGTGTATTTATATATATATGAAACATTATTTTAAATTAACAGTCAAATATGAGCATATATACATAGTTTTACAAGGTAGCAAAGGCAAAACAAAGCTAGTTGCAACATCCCCCTAAATCCTATCATCTCATATCACTGTAATAAATTATCCATGACATTTTCATTGGAAGAAGAAGAAAAAAAAAATCAGCTTAAAACTACAAGTTAAAAATATTAGAGAACCCATCTTTGTTTCAAAAGTGAAATAAGATATTGCACCTTTCATTTTAAACCAGAGCACAATAAAATGACAATGAAAAAACAGCATACAATGCACAAGAGGAATTAAATTAGAAACTATTGCCACTGGCTGACGTGAATCTGGTAGTTTTAAACCTTGTAACAAAGAAAAAAAAATACATTTCCTGTAACAAAACATCACAGTTTCATTTCACTGAATTATGTAAAAGGAAAAAAAAAAAAAAAAAAAACGCTTTTTAAACATCTTATGACATGACAAAAAAAAAAAAAAACCCAACAAAAAACAAAGACGTATTCAAGACTGCTAAGCGCATAATCATGGTTTCATTTCGACAGAACTAGAAAAAATAGATCATATTGCCTTTTGAAATGTTACAACTCTCGGGTTCATTTTGGCGGTTACAATCTGAGTCAGAACAGGAAATATAGAAAAAACCAAAAAACAAAACGAAGCAGCTCTATCTCAAGTCCGAAAAGGGATCCCAGATACTGTCTATCCAAAATAACAGTGTACATAAGCATTTAGTAACAAATAAATGTTTCCTGATTTTTTTTTTTTAGAAATATTACTTTATCATATAAGTCATTCTACAGCTAGTGTTTCTCACTAAGAAAAAAAGTCTTCAAGGCGTTGTAAATCTAGAGCAGCCCTCCGGTGGAAGGCTCGTTTTCATCCTCAGTGATTCAAGTCTGCGGCCGCCGGGCGTCTTCTCTAATGATCCTGCGGGGCAGAGACAGTCGTTTACAGTGTGGCTCACCCGACAGACAGGCGCACGACACACCGACACCCACCGGACCGCCACCGGACCGCCACCGGACCGCCACCCGCCGCTTCCGGAAAAACCCAAACTCACTACACACGCGCAGAGAAGGCTTCTCCCTGAACCGCCAAGGCACTGCAAGTTCAGTGAATATGGGCGGCGTCATGTTTCCATGACGACAGAGCCTGACTTTGGTTACATCACGTTTCCATGACAACAGTTCGACTAGGAAGACTCATGTTTCCACGACGACAGAGTGCATCGACGTGGGAAAGATCGTGTTTCCACAACAAGCGAGCTTCACGACAGGTAGTGTCACGTTTCCATGACGACAGAGCACGGAGGCCAGTGTGGTGTCATATTTCCATGACAACCTCATGCGACAATGATGTGAAGTTGCGTTGCCATGACAACACAGCACATAACCAGAGCGTCATGTTTCTATGGCGGCAGAGCAGGGTGGTAACGGTAGCGTCTTGTTTCCATGACAACCCGGTCCCCAGGCCCCCCAGGCTCTGCCCTGCTGCTGTTTCCTGCTGCTGCCTGATCAAAACTGATTTCCTCTGAGGAGTTTCAGATCAATACAGCGTCGCCACTGGACAGAGATGCTGCTAGTGACACAATAATCCAGTCCATAGATAAAATAATAACGATCACTACAGGCGGAAGGTCAGTTTAACATCTTATGGACCAACTTGTCGCTCGTGGAGGGTTTTCACCAGAAATGAGCGTCGGCAGAATGAAGATGCGAGTGTGTGCGTGCGTCACCTGAAGGCCCGGGGCTTGTGTCTGCTGAGCGCCCTGGTTGAAGAAGGCCATCGGCTGTCTGTAGAAGTCAACCCAGGCGTTGTAGTCGGGATTGGAGGTCTGCTGAGATCCGGGACCAGCGGTCTGGCCTGAAGGCGAGGCAACAAGAACCAAACAGCTCATCAAGGAAAAATCTGTTCCTGATCAAAGTTTCAGCTGAAAAAAATAATCTTATGATCAGAAATAACGTGTTTTATGTAACTCACCCCAGGCTTTGTTGTATTCGGGAGCATTACTCTGGGCCTGGTTCTGCTGACCTGGAATTAAAATAAAGAACCATTTAAACTCTTAAGAAACTCAAACTCCAGAAATACACAGAAAATATGAGCTGCATGATGTATGGCTGATAGAAGCAGTAACTTCCTGGAGGGTTTCACTCTGCAGCAGTTTAGTGGCGAGATTAGAAGATCTGCTGCGGATGAGGGAGCGCTGAATGAGCTGCAGGGTAAATATTCTTTTGTTCTCCAGCGACACTTGCCTAACTTTTTGTAATACTGCTCCCAGTCCATCTGGCCCGTCTGGGATCCATTGTGACCTGAAAGCAGATAAACGGCCTCGGTGAGAGCGATCGCGGCTTTCTGGACGCCTCATTTCCACCTCCTCCGACAGCCAGGAAGGTGGCGGTTCGCCGCAGGGAGAGTCTGCCGCACTTCCAGAAGAAAACACGCACATGTACAATACGCTTTTTTTTTTTTTTTTTAAATCACTGCATGTAATCATTGAAGGGAGAAGCAGTCATGAAACGTTGGTATAATCAGTGGAAATGATCAAAACAGATTTAAAAAATCCTGTAATAATCACTTAGAATTAAAAAAAATCCTACTTTTATGTAATATGTGATTTGTTCACACAGGCTCATACTTTATGTTTAAATAATATTCTCTTTTGCTGTCTTTATATCTTTATGAGCCAAATAATTGCAATTTTAAGCTCCTCTATTGTCCGAAACAGTTCATGAAGTGAATGATGCTTCAGGACAGGAGGCCACGGGCCTTATGTTTGACCCCCCTGCTTTAGGAGGTTCAACTTCAATATTTCCCCCCAGAGAAATGTCAGGAGGAAACATCCGTTTTCAAGATTTAATGTTTACTGTTTTTGTAAGTAATTTGAATGTGTGCCAAACAGTCTTTTTTCTTTAAATGTAACCGGCTGGTTTTAACCTCAGGCTGGGACTGATCGGACATGTTTACTTTGTCTCACCTCGTCATTTTTATCACTCCACACTAAATGATCTGCTGTGAGACGAAACCTTCAAGTACAGAAGTGACAGGAGATCAACTCCTGTGTTAATTTAAGACTGAAACTGAAAACAGGGGATTTTGCATTCAGCCACAAAACTCTGAACACTGCTGCCGGTTTGTTACCACTCTGTGAAATCAGCTGTTTTAACCTGGATGGCTGAAGTCAGGATTGTATGAACGGGGACTGGAGAGTGGAAAGTGTCGTCATCTCCAATCCAGAACATGCAGTGTGTTAACTTCATGTCTGGAGGAGATGTTAAGGTGATTCATCATCAAACGCCACTTCCTGGTGTAGTTCAGAGTGACGCTCTGGCCCCTCCCACCTGCCTGATCTTCCCCTCTTTGTCAGACCTTTAATGAATCTATTCTCTCTCTCTGATTGGTGGACTTACTGTGGTCCTGCTGTCCTTGAGGTTGCCATATCTGGAAGGTTGTCCCCCACCCTCCAGGCATGAAGGTCTGCGGCCCACTGAAACCAAGACCAGCACCGTCAGTCTCACAGTCTCTACTGCTGCAGGGTTAAAGACAGAGCGGCGGCGGCGGCGGCGGCGCTCACTGCTGGGGAGGAGTGGCTGGTCCTTGGTTGTAGGGATTCATGCTGAAGCTGCTGTTGCCCCCCATGCCTGGACCCTGAAGGGAAGAGGAGGCCAGTCAGAGACCACACTTGTCTTTAAAAAGGGAGCCAACAGGCAAGGTCAGAGGTCAGGGCCGAGCGCTGGTGCACTCCATTAAGTCCATTTGATGGATTCTTCACGTTTAACCTCTGGTGACACCCTGCCGGCCACCGGGACCGGGGCGGCCCGGCTCGCCCCGCTCTGACATGTGCGCTCATGAATATCAGGCCAGACAATGGCTCTGCGGGGCGGGGGGGGGCCGGAGGGGGCCGGAGGGGGGAGGGGCCGGACCACCTACCCCAATCCTCTCATCGATCAGCTGGCGCGCCTTCTCGAGCTGCTGCGGGGTTCCGCGGATGGAGAAGATGCGCACGTTGGGGTCGGTGTTGGGCGGCGGGTTCCTCTGCAGCTCCACGTGGGCGCGCGACTGCTCTTTGATGTTCTTGATGGTTTCCCCACCTGAGGAGGCACAAAACGCTCATTTCAATCAACCCATCGGTCGATGAGCTCTGCGGGATGAAGAAACGCACTGCGGAGCGTCTGCAGCTCTCTGGAACCCGGCCGACGCAGACGCCCCCCCGACCTTTAAACTAAACATTACAGTCGACGCTCAAAGCGACCCGACTTCCACCTCGTTATTAATTCCGAGGGAAACCGTGTGGCGGAGAGCCTGGAACTCAGCGAGCCTCGTCGTCCATACGCTGCGACGTTCTCGTCTCTGAGCCGCGTTATGAAAACCGCGGCATGTGTCCGGCCACATATCCACCATTCTCTGGTAGGGTCCGTGAAAATCGGGAAACAAAAGGAGACATCGACCCCCCCCTCGCCCCCTGCATGGGATGCCAGCTTCCCGACGTGTGGGGAGGGCAGTTACACCAGCAGGGAGAAATGAAACATCGCTGGCAGCAGAAAAGGGGCCGAAATTGAAGCGTATCCTCCTTCTGGGATATCGTTTGTCTCCTTTAGCCTTTTCTTTCCGGACTCGGTGTCGTCCCGTGTGGGGACGCTGGGGGAGCTTCCCGGGGGGGGGGGGGACACACCGGGGCCGTCCCAACATCAATTACACATTTGTTCACTTGTGGCTGACACTGCGATGACCCCGGCTGACCCCGGAATGAAAACGCTCGTCAGAAAGGCCCGCTGCTCCGGTCGGCCGCTCCCCGCTGCCAGCAGACTGCTCACGGGCCATTAAGCCTTTGTCAACCAAATGAAACTTCTGCCTTAATGAAGCCATTATGAGCTCTGCTGGTCAGACGGCAGAGAGCAATGAAGACCCGGCTATTCACTTCATGGACTGGGCCGCGGCGGCCGCAGATAATACGGGCCTTATTAATGGGACTGGTTTAGTGAGCAGGAGAAAAGGAGGCGGACACAAAAGTGCAACTGGTGACGGCATTCAGGCCGAAGCCGGGGGACCGGTTAGCCGCCGCTGGTGGCGCAAAGTAAAACGAGCCCTCCAGGGGCGGAAAGGGACGAAAAACATTAAGCTACACAGCGTCACATGGAGACCACGGTTCTTAGTCTCGCTCTGATCCCATTCCTCTATTTAACTGGAAAAGTTCATCTTCAGCTGGTCTGTTGGGTTTTACTTCAGTCTGACCGTATTTTCTGGACTAAAGAAAACTTGGCGATAAATGGTAAAAGCATAACGAGACCACGTCTGGTAAAATAACAGACCGAGGCTCCGTGTTGACGGCAGAGAAGCTGCTGCTGCGCATGTTCAACCCGTGAACTGGCTGGCATGTCTCCATGGAAACGGCAAAAACCACGCAGTGAGCAGACGTCATTTTCAGAAAGTTACCCTGTTTATGTGAGACTTGTCTGAAACAAACATGCAAAAACGAAGCGTTTTCACTTCAGACTTTGCAGAAACGGGGCAAACGTTACATCAGGGACTGTCTGAAAGGCCGTCAGTTCATTACAATGCATCTAATTTCCACAGTGTTGAAGGAGTAATTAAAACCGACACTGGGTTTAAATGGGTCGATTGAGCTTCAGCGTCTCACTGATGGAGGCTGCGTGGAAAACCAGAAACAACCAGGAAATAAGTGGCAAAGCTACGCCGCTTTTGTGCAACACGTGTAAATATGTTCAACACCATCTGTTTTCATTATCTCTATTTGAAAATATCAAATCTGTGTTTTCATATCTTTGCGGACTGCTAATCTGTCATAAGCTGTAACCCATAATATTCTACTAAATCAAAAACCAGATGAACTGGCCTTCGACTGAGGCTTGAAATAAAAACAGTTTGTGGAGGATTGTCGGCTCTCTTTCTGAATCTGTACTGAAGTCTGAGCAGGTTGGTGGGTGGCTTGATTCATCAAGCTCCGTGTGACTGACTGTGTGTGTGTGTGTGTGTGTGTGTGTGTGTGCGCGCGGGGTCAGAACAGAGGGCCAGTGGGCTGCATATGGCATCGTAAAGATATTAATCACGGCGCCCTTTAAGGGGCGGCTGACAGCACCCAGACCCACCGCCATCTCCACCATATTGGCCCATTTCATATGCTAATGCTGCGAGGGGGGGGGGAGTGGGGGGGCAGAGAAGGGGGGGGGGAGCGCCGCTACGCCCTGGTTTATTTGTTTCCCTCGCCCCACTACATGCACAAAAGCCACTTGACATTTCTATTGCCATGTTTTTATCTTAGGTAAAGAGGCCCCCGTCGACCCGCCCACCGCTGCGCGCACACACACACACACACACACACACACACACACACACACACACACACACACACACACACAAGCAACACGCATGCCAACATACGACACACACACACACTCACGGAGCGCCTTCCAATGCAATGGTCAATGACTTTTAAATAGCTGGCAATAGAGTGGGCATGAATAGCCAATAAGCTAATTCGTCCCATTCAGCCGCTCGCTGCACTCTATCGGCCTGAAAGAGCCTCATTAGATGCCAGGCAGCCTTCCACATGATTGAGGGCTGTTATTATGCACCTTTAACAATTAATGTCACATTACACGCATTATCCCCGTCATTAAGCCCTTAGTGAAGCCAATGAATGCCACTTGTGCTGTATACATGAGGCCCGGCCAGAGAAAGGGAGGGTGGTCACTCAGCTCCACGCCGCGGCGGCACACCAGGCCGCCTTCAACTTATTAGCACAGGAAAGAAAGAAAAAAAAAAAAAAAAACCGCAATCTGGCAGGTTGGATACGCTCTTATTAAGGCTGCCGTTTGTCAGCTCGACTCGACGCCTCATCCTGATAAACACGCCGTTCGTCACACTAAGAGAGGCCAACTCAAGCCAAATAAAAACACGGCAACAGATTCCAAACCGGTTCAAACCATGGAACGTTTCTGTCTGCAGTACAAGTCTTCAGAACAATACTTCACCAGCAGGCAAACGTTTCTGGACTGTTTAGGACGGCGGTGTTAAACACAGCGGGGTCGGATCAGTAAAACCACAAAGACAACCTTTAAATCTAAACTTTAAAGAGTTTTATGTTGTGTTGTAGCATTAAATGTCTATTTTCACAAAATCAAACAATTACTGCATAAAAAATAACTAACTTCTCAACATAAAGTCAGTTTTAATGAAACATACATTTTGAGCCGAGTCATCTTTTTTTTTTTTTAAATTTAAACATTTGAACGATTTCACAAACGACTCACTGACAGAACTTTATTTATTGACTGGTATATATACTGCTCGATGCATTATATGAAGGTTTTTTTTGTAATTCTAGTAAATTCATATAAATAACATTTAATACAAATACATTAAAAGACATTTTTGATCAGGCAGAGCTGCAGACATCCACAGACTCTGGAAGCCATGTGGCTGAGCTTTTCATCCATACATGATTTCCTGTGACGATCAGTCCATCGCCCTTCAACACCCAGGAAGTGGAGCGGGGCGATATATCCAATTAATTCGATTAATTCCATTTTATTTTTTTCCAATCAATGTGAAAAAAATTTAATCTCAACAACGAGTTTAATGTTTTCTTTCCCTCCCTGGAAACAAATGAAGGCGAGTTCAGTCCGACAGCACGCCACCGGGAGCAGCATTTTACGACGCCACGCGCTAGGTCTCATGGGAACTGTGGTATTCCTTCAGGCAAAACACTACCGCTGTTGTCCACTGGCGTCGCCAAAATCAACGAAAACTGAAAGTTCCTTAGTGTCGCTTTAAGTCGCGTGTTTTGTCGACGCTTAAATTTGATCTGTGTGGGATTTTATTTATTTATTTTTTTTTTTATAAATTGTTTATTTTTTCCTCCAGTTTTCCTTTTATTTCTTTATTTCACTGCAGTGCCCATGCAAGTGTTTTTGTTAAAATGACCTCAGTAATAACTATATTGCCTATATAATTAAATGCTGATGTTTTGGCATTCAATAAAAGATCACATTTTTGAAAAAATGTTTAATTGTGCTTCTTTACAAAGAAAAAAAATCGATTAAAATCGTTTATGGGATTGCAAGCAGAAAAATAAAATAAAATAATAATAATTGAGATTTAATTTTTTGGCGGTATCGCCCAGCCCTACCAGGAAGTCAACGCATCATTAAAGCCGAGTGTGTTTCAACTGCATGCAGAGTCAGGAGGAACACAAACTGTTTTGAGAAAAGGAAGTGAGGCTGGATTTCAGGCTGCCAGTGTGAATCAGACGACTTCACAGTGGAAAAGATGAAGCTGCTGTCAGCAGGAAGGAGTCAGTTCAGGACAAATGAAGCGCTTCTCCACCAGGAAACAGGAGGATCAGACTTTCAGAGCCAACGACTCAACTGTTTTTATCAACAGTGGATGCAACAAGTTCCCTGAAACTTCAGCTATTACCGAGTCGCTGTTTTAACACTCATTCAGGAGGCGTCTCATCCTCTTCCTCGCCGTCCTGCACGCTTCAGGTTTTCATTAAACAAACGCGGACCGGGCTGAGAGGAGGTGCGCCTTCAGACACGGTGCTGAGGGACGCGGCCGCAGCAGTTCCAACAGAAACCCGTGCAGCGGCGAGCCGCTGCTGAACTGCACGCTAACTTTGGCGCGGCTCTGTTCGAGAAGCTCTTTACCTTTGCCGATCACCAGGCCGCACTTATCGGCAGGCACGGCGTAGGTCACCTCCTGCAGGCCCCCCATGCTGCAGTCGCCTCGTCCCCGGCGCCCCATCGCGCCTCCGAATCCATCTCGCTCCTGTAGGGACGAAGAAAACAGCCCGACGTTAAACATCCTGGAGGCCACAGGTCGCACCGGGGTCACCTCCTCAGCTACTGCGGCATTTTATCTATTTCTAGTAACACTGCATTTCACTGGTGCTACACAGATAAACAATCAAATACATTTGTCACAAAAACATTCAACAAGCTTCACCAGCTTGTTAAAACCTCTCCAGAACATTTTGATTTCCTCGGTTTAACCTTCTGCTCCACAAGGCGAGTGTGACTCTTACTGAAGGTACTAAAGGTCGGATAAATCAATCCTGTTTGTTTTCTCTGAAAATCCTCATGACAAACAAAAACACTGACTCATTAGAAACAGCTCTATTGTGTAAAAGCTCTCAGAGTTACACTCACTATTTAACCTTTTCAGTCTTTCATTCATAACAGCTTCTGTGGGAGGAACTTTCCTGTGTTGTACTATTTTCCTAATAAACTCATCAAAGGGCAAAAACAAATCAGAGAATCGTTTTCTTCATTTTAAGCGGTAAAATACAGCCCATCCTTTCAACATCAAACTTTTCTCTGTAGTCTCAGCAATTTATGTGATTTCAGTAATAATAGAAGGGCTGGGCGCGAAACGAGGAGAAACACAGCAGAAATAACACCACGATGAAAACCTGAACAACGGCTGACAGGGGACATTAAAAAAACTGCAGTCTGACGCAGATTTTGTGCTTTTGTCGATCAACACCTGTGATGAAGGAGCTGGAGATCCCACCGAAACCACAACTGCTCAGTGAAAAGGCACCGCTTGTGGTTTTATTTCAGAACAAGTTTCAAAATCTACAACGACACACACCGGAAAGTCAGCATACGGGCCACGACTTGGAGCCGTTTGTTGTTTTAATAACACACACACACGGTGACTGCCACCTCTAAAACTACCAAATCCAGGAGGATCTGGACCAGAACCACAACCAGGAGGATCTGGACCGGGAGTCCTGAGACTCTGGTGGAGAACATCGTTATTGTCCATCTACTGAGCATGAGCAGAAGCTGTGATGTGCAGCAGTGTTTCTATCGTCTACACAGAAACCAAGCGTCACCAAGCTTCACTTGGCTCCTCGCCTTTTATTTTCATTCTTTTTTTTTTTTTCAGTACGTTTGACGAGTCCGTTTCAGTTTACAAACTGAGTGTTCTTTCCTTTCCAGTGGATCAAGTTTGTTCAGGTGCACTGTTCACAGCCACACTGTGGGCGTGGACTCAGACCTGTTGTGTAAGAGACAAATTCTTACATCTACCGAGCGTTCTGTTTCTCGGTATGTGAAGTACGCGTGCTGCTGGAGACACAGCTGTCGGATCCCCGTGTTGTTTGTGTCCTAACCCTCTGACGGCGGCGCGGGAGCTGCGGCTCACCTGGGCGGTCTGGACCAGCTCGTTGATGAGGTGGACCGCGTGGTGGCAGTGGTCGGGCTGTCCCATCACCTGAGCGACGCGGTCAGGGCTGACGCCGTCGTCTGAGGGAAACAGGAAACGGCTTTCAGCCTTCACTACAGCCACACTTCACAGGTTTAAAGTGCAAAATAAAGCGGCGTTTTGAGTTTCTTTATTTTCTGATGAACGAACAGCCAGTGTCTTTTTGTTTTGCATGATTGCGTCAGCTGGAGACGCACCTTGCTTGAACTGGATCCTGACGCCGGCGTCGTTCTGAATCTTCTTGATCATCTCACCGTTTCTGCCGATGATGATGCCGACGGCAAACCTCGGCACGACCACCTGGACAGAGACCCCGAGAGGCGCCGGTCAAACGGCTGCTCGTCCATCACGCCGGGCTCGCTTAGCGAAGGTTACAGAGGAGTTCTGAATTCAAGCCAACAACTCCAATTCTCATTTTGGAGTTTTTCTGACCTGTGACGCCATGTTTTATTAACATGAGGTGACTGATCAATGTGAGTGAAGAGAAAAGGCTGAACGCTGGTGATGAGGTGGAAGTGTTGTGGTATTTGAACTTGTGTCAAACCGGATCTCGAACGTGTTTCACGGCTCTGCCTGAACAGACAGATAAATGAGGTTTTCTCACATCCAGGCTGCTCCCTCCCATCTTGGATCCAAAGTCGGATCTGCCGGCTCTGAAGTCTCCCTGGTCTTTGTCACGGATGAGCTTCACCACCAGTTCACGGGCTTGCTGCAACGAAAAAGTTGGGGAAACGTCCGTAAAAACACAACTCGGCATGTGAAACGAGGCTAAAGTGTCTTTTCGAGAGTCTTCCGGCTGAACAGAGACGGCATAAAATGTGTAAAATTGAGTGTAAAGAGAAAAAGGCAGCGGCACAGGGTGAGCTGCTCACACGCCGACCTGGACTTTGTGGGGATCCCCAGTGATTCTCAGGGGCTTGTCTGCTCCGGTGGGCATGGGGTCATCCTGGATCATTATCATCTGCACTCCCGTTCTCTCCTGCAGCGGCACAATCAGACAGCGGCACAAACAACCGGCACAGAGTTACCTGGGGCCCGAAAAACACCGCTCGCTCCCGAGGGCTTCAATTCTGTCACATCTGAAAGGACAGGTTTCGTTTTCTACAAAGTACTGGACGCCCGCGCCGGGGGAAACCCCGGACGCCGTTTATCGAAGAACTGCGAGAACTTAGGTGCAGCTTAATGTTTACATCGAGGATAACTAAACGTCACAGGTCTGCAAAACAGAAGCACCAAACGTGACATTAAAACAGATGTTTCAGTTAAATCCCATTCCAGATGTTAATCCCTGTGTGTGTGTGTGTGTGTGTGTGTGTGCAGCCTCCAGGCGGACCTGCAGCTGTTTGATGGTCTCTCCTCCCTTGCCGATGACCAGGCCGACCTTGTTGGCGGGGATGAGGATCTGCTGGATGGAGCTGTTGCCGTCCATGTCGCTGTGGAAGCCGGGGCCGTAGCGGCACTGCTCCACGATCTCGCTCAGCAGCCGCTTGGCCTGCCTGCAACGAGACGCGCCGTCACCGCGCTGCCGGGCGGGCGGGGGGCCCCGCGGTCCCCGTGGGGACGGCGGGACGCCTGTGTCCCAGCGAGGCGAGGGGACTTACTCGATGTTCTCGGGGCTCCCGGTCAGAGTGCAGGGCCGGTCCAGCATGCCGCCGCTGTCTGCGAGAGAGACGGCGCCGTGAGACGCTGCACGCCATCCTGTCCATACAGCGCACTGTTCTCTCTGTGTGTGGTTTTATTAAACAACAGCGCCAACTAGTGGCCTGGAATGCTAACTACATTGTTTTCCCTTGTTTCTGTAAACAGACATCTCTTTCAAAACTCTACGATGTGAATGTAACAATCCCACTTTAACAATCTTCCACTTTAGAGGATTACTTCTCATTTTCAGACCATCAGAATCCAGATATTCACAGGAACGCACTGGCATGCAGTGAGCGCTGTGGAGAGACCCGGAGTGTTCAGGATCCCGATCATACGGCATTTTAATGCGCGGCTTAGCGGTGCGTATCGTCACAGAGGGCCGCTGAGCCCAACCAGCAGATTAGCTTCAATATTTCTAAAGCTTTGCTCAACTTCCGCGCCATTTTGAGAGTTCTGTCAGCAAAGCTTCATCAACAAATGTCTTCTCCCCCTTTTCAACCCAGAGGGAGAAAATATTTAAAAACCTGTCACAGAAAAATGACAGAGTGCGTTCTGACTGAAGTCTGCTTTTACCTGAGGCGATCTGGATCTTACAGCCCGATTCCAGCTGAATTCTTGAGATCTGCTCTCCACCTTTTCCAATGACTGAGAGAAGAGGAGGGGGGGGGGACAAATAGCCTGGATTAAGCCTTCTTTCTCTGAATTGAGCCCGAGGTCCCGGGCAGTGACCCGAAAACTGAGCAGAAAGTCAATAGTGATGATTACATGTGGAAGATTAATACAGACGGTAATGAAGACGAGGGCGACTTACTGAATCCCACCATCTTATCAGGCACTTTGAAGTCTTCTGTTGTGAGAGCCCTGCAAGACACCGGGACCCGATCAATACCGGCCTGCCCTTTAGTCTCAATTCAATTCATGCAGACCGCTTCACAAACAGAGCTGCGATCGCTACAGCTGTCGTTATCAATCTGGAAAAATCACTCGGCGTTTTGGATCGTTCTTTAAAAAAAATGAACCATGGTTTTCTTTTTGTAGTGATCGAGCTCTGCAGTCCTCATGTCCAAAACACATTTTCTCATCCCATCAAAATAAACTTTGAAGCCAATAAAAAAAAGGTGTTCTTTTCCATGTGAGAGTTCATAAACTTGAATATAAAATGTGGCCGAGCATAAAAACTGCGGTTTATGTTGCACGAATGAAATCTGGCAACTTAACTTCATCGCTACCGGCTGCTACTGTAGAGTTTGTAGTTAGTCAACGTTGCTTTTATGGCTGTTTGCACGTTACATGCCACATATTGAAGGTTCAGGTAGGACAGAAGTGAGACAATAAAAGGGAGAAAACTAGTTCACAGTGAACACGGCTCCGTTTTCCCGTTGGATTCTTTGTTTTAAGGGGATTCATTAAAGGTTCTCCAATATTAGGCTGGAAGAGAAACTAAACAGAGCTACATATGTCTTGTATCTACAGCGCAACGAATTGGTCAGGGGAAATAAATACATTCAGAGAATAAATACACAGAGACTAAAGAGTCAGATTTCTTATTAACTGGTGAGGAGGTGAAGTAAAAAGCAGTGAAGTGCTTCAGAAAACCTGTGGCAGCCGAACAAATAACCTCACAGCAGCCAAGCGTTGACCCGTTAGAACTGTAGAAATATGGGAAAGTGCAGAAAGAACTCTAATGCTTTTCAGGTTATATGTAGTAGAAATCAACTATTCAATGATAAAAATGTTTGTCAGAAAATGTTTTTATTTGCGGCTTTTAATAAAGGGAAACACTCACCAGCGTTTCAACAGTGGCTTAAAGACCTTATGCATCACCTGACAGAGGAAGCTCACTACAGAAGGCTCTGCTTAGAGGTTTTACGTTACGTGCACACTGAAAAAATGGACGCTGTCGATGTTGCAGTTCTGTGACGACGACCACAGTCTATGACTTTATTTCACTTCCATTTTTCCCCTGTTCAATTAAATATCACAGGACTTTGTTTTCCATTTTCTTCTTACTAAATACATTTTATTTGTCTGTGTACGTCATGTTTGATGAATGAACGGCACAGTGACAGTGTGGCAGGATCCGGCTTTGTTGGAGCAAAACATGGGCGAACACACTGCATTTACCTAATGCTTGTAAGCACTGAATTTTGTATGTTTCTCAAAAAAGGAAAAGGGGAAGGAGTCCGGATAGTATTTAAACGTAGATTAATCTTAGACATGTTCAGTTAAGAAAAATCATACTTTTCAACTGAATGGCGATTTGTGATGCTGCCTCTTCATGGTGTAATTTCATGGTGTAATTATATATTTTGAGTTTTACACTCGCAGTCTCTCCAGATAAAGGCATTAAAATGCACCTTAAAGTGTGTCGGAGTGTTTTCTGCTTACCTTTGATGTACCATTGCACCCAGATGGTTCCCCACTGACAGATAAAGGGAGAAAACAGGCAGAATTAGCATGTTACCAATAATGTGAGAGCAGGTTTTTTTTTGGTGAGAGCTGGGATTATTTGTGGCGTCTGCTGAAGCGACGGGCGGCGAGGAGGACGGCGGCAGATGGACGCGGCCCTGCCGCTCCTCCGTGTTTGTGCCCGACCCACAGCGGGGGGCTTTCACTAGCATGGAAATCAGGCCCGCCGGCGGATGAGTGAGCGCTTCAATCGGCGGCTGACGGGTCACCGACTGCTGCTCCTGAATTGCATTTTGACAGGTAGCGCCGAGCAAGGGTCCTGCAGGGTCACTGGAGGATGCGCCGCCGCGGACGTCAACACCTGAGCTGATATCTCGCAGGTTCAATCAATTTTCTGGCTGTTTGCTCTGATTTCACTTCTTGTGGAAAAGCGACGGGGTTAACGCCGGAGAATGGAACGGCTATGAATATAAAAAAGGGAGGCGCGCCGACGCCGCGCGAGGACGGGACCGAGCGGCGTCGGCCTCGGCCATTTGTATACTCGCGTGATAATTAAATGCAGAGTGCAACGCGGCACGGATACAATTTCCGTTAGTCACCGCGAGACAACCTTGACTCGGAAATACTGAGGACAAATTGTTGCGAACAATCAGAGTGCCGGCAAACCCAAACCGCTACAATTTTCCTATTCATGGATTCAGGCCTGGACTATTATACAAACAACGGTGACAAGATAAGAGCAAGACGGGATAAATGACTTTTCCTTCCACTCTGCGAATACAAAACAGATCAAACCTGCACAGCTCCCCCTGAAAAACACTGCGTAAAGTAATCATGTGGAGCAGTACGATATCATTCTAAAGACGTCTTCAAGCTGACCACCACCTAAACCTGTGTCGGTTTTATTGTTCTCTATTAGACCCTCTACCTGCTGTAATGATAAAGTGGTGCTGAAATCAGAATTTTGTTGTTACTAAACATCTGATTTGAATATGAGCAACATCCAGATCACAAAACGGTTGAATCAATGAGTAAATTGTTTTCATGTGATGATGAAATTTTAAATGAGTGAAAAGTGACTATTGGTCGAATCTCAACGCGAACTGAAACCCGGCCAGACGAGCTCGCCTCATGTGGCGAACAGCGTGATCCGATGAAGCCGCTTGGTTCGGGACCAGAGTGTTTTCAGAGACACGTGATCAGACTGAATTCGCACTGAGATTCCTCCAACCTGGATGAATCAGACGAGGCACAACTCATGACTAAAACACACGAACTGTGTGATAATCAGCCTCCATTATAAACCACATTATCATGGTTATTCTAAACCGCATATTGACCCTATTTGTCACAAGGTTTGAGGAAGCGCGGCGTGACCGTTGTTTACCTCGCTGTGTTGAGTTGCTGCAGTGATTATTTCACCGACATGACGACATTTGAACTTACACACCAGTGAGTCTCCTGATTTAAACCTCTGTAGGCTGGAAATTAAATTAAATCCTCGATGGTTCAGTCTGGATTTAAATATGCTGTAATGTAAATCAGGAGTGTGTGTTGGTCCCAGTGGCAGAGCGACAGAAAGACGTGTGGAAACCCAACTCCACAGTGTGATATTTAACTCATCTGCTGTTTCCTCATGATGGAAGCGCTAAAAACAGTCAAATATCAGTGAGTGCTTCATTCCTTTATTAGACGCCACAGACGTCAGTCCGGAGTAAAAAGAGAAAAGAGACATCTACATCATCATGAGCTTTGTCTTAATTTTGAAAGTCAAATACATTCCTTTATCTCCATGTAGAGTCTAGCCTACCATGTTTTAAAGCTTAGCTCATCTATATCCATTTCTATCATTAATTATTTCACTTTATTCTGTCTGACATTTTGACTTTTATGTTATTTATTCTGTGTGGAACTACGCTACAAGAATTTCAATCTGGGATAAATCCAGTATTTCTGTTCTACTTTTTACTGCCTTTGAAGTTGTAAATAAGACGCATGCAGGAAAATCCACTGTGATCTGTAAATGGTAAAACATAAATGGAGTAAATGATGAACTGACACTGCAGTTCACTGAACTTTTATGTGTGTTCTGTGTTGTGAATGGATTGTTCAATAAATACAAACTCCTATAATAATAATAATACTCTGTTGTATGAAGAGAAGTGAGATTCACAGTTCTAGTTATTTATAGAATATAATGCTACTACACTGGTCTGGCAGAGTTTGACGCTCTTGCTCTGGAGAAATGCATTTGGTTGGCTGGAGAAGAAAGTGCAGAATCCCCCAATCTAATTTACATGAGTAGAACTATTCATTTTTATTACTGCGAGCAAACAAAGTGAGAGGGAAGAGGAAAACTGAATGAGGAAACGGAATATATGGAGCTTTCATGACAAAATAATGATCAACAGAACTGCGTGTGTGTGTGTGTGTGTGTGTGTGTGTGTGAGGGAGAGAGAGAGAGAGAGAGAGAGAGAGAGAGAAGGCCCACCTCCATTGTCTAGAGAACGTTTCTGGCCTCCGAAGCCATACAAGGAGGCGTCTATGACTGGAGATGAACTGTTCATGTTGGGCATCTGGTCCCCTCCCATCTTGGCTGCCATCTGGAAGCACAACACAGCAGGTCAGGTGGAAACCGAGTGGATGATACACTCTCCTCTCCCCGGACACACACACACACACACACCCCCGCCTTCATGTCAGGAGCAACACTTTCCTGTTTGCCTTAAAAGCACCAAGTTCGGTTGTGACGTTTGGCATGTTTGTGACAGCGGCGGCTGAAAACTGCACTTTGCACGGCGGCCAGACTCCTCCCTCACACGCACATGTGTCAGAGTCGCAAACTTTTCCCTGATTTCACTGACAAATGATATAGATCGCCGTGCAGGGCAGCGTCTCCACTGACCGCCCGGCGCTGTCAGAAGAGGAGCTCCATGGAAGAAGAAGAAAAAAAAAAAAAAAAAAGTAAGAGGTGTGACAGTAAAAACACAAACTGCTCGGTAACTCGGGCTGTCAATCCGGTTTGGAGAAAGCTGCGGAGAGGACAGCCTCACCGCAGATCGTCGTCCAACTTCACCACAACAAAGTTGTCAAACTCACTTTCTCGATTTGATCCAAAGCGGCTGCATGCTGCTCGACTTCAGATACATTTTCGGTGGCTACTTGCAGCTTTTGAGTTTCAGAGGCCGTGAAAAACTTCCTGCTACCGTCCTCTCTACACAACCACCTCGCAGTCCTCCGCAAGGTATCAGGAGCCGTGCGTAAAATCAAAACGACCATAACTTCAGGGAGCTAATCAGATTATTATGTTTACCGGTTTATTCTGCCAGCTGCTGCGCTCCCCCTGAAGTTGTCTGGCACCCCTCCACAGTGGGAAAACCACTCATCTATAACCTGTGGGGCACCGAAGGGTTTCATTATGGGCTTAGCGGCGGGAGAGATCTGGGGTCAGGGGAGACGACTTTCTCCAGCATGACGACTCCTTTCCATGATAATAGGTGCAGGAAACTATTGATTTTATTACTAGAACTTACATTTCAACTTCTACATTTATTATCAACGTAATGAAGATGAATTAAAGCGGAACAGTTGCATCAGTTACGTTTTAAAAACACTGGTGAGAGAAAGTTTGCAAAACTCCTGTTCAAAACCAACAACCTTTAAGGTTTAATACTGCAAATCCCTCAGCACGACCACATGCACAAAGGAAGATTTACAAAAGGGAACTGGATTCTGATAAAAACTGTTTCCATCTACAATGCATTCATGCAACAAAAATGCAAAGATGAGTTGTAATTATGAAGAAAAAGTGCAACTTATTCACCAAACCTGCAAGATTCTTGACGTTTATGACATATTACACTAATTGATTTTTAATTGTAAATTAAATCATCTGACATCTAGTTATTTCACAACTGGAGGCCACAGAAGCACAAATGCCATGATAAACTGAGAAACAAAACCAACAAAAATCAAGAGTGAAAGGCCAAACACAGTCAAGAAACATGGATCAGTAGTAGAGCGTGTAAATTAGAGGCAAGAGAACGAGCACCGTTATCAAACCAACAAGACATTCAGAGTTTATATTCGTTATTTACTGCAGCCCTACTATATGTAGCCGCGGCATATTTTTGGTGATTGAGTCAATAATTGCCTGTTTTGCAGGTTTCTGAGCAGCTCGGTGATTTGCATGAGGGGCCAACGCTCCAAACCAACCTGAGTCTGCTTTTAAACATCAGCCGCTCGTCAATCGAGAGTAGACGCTAATGCGCCGCCGTGATGGACGTTTAAATCCGGGGCTGCGTCGCATGAGAACACCAACAGCGTTTTCCATTCACTATTAATCTGCCGCCTCTCCTCTCCACACCAAAGTATAGCATTTCAGAAAATTGCAGTAAATTGACATCTGTGTCGGACTGGAATTTTTCTTTTTCACAATATGAAAATCTAGTGGTGGAAATTAGAGTCTCGCGTCACCTTCAGGGACGATTATCTACTTCAGAGCCCGCCGGTGGAAGTGAGAGGGGTGCGGTGGAAATAAGCAGGAATAAAAGGAAGCAGGTGTGGGGCTGCTGCTGTTTCCATGACATCCCCTCAGCTATGCACATGTCGAGCAGCTTTAAACGGCATTATGGAGCAAGTCGCGGCTCAAGGAAATGCCGGAACTTTCTGGAAAATTAACGACGACTCCCCCATTCATTTCAGTCACCTGAAAGGCACCTTTCTCCCATACCTGGACGCATGCGATCTGCAATTTGGGATGTTGACGGCGTTCGCTCGCCGACGTGACGGGTTTGAAAATCTAAAAATGTGTCGGAGAAAAAGGCGAAAGGCGAAAAATGGAACAGAGTGAAAAAGAAAGGGACTGAAAAGCTAACGCTTTCTGCTGGTTATTCATGTCATAAGCAGAACAACACAAACGGTAGACAAATCTATTTAAAGGTTTATCTTTTTGTAATTCATTCTGGGAGGAATACATTTTTGCAAACATGTATAAATGGGATTTATAACCTTTTTTTACACTCAAACTAAAAGGTGTCAAGCATTCAGAAAAAGGAAATCTGGTTTAATTAATCAATCAGTTCCTTTTATAGGTTAACTATTACATTACAGGCATTTTATATTTAGAAACACGAAATGTGGCTGAGTGAGACTAAAATCTCACAATGTTAAACATTTACACATAAAAAACACTTTGCAACCTGTGGGTCTTTATCCTATGTTCAAAAGAGCAAGGTTATATATAAAGAAACTTATTTAAAGGTGCATTAAGGACTTTTTCAACTTGAAAAATACTTATTTTCCACCATAAATATGTTACACATTTTTAATGATGTGTACAATGTGCCCCGACATATTCACTGCGAGCAACGCTAACAGCGCTAAATTGTCACTTGAAAGTTAGGGTTAAAGTTAGGCGCCGCTGTTTCACCTTTAAAGGGATTTTTGTGCAGAATTGAAAAGAAAAACTTAAAATATGTTTCATGTTCTACTAAATCACACACTTGATGCTTCAACTACAGATGATCACATTTTTTTATTATTATTATTTTTTAAGTCCAGCCCTTGATAAACTGGATAATTATCCAAAAATGGAACAATTATATCTAATTAGACAAATTCATAAAAGAGCAATCATTTCATTGAAGTTGGCATGTTTGGATGAGGCAATATTTTGATGGATGCATTAAAAAAAAAAAAAAAAGATCAACCTAATGGGGGATACAATATTTAAATGGGCAAAGGACATTAGCATTTTTAATTCAGCCTGGCTAAAGCAGCACAGGTGAGAGTTTAATGAGTGAAGCTGCCTGGAGGCGCGGGTCTATAAAAGTGAGTGGGACACATGGTTTCCCAGCCTGATTTATGGCTGTCCCGGGTCACTGACATTTAAACAGAAATGTCTCTCAGTGCTGCCGCCGCGCGTCAATGGGAGTCCGCAGTCACGCAGCCTGATGGATTCTGTGGCAAAGCGTCGGGTACAAGCTGTGTATCCAACAGCTGAACAGACTCGGTGTCCGCTGGAGGCCACAAGGTAAACAACTGGACTCCACCGGCCTCCAGGATACTCGCATTTCTTCACTGTAACCGTTTCTCAGCTAAGATATAAAAATGGAAACATAAAGCCGAGCATGGTCAGGAGGGTTTTACAGTTTCAAGTTGGGCTGTTGGCATTCACACACGGCTCGATTTGATCCCAACACGGCGGGAGAAGTAAAACATGGGCACAGTAACCGAGAGGCAGCAACTAATGTGAAGTAGAACCTACAGGCCCTCCATGTTGGAGACATTTCCCTGATCGTCTGTTAAAGGACCTATATCATGCAAAATCCACTGTTTTAAGGTTTTCAGCATGCCACAAAGTTGATTTCCCTTTAAAACCACCCCCAAAATGTTATTTGCCTTCATCCACGCATGTCTGAGTAATCTCTTCCAGTCTGCTGCTCTCTACAGCAGCCCCTCCCTTCGGGTAGAAAACAGCTCGTTTGAAACTCTTCAAACCTAAGTACGTCACAAAGTTGAACTCCTCCCACCACTCTTCTCCCACCCCACCCCCGCGCAGACAACACGCCAACTCTCCTCTGACCAGCACGCAGCTGATTCGCATTTTCCACTGAGGGGCCCCCCCCCCCCCCTCCCCCTCCCCCCCTCCCCCCGCAGGCCCTCGGCAATCAGCGTTGCTGCTTTCTGTATCTCCGATTACGGAGATAAAATTTAACCATCGTCTGAAAGCAACAATCAAGCAAGAGCAAGAGTCTGAAGGGTCTGCGCTTGGTGAGTTACTAACAGGAAAAGACGTTTTCGCGTGTCTTTGCGTGTAGAGAAGCTAGAGCGAAGGAGCTAAAGCTAACCCTTAGAGACGCCAACGCATGACGTATTTGTTTTGAAGCTCCGATTGGTTGAAGTACGCTGTCAGTCAGTCCACAGGGGGAGAGGCGGGATTTTCAGTGAAACTGAACGTTTTCTCTTCCGGGTTTCAGAATTAGCCCCCGAAAATCTTTTATTTAACACAAAATGACTTTTCCTTAGCGCCAAAAATAAACTACTACCATGTCCAAACCCATAATAGGGTACATACTAGCTGAAAAAGCAAGATACAGCCCCTTTAAGGACGTTCGCTGTAGGTTAGGAGGAGGGGGGCTGGAGGACCAGGACTGGGAAACACTGGTACCGCCACCCACGTTAGCCAGCTAAAGAGAACGTCCAGTCTGTCAGATCTAACACCGAGTCTAGAAGCTTCAAATTTAGATGGTTTTAATTCACTTGCCAAGCGAAATCAAGCCAGAACAGGTGGGTCAAACATAAGGCTCGTGAGCCAAAGGCGGCCCAGAAGAGGCTCTAATTCATCCCAGCAAGCCAGCAAACAAAATGGTAAAAATTTCAAAGCTAAGCATACTTTCAAAAACATTAAAAAGCTGCAGAAAACGCTGAGATATTGGTGATGCTGCCACGAAAGCTAACTAGCTAGCTGGTTGCTTCGCTGTGTGAGGAGTTTGTGAAAACATGAAGAACGCAGAAGCTTTAGGAACATTCCACTGTATGACACCACAAGCTTTCATTCAAACTGACTTCATGTTAAAACTCTAATCATTGTGGGTCCTAATTATTAATTATTCCCCCCCCAAAAATAAACATTTCCATCATTTATACTCCACACCACAACTAAGAAAAGTTTGAAAATTTCTATTTTAAGGTTGTCAGAGCACGACTATAACTGTGCGATCCAGTCAAGATGAAATTAGAATGTGGCCCCTGAATTAAAACGACTTCCACACCCCTGATCTAAAGCCACAAAAGATGAACAATATTTGCACTTCACTACATTTACTCAAACTGTGAATAATAAAATTCAGGAAACATTTTATTCCATTTTAACAGTTTTGGCTTTTTCCCCACCCTTTGCATCATTACACTCGTTGGTTATTTGTTTCCTCCACAAACCATTAAAGTACCTGTATTAGTCAAAGCAAACATGAAATCTTGGCTCATAACTGAGTAATACTCACTACTGCCATCTAATGGCACATTCAAGAAGCCGCTCATGCTGCACCTTTAAGGCTAATGGAAGAACGACGAGATCACGACGTGGCCTCACACCTCCAAAACCTGCATTTAATCCATTACCCAGCAGCACAAATACACGACTTATTTCCCAACAAATGCTGCATCCTATTAGTGGACGCCACCGCGAGCGCTTGTGTTTAGACACATTAGGTGACACCTTGACAGCGGTAAATGTGAGGTGAATTAAGACGGGCGAATCTTAATGGACCCAAACAGACCGAGGAGCGGCTTCAACTCGCGCAGCGGCGAGATTTAAATGTCAAGTCGCATCTGCGGGAACTCGCAGAGTAAAGAGCTGTTACAACACATCTCAGGCCAATGCCACAACGTCATATGACACACTTCTCTTTTCTATGCGGTGCTGCTCAAATGTCCACTTGGAGAGAAGAAAAAAAAACAGATTTACCGTACGCCATACAGACAGAGCGTCCATTACAAAGCCCTCGAATAACGAGGGGGATCGGACCTGCAATTTCACCCATAATCAGCATTTTTTGTCAGAGATTATTGTCAAGTAAATAAAAAAAATGAATCAGAAGTTGCTTTAAAGGCTTTCATGACAAACCCAGATGAAGTTTCACTATTGAACGAGTGAAAAGTACACTCCCTGCAGACTTATTATAGTTTCTATGACACAGTTAGAAAAGGTAAAACCTGTGTTACTTGTTGAGGCTACAGTGGGTGGTAGTGCGATGCCAGAGGATCTATTGAGAGAACGCTCCGTCCCTTCAGCGTGTCCCTGTCTCTTCTTTTGCAACCTGTAGCTTTCAGGGCTGATTTCTAATTGATTTATTGTTTTAAAGCCTCCGAGTGTGATCATGCTCCAAACTCCACTCCTACGCCGAAATATATAGTGTGTGTTGCAGCAGCAACAGTTTGTTTTTTTTACGCTGCAGAAGCTTGGAACAAACTGCCAGCAAATTTATTTTAATGATATTCCACAGTAATCGAGTATCAATCCTAGCACCGTATTTAAATAGAAGGCGCTCAATACAATCCACGTTAAAAAGCACTTCCAACAGGGTCAGAAAACTTAAATGCAATTTTCCAGCTGCACAGGTAAAAAAAAACTTCAAGAAAGAAAAACTGTAAGAAAGCTTAGGAGAAGAACAAAGACGTGGAAATATGCTTAGTGCTGCTGCAGACCAGTCAATTCCTCCAGTGACAAAATACAGCAGGCAGGAAACTGTTCAGTACTTTGGACCTCTCCAGCCATGTCAGGACAGAAAGGAAGCACAGCAAGGGCAGCGCGTTTAGCTAATGCCTCAGCACAGGAGGCGTTCAGGGGCCGCGGGATTTCTGGCAATTAGAGGCTGAGGTGGCCTGCTGCAGTCTAAATTGACCCTGGCAGAAGGAGTTATTTTTAAAACGGTTTTCCAGCTTGACAAAATTCAAAATTTTTTCAAGTATTCCCTTTGTGTCAATATTCAGTCACAACGAGACATTTAGGAAAATTCAGCGGTACAAAAAGCTTAAAATGTGCCACAAATAAGGATAAAAAAATGACAACATGTACAGGAGGTCAGATTATGAAGCAACTGAAATGTTATTTATCAAGAAAAAAAAAACAGCTAGTGAAATTAAAAACAGTTCTACCAATGGCTGGGCAGCAAGCATTTTAAAGGTTCAATAAGTAATATTTGGTCACATGATGTACCCCCCACCCTCCTGCTTGGCAACCTCAGAAACTCACATGATTGGCTCTGGAACCCGAAGTGCAACGATCAAGCCCCGCCCATCCACGACGTTCCATTCTCGGAACTTCCTTTTTTTTTTTTTTTACTGGACCTTTAATCTTAAATTGCATAGAACAGCAGTGGCTGCTAGCAGTGCGAGCTAGCTACGCTACAGCTAACTTTATACCCGGTTTACGCAACATCACTGCAAATGAAAATGTGCCGTTTTTTTGCGTTTTCCTTTCAGAAAAGTTTCACATTTACACTGAAATGGCATAAATGCAGAAAACAGTGTTGTCGGCATTGTTGGGCAGCTAGTGAGTGCTGCTGGACACCGACAACGCTGGGCTACGATGGCGAGTACACCAACATTCGTCTGGACAAATGACAAAGTTGTAATGGTGTGAAAACTACCACGTGCTGGAGAATCTGGACTGGGAGTCATTCCACTCTGGAGGAAACCTTGTTCTCATTGTCCATCTACTGAGCATGTGCAGAAGCAGTATTTGACAGCCGTGGCTCACATGTACAATGACAGCATTTCCCCCATCGACACGGTGTTTTCAAAAGGTTGCGTTTTCAGTGGCTCTGAGCACCGTAGTTTTGTCAACAGACCCCCAGAACCTAACAAGTTTTGAACCGATCCTCCCATTGGTTATCTGAAAACGTAATGATCTAGTCTGAGACGATAACATAGCTTCTGTTTACTTGTGCTTAACCGAGTCAGGACGTTATTGGAATATGTTGAGCCTGGATGCTAAATGCTAACACTCAAGAGTATTTAATCAGTCTTTAAAGTTCAATGCAGTTGAAGATTGTAACTCAAGGCTTCAGTAATTAAAGTCTTGCTCATTAACTGACACTTTAGAGTGAGGACCATCTTCATCAATGACCTATTTTTGATTGATGCAGCAGATTTAAATACACTGGAGGTAAAGCAACGTGCCTCACCTCCAGTGAACAGCTCAGTGCTTGGACAACACTGCTTTGCTTCTTTTTTTTTTTTTTAAATCCTCCTGATAAATTAATCATGATCCACTAAAGTAGACATTGAAGAAAGTGATGTAAAAAGTCTCGGAGCCCAGAGGCAGACCTGCTGCATGAAGCACGGATGTGTCATTCAGTGACTGGAAATATCTGAACTGTGCGGGTTATTTAAAACTCTTGCTACTTCTTCTATTGTGGCCATGTACTCATATCTATGTATTTTTTTTTTTTTAATCTGGCTCAGGAAGGCGTCATCCCTGCATGTGGCCACATCATTTAAGGTCACTTCACCAAGTAAGAGTGAGAGTATCCTCTTAATGCAACACTGAATACTTTACTAGCACATTGTAACTTAACCTCCTCCTATGGGTCCCGGCTGAAGATGATTAGATCACGATTAAAACCCCAGGGTGACCCAGCAGTTGTTATTTAAGTGCTGAAGCTCTGGGATGACCTGTTGGGAGAATATTAAAAAGCTTTTTTATTGTTTTTTTTAAAAAAAAAAAATTCCTTACAAAAAAATCCCAACAATTAAAACGTACATTCAAGTTCTAAAACTTGGTTCCGTTTCGCACGAGTGTATTTCAATGAAATGTCATTTCATCAATTTAATATTTGTCGGTCAGTTTATATCTGTTATTCAATTATATCTATCCTAGATTTATATTCAAATTCTTACTGAACTTGTCTATGGTTGGGCTTTGTAATTTTCACTTTTCTTTCCTACATTGTGTTGCTGTAACACTGCAATTTCCCCCTGCGGGACAAATAAAGGACTTTCAATTCAATTACTTGCAGTAATTCAGGAAACCATTTTGAAAGTGCTTTTTAAATACATTGAAATACTAAAAATGAAAGGAAACAAAATAAAATTTAAGTACTGTATGAAAATGTAAATGCCTGGTGTCATAGCAAGCTTGGTTGTGCTAAAGTTATGGAAATATTCAGTTAACATATTTATAAACCTATGAGTATATTTTGATAGTATATACAATTATTTTCTTATAGTGTCATCAGAAAATAGATATGTTCATGTGACAGGTTGATAAAAAGCCCTTTGCTTTGTGTCACTCAAGTTTTGAGCTGCACCATGTGTGCACACTGACAGTGAAGGCCTGCATTTTTTCAGTAGGGGAATTGTGGTAATATAATTTTGAGTTCAGTGAAGTGGAAGTCCATTTAGTCTGTAGTTAGGAGGGGAAATGTGTATGTATTGGCAATCAATCTGACTAAACACCAGCATATCAGACAGCAGAAAAATCCAATTCTGTGTACTTCAACAACGAACCATTGCGCAAGATGTTTGTGTCAGCTCGGTTTGATTACACAAATGGCAAGATAAGAACCTGGCTGTTCATAATTAGCATTATAGGGAAGCTAAGGTAGACAGGGTTTGTGACTGAAGTTCGATTTACACCGAAACATCTGTGCTGGAGCGAGAAAACTTGCTCACTACTACAGCAAACTGGGGCCTTTCTCTGCTGTGTGACACATGACCTGCACGGTGGTGGCGATCGAAGTGAAATGCAGGCTGCGTTTTGGTTTCAAAATGATATTTTTCCAGGTATTTCCCGGTGAGGAATGGAAAAACACCCCGGTGTGCCGAGCAGGAGTGGAGGGGGGCTTATTTCAACAGATGACGTTACATTACATGGCCTAACGCCAACGCTGCCTGCGAGGACACCCAGTACCGCACATGCTAGCAGGCTAACACCAGCTCCTCCAAAACTCACCCCCCTCGTGTCGCCAGGTGTAACCCGCTCCACGTGGGTCCCGCACGGGGGGATCCTCGAGCTAAATGAGGGGGAGCGGGTGATTTTGAGGGTTCGCGGTGCGTGCGGTCACTCACCGGGCCACCAGTCGTCTCTTTAACTGGGGCAACAACCAGTTACACTCATGCTAACGCAGGACTTCAAACTAGCAGGCTTTAGCTCGCGGACAGCGTGTCACAGACGGCGTGTCACCGACACCCCCGGCCTGTCCAGCACCCCCGTCCGCCGTCGACGTTTCCCCCGTGTCACGTTGCGGGTCAAACCGCACCGTGTCGGAGCCGAGATAGGGAGCTAGCACGCTAAGCTAACTGTAACTTCTCCAGAGTTGACAACAGGTTGCAGCGGATCGACTTAACTTACTAAAGTAGCACAAAGTTCGACACCGTCAGAGGCCTTCGTGTTTTGCGCCACAGACGACTCGTCTCGTCCCCTTTCCGCACTTTTGTCGCCGTTATTCAGCGTCTCCGGCGTCCACCAGGAACTCTAATCTGCCCTCTCCGGCTACGCTCGCTCGGCTAGTTCACGTTAGCCTGCTAGCTCGCTGGGCTGCATGAGGAGTGTTTATAGTAAGGGAGGGGGAGGGGGGAGGAGGGGGTCCGGGGTGCCCCGACACAAAGTCCCGGCCTGCTCCGCACGCAAACACGCGGCCTGCCGTACCCGCAGGCCCGCAGACGTGTCCGCCCGGAGAGCGTCCTTTACCTGTCGGACCCGGCGTATCGTGTCTGCGAAGTCATCTTTCGTTGAGGGCTGAGCCACCGAGGCCTGTCCCTGGACCAGCTCCGCCATCATCATCATCCGCCTCGGCAGCTGAGAGCCACTTTAAAAAAAAAAAAAAAAAAAAAAAAAATGCAAAGGAAAAAAAAGAGAAGAGGAGCACACGTGCCGCGCGAAGCGCCGCGAGACGTCCGGGCTCGCGAGAAGAGGGAGGAGGAGGACACGTGGTGCAAAAACATGGTTTCTACTCAACAGACATGAGCAGGAGCTGCTGTCCCTCAGCATGGATGAGCAACACGGTTTAAACTCGACAAATACCAACAGGAGCTGCTTTTAATTCATTATATACAGAAAAAAACAGAACCTGCATTCAACACGATGGATATATATCATGAAAAACGGTTTCATCTCAACAAATACAAACAACTGCTGTCGACTGAATAGAGTAGAGCTTTACTTTATTACCCTAAACTGCGAAATTCCACTGTTGCAATGGCAATAATAGAAATTTTAAAAAAAGTATATATATATATATATATATATATATACACACACACACACACACACACACATAATTTACTCAGAAAAAATTCTATACAATGAAGACGACAGGAGTTTCCTCTGTCAGCCAGGTGTGAGTAGAGTTATGGCCTGTGGTAGGAATGGTTTCCTGTATCTGTCCTTGTGGCAGCGGAGCTTTGACAGTCGTTTTGAGAAGGAGCGCCGCTGTCTGTCCAGTGTGTGGTGGAGAGGGTGGTCGGGGTTATCCATGATGGATAACAGTTTGCTCAGTGTCCTCTTCTCCACCACAGCCTCCACGGTGCCCAGTCAAGTCCAGTAGAGGTTGCAAATCTATGAAAACAACTGTTTTCAATTCCAGAAATAACCACCAAAAAGAGTTTTAAGACACTTCAATCACTTTATTTGAGTGACCAACCAGAAGGAATGACAGGAAACGACGCATATCACCTGAAAATGTTAAAAATAAAAGCCACCTTGAGTCGATAAGTGGACTGAAATCAACAGAGGGATTCATGAGATGAAAAGACCGTCACACTTGAGGTTAAGGGAAGATGTTTACTTGACAAAATGCACTAACCGGATAAATATTTGTCAGAATGAGGAAGTGGTTGCTGGCCTTCTTCCTCATCCCCATCGCACACAATTTCAAACATTGGTCGAACCATTATTTCCCTGTCCCCTACTGGCTTCAGTTTTGTTTATTTATTTATAAATTCATTTCTTTTATTTTAGTTGTAAGTTAACTTCAATGTAATAAAACAATTGATCCTGAATTTGAGGTTGAGGTAATTGTGCAATTTTATTTTTATGTGCCAAACCTTTCTTGTTTTCTTTTAGAAAGATTGAAAACAGTTTTTGTCCATATATGTTGTGTTCAACGCATTAGTATTTGCTAAGCTGAAAACAGATTTTAATTTTATATGTTGTGTTTAAAACAGTCCATATGAGTTGCATTAAAAGCAGCCTCTGTTGGTATTTGTTGGTTTGAAAGCAGTTTTGTTCAGATGTGTTGTGATGAAACCAGTTGTTCATGATATTTGATGCTTTGCAAATAGATTTTGTTCAGATATGTTGGGGAGAAAGCAGTTCTGTTAATGTGTTTTGTTTAAAATAACTTTTTAAAATCTACATTAAATTTTTTATTGAAATAGTAAGCAAAATACAAACAGAATATGCTTTCAACGCAACGTAAAATATCAAAAACTCTTCCAACAGCGACCCTAATACTCTTCCATAATGGAGAACATGCAAACTCCACAGAGAAACCCCCCACAAGACTGAACCAGCGACTTGCTTCCTGTGAGACAAGAGCGCAAATAATGGCACAACCAGCTATTTCATGTAGGTAAATGAATGCATGATGAATGTACAAAAATAAAGATCCTTTAAAAACTGCCGTCTCGCTGCCTGCTGCACATGTGGAAACATCTACTTTTTGCACATCTGGAAAAAATGCCAGCAGCCAGAAAGAAGAAAGTAAAATTGCTGGAAATTTCCAAGCTGTTTATGCAAAACAGTCTCTGCTCCATGATTTGAATCCAAACCTCAATGAGCAAAGTGGACCAGTGAGAGCTCAGATTAATGTGTGGTCCGGCGAAGCAGAGTTGCATGCAGGTCGGAGTGATTTAAATCTTTGTTTTTCGGTGTCTGATGAAGGTTTGCATGACAGTTTGGATATTTAAGGTTCAGTCTGCTGGTGGGATCTTGCACAAACCTGAAGCCTGCAGAGAGATGGTGAACCTGTGAGTGGTCTGTTGAATAAAAATGTTTCCCACCATGGTTACTGATGCAGCATGCTTGTGTGCAGCTGCCGGATGACTGACCTCGAATCTGAGACAAGCAGATTGGCATTCAGCGTCTAACAGGCATCCGAACATATATCCATTTCCCTTCCTCATCAGCCCCTGGGCATGTTATCACCTCCAAAAAAGAAGCCGAGGCAAATTAAGCGGCAGCTGTTCCCAGAAAGCCCCCCTAAATGAAGACCTCCAATTTAACACGACTGAAGTCTGATCCCGACATATTGCTACCATGTGCTGGAAATGTATTCAAACCTGGAGGTGGCTGGGAAATGATTTTACTATCAAAGAGCGGGTCAGGTGGCCATCATCATATATCCAGCCAGATGATGCAGAATGGACACACACATCCACACACACACTCACACATATTGACAAGTATGATGAATTCAGCCACCATCTGGTCAAACAGCGGAGAGAGTGAGTGCAGTTTAAGGCAGGTGTGGGTCTCTGGAGTCCTGCCAATCAAGCAGTGGGAACTGATTTAGTGTGCGTGAGTGTGTGAGTGTGTGTGTCTCTCTCTCGTGTGTGTGTGTGTGGGGCTGTGGTTACCGTAGCAGGCCGATCAAGTGTCAAACGCACACACACAGCTTCCTCCCCGTCATTGTCTTGCAGAGAATAGAAGCCTGTTCCCAGGCCTGACTCGCCCCTCGATCCGGTGCATGAGAGCCAGAAGCAGCAGCGTTTTGGGTCTCACAAGGTGAAGAGGTGCAGCAGATAAGTGGAAAATTCTTACAGATGTAAACACAACTACCACAATTGGCATGAAAACTGAAGATATTGCTAATTTCACCACCGGATAACACTTAGCCAGCCCCCATATGTGGCGGTGCAGCGGTTAGCATTCTTTTCTTACAGGCTGAAACCTCTCTGGATGGTTGACATGCTCGTCTTGGACCTGGGTGGTTTTTCTCGCTCCCTTCCACAACCCAGAGTGTCTATTTTCTGCAACTTGCGCCGATGCCTCGAGCTTTTTTGACACCACATGTTCGTCCTGTGGCTGGATATAAACCCGGATCAACTACACCCAAGGTCTGGACGCCACCCAGAAACACCCAGAACCATCATTTCAAATAAAGTGGTGACTCTACTTCCCCCAGCGCTGCACAAGCCACTGAATATTTGACTTGATTAAAAATTACTGATTGCATGTTTGGGAAAGTAACTCATGTGTAACTTTTAGTTGATCCTGCAATTAGAGTTAGCATTAGCATTAGCATTAGCAGAGCTGTCATCAAAGAACTGAAGCCCTGTTTACAAGACAATGTTAAAAGTGAAAGAGCATTGTTTTTGTGTTTGAGTTTCAGAAAGGTGTCATGCTTACCAGGAGAATCTGGACTGGGACCAGGACCAGGACCAGGACCGGGAGAGTCTGGACTGGGACCAGGACCAGGACCAGGACCATGACCAGGACCGGGAAAATCTGGACTGGGACTCATGACCCTCTGGAGGAAAACGTTGTTGCATGTGCAGTAGCAGCATTTCCACTGAGCGTTTTCAGAAAGTTGTGTTTTCAGTGGCTCTGTTGTCGTGTAAACGGGGCCTGATTCGCTCACTTCACTTCAAGTTCAACCTGAAGTTACATTGTTAGAAGGTGGAGGAAACATGTTGTTTCAGTGTGTTTAGGATAATCATTGTCCAAGTAGTGTGTGTTTGTGTTTTATTTTACTGCACAAGCTTTTTGAAAGGAGGAGCACTTCACCATGATGTCCAAAACATATCCATTAACTTTGTGCCACTAGAGGAAGAACAAACAAAACAGCTGAGACAAACTATCAATGTGTAAACCGGAGCAGAGAAAGTTTACCTGAACATAGCTCAACTACTGGAGTTGGATGTTTCAGGAAAAAATGACTTTTACACGGTCTGCATACTTTACCTGATTATTGCACCTGTGTGCCAGTTCTTAAAGATTTTCCTGAAATCTGCAGTTATCTGCTGCACTCAGCTGGAAGGAACGAGTTCAAGACATCATCAACGGGAGGCGGGGGATTGATCCGTTTTCCTTTCAATGAAGTGAAAATGAGCCTTTGTGGTCAGGTAAGTGGAGCGCATGCCCAGCTGGACGACACGGCGTTTAGTGAAAAATTAAACATCAATACTGGCACACTTGCTCTTTTTTAAACTGCTCAGCTTTCACCTCCTCCCCCTCCTCCTCCCCCTCCTCCTCCTCCTCCTCCTCTTCTCTCCTTCGCCATCTCAAAAGAAGAGGCAATATGAAACTGTAATTGCTTTATAATTGCCGGGATTCTGCGATGGGCATACGTCTCTAAAGGCGGGATACAAAACACGGTTAGTGTTTCGTGGAGAGACCTCGGAGGTATCGCAGCACGACTCATTGTTCGTGACACCGGGCTCTGCAACGTGAATCATTTTCATATTTGAATAACACAAAGCGCTAAAAAGAACGAGAGGTCTCTGTGATCTTTTCAGCAATTCGGAAGCTGAATGTTCTTTCTCTGAGAATCTATTTTAAACCGTCCATCCATCTTTAAAACGGCTTCTTTTTTCCCTCCCGGTTCCGGCCTGTGGGAAGCTGGCGCCCATCACAAGCATGCGAAGCTGTGAAGACAGATTTCCTTTTTCACCTGAAAACGCCGTCGTGTGAACTTAGAATCCAGCAGAAACCTGGTTTGAGTTGCTGGAGGAAGTGAGAGTAGCTGGAAATAAACCCTCCTAACCTCTGCATCTCGCTTTCCCTAAAAACCTCCTGACAGTGGCCAAGCTGCATTGTGGGTAAAGTGAGACACAGGTCTCCTACAGCATTTTAATAATCTGAAAATGAAGAAAATGTGGTTGAAAATCACGCAGAACGAGAGCAACAGGACGTCGGAAGGCTCGGCGGTGCAGTGGCGTGGCCGAGTGACAGAGAGACGACGGTTCGAACCCCTGGATCAGAGGCCGGAGTGGATTCCAGGCTGACTCAGTGTGAACGTGAGTCTCTGTTAGAAACCGGTGAGCTGCCTTCAACCATCATGCTGTTCATCTACATCCAGTAACTGATACAATAGTTCTTAATGTTCTTGTGTTTTTTTTTCCTTTTCCTCCTCATCCTCATGATAAAAGCATCAGACAGTTTTTTTTGGTAAATAAAGATTTTTTTTTAATAGATTTTTGAGAAAGTAAACGAAACAAAGACATATAAATAAAAGAAAAATCAATCAAATATTGTTTGAAAATAGCTGGGAAGAAGTTTATCTTTGTTTCTTACTGTTTTTAGATCTTGTTTTTTCTCACACTATAACTAAAATTAATATATGTAGAAATACTACATCACAATACAATGCATTTATTTATTTATTCTAGTAATAATAGCATAGTTACAGCCACAATGATTAAATATATGATATATTGATTCTATTTGAATGAAATGTAAAGAAAAGGGAAGCAAAAAACAAAGAGAGATTTTAAAATATAGAAAATATATGCTGTGTAATAATAATAATTACTGCTGTCAATTTTAATCGCGATTAATCCATTGAGGCCTGCCAATTGGGTCAAAGAAAAGAACTAGAGGATAATAGTGTTTTTTCCTGACATTGGGACTGATTTATGAGGATTAGATTCTTCATTGCAATTAATCTCAACTTTAAAAAAGTTAATTGTTGACAGTTCTCCATGAATTAATCACGATTAATTGCGATCAATGCAATTAAATTGCGATCAATGCGATTAAAACTGACAGCACTAATAATAATATTAAGAATAATACAGAGTGAAAACAGTTTTTTTTTGCACATATTTATTGTTTCTCCAACTATCTCGGTTAAAAAAAAAAAACCTTGGACTTAAACTCAATCCTTTTTTCTAAAAAACACAAACATATCGATTTACACGAGGGGAGGCTGGAGGGGGGGGTCGGGGGAACCCAGCGTTCTCCTGAGATGTTAGACCAACGTTCTGGTTCCAGTCAGGCCACGGACCCGTCGCAGTGGGAGGAAGAGAGAAACGTCCCTTTACCATGAAGAATGGAATAAAACAGCGAGGGAATAAAGAGAACAGAGTATCATGCTGGCTGGGAGGAGAGGAGCAGAGCGGAGGAACAAAAGCCAACGGCTGACAGGTAACGTCCCGTCCTGAAAGAGAAGATTGACAGATGAAAAGGATAAACAGACCCGCTTCGCCCAATAATAGGAGAGCCACACTTGTGCCTCCTTGTTTTTACCTCCTTTACGTTCCTCCCTCCTCCCCTCTTCCTCCTCCTCCTCCTCCTCCTCCTCCTCGAGCCACTTTGCTTTGATTCAGCTCTGTATCTGTATTTTAAATGACTCAATTACACGGGATCCCGCGGTGAAAATTACGGATGTTTTCCACTATTTCTCTCCACTGGGACACCATGACCCCTCCCTGGCTCCAATAACCCCCCCCCCCTCCTCCTACTCCTTTTCTCTCCATCCCTCCCTCCTCTCCTCCACCTGTCCCCCTCCCCTCTGCCACAGTCGCCCACTTCCCCCCGGTAAACATCGGCTTTGCGGAGCGTATCGGCGGCTGAGAGGAAATAATAGCTAAATGGTCTTGTTTGTGAGCTCTCCGCTGACAAAGAGTGTTTTTGCAGGTAATTTTTCTGCTGTCACCACAAAACAAGCCACCAAAAAAAAAAAAAGAAGAGAAAAGAAGAGGAGCATTTCTTCAGGATGACAGCAGATGCTGTTCAAAGCCAAACAGGAGGCCGGGCGGGAATAAAAGCACATCAGCAGGGAGAGCGGCGCCCGCTGAACGAAGCAAGGCAGCGGCGTGGCACCTTTAAACCCACTGCTCGCTTTAAAAGGCGCAACCCCGAAAATCTCCTCTTCCCGGATAAAACCTCCACCTACCGCTGCGCTGCCGGGACTCGCCGAGGCGCAAAGTGCCCAGTAAGGCTTTAAGGTGGCGCCGCATTCAAGAGCCCCCTCAAGCACAACGGGCTCCATGCATACAGAAGACAAAACACACGGCGCATGCATGATTCATCAGCCCGTAAAGAGACTCTCGGAAAACAAAATCAGAGCGACCGTCCGCCGGTACTCACAAATCACACTTCCGTGGAGTGATTTCTGCTGGTTCGATGCGAATGGAGGGGAATTGGAACGTTTACAGGTGGAGGATTGACTCTTTGTTTCCTCCTCACCTGAGGCCTGCAGGACGCAGGGCCACGAGGACCGCTGCTTCACCCGTACAGACGATCAGGAGGGTTGAAGCTCCAGTTCCTGGTTCTGGTTCTCAGCTCAGACTTCAGGCTCCAGCTCTCCTTCGTCCCTGAAGCCGTCGCTCCTCCGAGGAGTTCAGCCTCATGTGACGTTTCGAGGCCTCTCGCCGCTCTACCCCTCCATCCTGCAGTTTTAAGGGTCGCATGCTGTCTGTATGTTTTACACTTCGATGTGACTCAAATAAAAACTGAACTGATTAGTGTTTCTTTTTCTGAGTAGTTTTCTCACTAAACTCACACTTCAGTACGAACAGCTGGTGTCTTAAAAATAAATGGCTGTAAAGAGGAAATCTTGAATTTATATAATTAAATCAAACATTTCCAGAACTGAATGTAAAAATAATGAAGTCTCATTAACTAATGTTTCGTTCAACGACAGGACGGATTCAGTCAACACTTATTTTTCCAGTGTTGTCAGATTTCAGAAGAAACAGCCACCTGTAAATGATTCAGCTAATAGCACTGCCTTTATTGATCACTGTGATTGATTAAGACATGCTTTGAATAACTTATGAATATTCTAATGTAGCTGACTTCAGGACAGGATTCAGGAAGCAGAACAATTATAAAATCTGATCATTGAAGATTGAAGAAGGAGTCGGATTAAATCAATTCTACTTCTTGCTACAGTTTCTCAGATGTTTTGAATTAGATATATGTGTTTTATGTGTGTTTATGTACAGAAATAACTATAGGTGTGTGTACACTTGGATATGGATGAATCTTCAAACCTTCTGGATTGTATTTTTTTAGGAAGAAGTTTCTGATTCTAATGAAAAATCCTATTCACCCTGAAATGCACACAGTTTGCGTTGTGGAGGGACGCCGAGGGAGAGAACAGCTCTGTCACGTGTTGTCGGTGTGGTCATTGAATGCATCGTGAGCCACGGCTTTGAGAAAACCTCCACAGTTTGACACAGACTGCAGGAGGAGTGGACTCAGGCTCAGCCGCTGGGGCGAGAAATGAAGCTGATCGCCTGAAGTAGGCACTGAAGCAGAAAAAAGAAAAGAATCCTCGCTCCTGCCATCATTTCAGAAAGCCATTTGCCGGGCTCGGTAATGGCGGCCGGTTAAACACCCAAACAGCCTGCGTACCCTGCGGTGTAATTCAGGCACCATCGGAAAAACATTGCATTACCGTCCATCATAACACACGCCACGGCGGCCAGATAACCAGCGGCATTAAACATTTACGGCGTCCCGGGGATCTGCCGAGAGACGGTGGAGATGGAGCGACCGGCGACCCGCCGGGGCCCTCGGCCACTCACCGGCTCGCGCCGCGGCGGATCGAAGAGCATAGTGCCAGGCGGCGGACCCCCGGGACGGGCCGGGGGGCCGGGAGAGAAATCTATTGATCCCAGATCAGCCAGGAGAGAGGAAGGCTGGGTCATGGGGCGTCGCTTCAGGAACAACCTGGATTCTAACAAAGACCGTACGAGCAGACCGCCAACACTCTGCAAAGCTCTAACACCTCCTGTATCAGAGCGTCATGACGTGCTGCAGATGAGGAAAACATGAGCATCACGCACAGGAAGAACATGCAGCTTCAACACAAGCTCCTGAAGGCGGGAGCCGAACTGAGGATCAACTCACTGTGAGACAAGAGTGCAAACCACTACGGCACAGGTTCACCTGTCTGCTGTGACTGTCGCCGACAGTATCTCACACACACACACACACACACACACACACACACACACACACACACAGAAGCATCCACGCTGCATGACTGACAGACCGAGCGCCGTCAGACAGCTGACACTCACACTCGCCGCCGATCGGCCGTTCGGTCAAATTAACCACAATTATCATGCACAACATCCCGCTCCGACGGCGGCGGGGTAATGAGCGCTCTCAGCCGACGGCCGAGGTTCAGAGGCTCAGACTTTATTTCTCTCTTACGAAGAAGAAGACGTGAATGGGGCTTTGAAGGATGTATGTCTGTGATAATTACGGGGTGGCTGGAGGTGACCGTGAGTGGTGAGTGCACCCGTCACTCAATTCAATGCCATTTACTGCTGTTCACACACACACACACACACACACACACACTTATATATATACATATATGTTTACACATACATACATAGGAGCACAGATGTTGTTCAAACCGACACGAAATCCTACAAAACGGTTCACAAGACCTGCGATAAACCTGACAAATAAAGGAAAAAAATCCCACATTACGGCTTCAGGAGGATGATATTTAATCAATATAATCATGGAATAATAAACACAGTGAATCACCTTGACCTGAATGAATCTGTCGATTTACAGCTGACATGATGAAGCGAAACCCTGCATGTTTTAATCAAACTCAGTCTCTTTGGAAAATGTCTTATTTTGTAATTGGTGCTTTATATCAAATCTGAAGTGAGCTGGGATGGGATGTAATAGTCGTTTTACCGACTGGCCTGCTGATGATGTCCAACCTGCCGGGCCTTTCAGAGCAGTGCGGTTTGAAGCGGTGGAGGCGTTGTGGACGCAGCCCGGAGTTCAGCCACTGGAGCAATGCTGTCAGAGAAACTTAATCCACTTTGGAGCAGCTTATCGATTCTTGTTAGCTTACAGACCTCATCCCAGTCAATCTGAGCGGGCGGCTCAGCTACATTTGGTTTGTAACAGGAGACGGGAGAGTCCTCGCGCTCATTAACCCTTTTAGATGGGAAACACTGAGCAGCAGGCAAAATATTTCTATTTTTCCATCAATATTTCATCGCCGGCTCAGGACAAACAAAGCCGGGGCTTTGGTCCCTAATGGGCCCATCTGTCTATAGATCTCCAGGACATCACTGTATGGGTGTCCTTTGACACCAGAAAATAGGCTTGGACATCAATGTAAACACCCCCAACACACACATACACACACACACACACACACACACACACACACGAGTGTGTCCGGCCTGATTCTGATGGTTCCTCACAGACGGACAGATGGTGCGTTGATGTTGCAGCAGATCAGGTTTCAGGAGCATGAATGAGCAGCACATGCGAGCTGGCAGGAACCCGCCAGGGTGCATGAGAGCCAGAGGGGCACGGGCTTTGATCAGCAACACACGCACACACTCACGCTCGCACTCACGCTCACACTCACACACAACAGGTGCTTCAAACTTCACTGACCACTCACTTTCCCCCTGTAAGTCACCCATAATGCCATCCATCACTTCCTGACACGATGACGCAGCAGCAAACAGACCCCTGATCGTCGCTGAGCGGCAGAGCGGACCCCGCAACCCGAACGGCTTCATATCGAACACGCAGATCACCAAACCTCCCACCTGCTCAGGTAGAACATGCAAACAGCACGCCTGAAGTTCCTCATGCGCTGCACAGTGCACGTCAGCGGCGCCGATATCGTCCTGCACCGTCTCTGAATATGAACTGTAGGAGTATAAATAATGTATCAATGGTGAGCCGGCAGACTCGCATCCTGGCCTGTAAATCCTTCATGCTAAGAGAGTGACCTCATCTTATTAGCCGAGCCCATTAGCTTTCTGCACAGGCCCCCCCGGGACCCCTCCATTAACCCCTTACCTGCTAAGTAAAGCAGCATTAAGTGAGAGGGTGAAGCTGCAGAACCAACCGGCGGGTTATTGATAAATACCTATCAGCGCTCCCGGCTCAAATCCAGCGCGAGGAGAGGAACCGATTAAAAATTCACAAATGTATTAAGCAGAAAGCAATCAAGGGATTTTTTTCTTCTTCTTTGAGTGGAAATAAAAGTGCAGATCCTCCCTTTCAGGCGGCGCGGTGTGCAGGAGCAGGGGGGAGGAAAAGCACCGGAGACATTACAGGAGCCCCCACGCCGCCCGCCGGGCTTAGGTTACACACAGACCGGCCACTCCGGCCTCTAATTGGAGGTAATTAACCCTCCTGCTCATTGTTCCCGTCTCATTGTGTTCGGAGAGGAGAGGTCGGCGGACATGCCGGGCAGATTGAATGACCGGCAGATATTCTGCTGACGGCGAGAAGACAGCGAGACGTCAGCACGCACTTTGTTCGGCTAATCACTCTCTTCTCCTTCTATCCCTCAAAATCACTGTTCATAGGTGAAAACCCTTCGATCTGTCTGTCATGAGGTCGAGACGCCGCTGAGACTCCGGGACCAGCATCGCCTGAGGAATGCCATACGACGTCTCCCCTCCAGAATGTTAAGCTTCAGGTTCTGTGAGTATTAATAACAGTTTGTCGTCAAACACTTCTTAATGTTTTATTCCTTTTAAAGTCATGATGCTCTTGGATCTCTGGCTGTCAGTAATTAGGCGATCTTTACTGTTACTGTTTCCCTAAGCTCCTGTTTACCGCTGCCTGAACCCTGAGACGCCTCAGACTTCTGTCAGGATGCCTCACTGGAACATTAGCCTGTGTTAACGGCAGCTGTGATTAGCGTTAGCAGGCTGAGGCGCCGTTTACACGACGACGTCTTGACATTAAAAACTGAAGACTTCAGCTGACGGCGCTCAGAGCCACAGAAAACGTGACTTTCCTGCACATCCACACGCTAAACTACTAACTACAATGTTTGTGGAGGTGTACCCCCAACCCCCCCTCCCCTCCACAGCTAAAAGGTGTCAGTGCTGGGAAACGGCGCGGGCCTCACGTTACAGCCCTCCCTCCGCCAGCGGAGACCCCCCGCCGGGCCTAATGGGCGACGGGGATCCTCGGACCCTTTCAGCCCTGCCAGAAGCCCCTCGGCCCCTGCTCAATTACACGGCGGGCGTCTCAGTCTTCGCCTGGTCAATTACCAGCCAGCCCCTGCATTTACTGTCGCGCACACGCAGGTTTCTGCAGGATAATCAGCGGCCGAAATTGGCCTGTTAGAACGAGGGGACGGACGGAGAGGTATTCAGATTAGCCAGTCAAGCTGAAGGGGGGGCGGGGGGGACGGGGGGGACAGCTATCCGTCTCAATCTGCCTTCAGTGGTCGGAGGGGGGAGATCGAGGTGACCTTTCAGCGCCGTCTCCGGGAAGACATGATCCTGTGGAATTTTACAGACGCCGTCGGCGAAACGCGCTCGCTTCACAAACTGACGTTCACATGGCAGCTCGATCATTCGGTTTATTCAACCTTTGAGTCATCGAGAAGAAATCCCTGTTTGGGGATAAAGCAAAGAGTGTGAGGCGGCGGAACGAGCTCGGAAACCAGAAAAGAGCTGCTGTCTCTCTCCTCATTAAGACCCCGTTTACACAACAACGTTCTCAAGCGAAAATGGAAAACTCCCACAGAGTTTCGGGTGTCTGTTTACACGACGACGCAGCTCGGAAAACTGAAAACGCAACTTTTTGAAAATGGTCCAGCTGTGGTAAAACCATAGAGAGTTTATAAAAATGGGCAAAACTTACATGACGTCCCTCATAGCGCCCTGACTTCCTGTGTGTTGATTTGAGCAGGACGTCTCCATATTGAACATTTAAAACTGAATGTAAATGTGATTGGCCCAGCCTGTCATGTGACCACATCACGTGGACAGAGGAGGCGCTGTGATTGGGCGATTCATGCAAAACTTTAACTCATAAAATGAACAGATGAATTATGTGAAAAGAGTCTGGTGAAGCCATCATGGTTGAAGAAACTACTGACAGAGATCAAAACATGTTTATGTTTATTTGCACTCTGAAATTCGGCATTTTTGAAGCCAACATCATCTCCCCCTGCTGGAATTTCCCCGGAATTACAGCTTTTATCTTTACGTTTTACCAGCGCAGGTCGGCGCTTGGTCCAGACGCTGTCAGTGTTTACAGCGTGTTGTTCGCTGCAGCATGTCCGAGTGGTTCCTTGACAAAAACAAGCAACAGCGCCAACTAGTGGCCTGGCATGATAACGACGTTGGTTTCAGCGTTTACTTGAAACGTCGTCGTATAAACGGGGTCGACGGTTGGCTTAGTTTTCCACGAGCCGTCTGTCGGCTGATTTTGATCTCAGCTGGTTCGTTGCCTCCTTTAGTCATTATTCGTTCAACTAAATTGAAAGAAAGCACGAGTTTCCTTTCCAAGTTTCTTTATTTGACTGAAACCAGCTAATTCCTCTAATCCAGGACTAATTCCCGGCAACCAGCCCCTCACTGGGGCTCAGCTGACTCGTTTGGGAAACTCGTCTCACGTTGCAGCCGCTGTCCTCTCCCGGCTCCCCGGCCAGGTAGGAGCGCCGGCCGACACCTGACCGAGGGAATTAATCATCCTTGACCCCGGACCAATTACCCCTCATTACCCGCTGAGCGTCCACCTCTCCGGGGAGGGACTGGCAACAATAGCGCGACATGAAAGTCGGCGGGCGGCGTCACGGGGCCGGGCGCTAATGGACGCTCGGCGCGCGGCTCCCACGTCTCGCCGGGAGGCCGGGTCAAGTAACCTTCAAGTCCCTGTCACTCTCCGGCGGCGCACCTACAAAGGGCGCCATTGTTCGGGATCGAGAGTCCGTGACCTCTCAAGATGAGGAGCAGAAGCCACGGCGGCGGCGGCGAGAGGGCGGCGGAGTCGGAAATAAAGGAGCGAACGGACAGAAGGAAATGAGCCGCTTTTCCACTTTCTAACCTCACACCTGTCAGAGGGAAACGTATTTATGGATCACTTCTTTCTCTATATGGCGTCAATACTTTTCCATTACACACACACACACACACACACTCACTGCTTATTTTTATCATTTTTCCATCCATGTTTCAAACCCTGCAAATGAGTCAAACTTCTAATTGCTTCACACTTCTTAAACGTCTCCATTTACCATTTTTATAACTGGATTAAAAAAAGCAACTCAAAATATCCAAATATGAAAACTGATCAATTTCACTTCAGTATTTGCAGAGTAACGGCAGACCTTGATAAATGTTAATATGACCTGAATGGATTAAAAAAAATGAACACTAAATAGCTTTAATGCAGTTTGACACAAAAGTAGACTTTTTGATAATCCTAATTTCAAACAATTAAAAATAATATTAAATACAAATATTTTTAAATGACCAATTTAAAAGAGACAACAGAATCCGTCCTCCAGACATGCAAGTCTCAGTTTATGTGATTGAAAAGGAGTCGGAGGAAGAATAAACTTATTCTGAGTCGCTGTAACAGATACTCCAGTTAATGAAGCCTTACTGATGCTTCACGGTTTTTTTTTTTGCTAATGAATGATTCAAGGAAATGAAACTTGTCAAGTATTTAATCACACTTGCTAATTAAATCTGTAAAAATAAGAGTTTTTGATCAAAAAACGGCTTGTTCCTAGGAAAAGTAACTTGTGTCTTATTACATTGATGAAGGTGTTTTAATAATCTGCACCAACTATTCATCCTGATGCAGAAACCTGCAGAACACATGATGTACTGAAAAAGAGCTTTTGATGACAGGAAGTGCCATGAATGTCCGTGTTTTCAGCCTTTCTGCCGTTACCGTGTGGACAGACGACGTTCTGAAAACGTCGCCGTGTAAACGCTGAAGGAAAACGATGCATTTTCATCTGAAATGTGGTGCAAACGGAACCTGAGAAGACGACGCTAATCCCTGATTTCGCCTGCTAACGCTAACCGCAGCCACTCCTGAAACAGGCTGGGGTTAAAGTGAGGCGTCCCGATGGAAATCCATGATCTCTGACACCGTTTCAAGCGAAAACATGGTTTTCAGTCGTGATGAGGCAGAAATAACCCCGTGTTGCTCTTTGTCTTTAAATGCCCCCCTCCCCCCTCCTGCTCCCTGTGAGGAGACCCCCTGCTGGGCAGTGGAATATACATATGTGACAAATTGGTTTTCCTTCCATCTGACTGCTGCCATTTGAGCGCCGAGGCGGCGTCACGTGCTCTGCTCCGGCCGGCGAGATGCTCCCGCTTCATCTGCATATTCTAAACACGATCCGGGACCCTCGGACTTAAACAGGCAGGCGTTAATAACCCGGCGGCGAGCCAGAAGACAGGAGCTGCCAGCGCATTCAGGCCAAACAACGCCAAACACGGTTCAGCACCTTTATTCTGAGAGCTGCGTCTTAAAACACAAGGTTTAAACATGCCAGGCCTCCTCGCCCACCCCTCTGCAGTTTAGCTAATGTAAGTAAAACTGTAAGAACACAACATGTAGACAAAGAGAGGCACAAAAAATGGAGTGGAAAAAAAAATTACGATGAGGGGGGGCGATGGTGCCGTTCAGTTTTTGGGGCTGGATAAGCCCTGCAGACGGTGGTACTCCCTCAACCTGAGGTGGAGACGGACAGAAGGGGACGGGTCAGTCAGCACGCCGTTTCAAACCGCCATGGCGGCGAGGGAACGAGCGCTCACCTGACGGCGTTGATCCTGATGAAGCCGGAGGCGTCGCAGGGGTCGTAGTCGCCCTGCTTGTCCATGCTGAGGAGGAGAAGTCAGAGAAAGAAGGAAGCGAGTTTAAAGCAGGACGTCAACAGGAGACAGGTTCACGAACAACGTTTTCAAGTGGAAACAGAAAGGCTCTGTGATCGTGAGAACGGCGCTCAGGGCCACTGGAATCGCAGCTTTTTGAAGACCTTCCAAATTTCTGGAACCCAAACGCAGAAACGATGCGTTTTCACCTGAAACGTTGTCGTGTAAATAAAAATCTACACGATGACACCAAACAGACAAACTTGTCCATCAACCAGTCAGTTCAGCGTCACGGAACAGATGTTTATGATTATATGTCAAAAATACAATATGAGTGAGTTCAGAGTGATTTCAATCAGCTGTGCTTCACTGACATTTTAAAATCTAACGCTGAATCTGAACACTGCTGAAGGAGATTAAATCACTCATTTTACGTGACATATCTTTATATCCGTCGAATTTCATCCAGTAAAAACTGTTACTGCCAATATATTGATTTATCACATGTAATGTGCTTAAGATCATTGGTTTCTGATTATGTTGGGATTGAACTTGCTTGAAGATAAAATGTAAATGAATTCACTCATGTTTGCAGACATAAACCACAAACTTCTCTCTTCTATTCTTTTCTTAATCTAATCTGATCGTGCAGTTTTTACAGGCAGATCGCTGAACATTTCAGATTATATTTCAAACTCTCTGTCCAATTGTTTCCTGGCACCGACACATGGGAGACCCTCATCTTAACGCTCCTGTTTGCACTTAACTTCTTAAAACACACAAAATAAACTACATCCGGTAATGTGATCACATACCTCATGCTGGTTCCTAAAGCCTAAAATGAAACATGAGCATCCATCAGGTTTGTTGCTCCTGATGCTGCGACTCAATGCACCACCTGGTGGTCAAAACTGGAATCTCAGCACCAGACAGAATGAGGCTAATTGGTTCATCAACGCAACACACAATCCTCTGAAACACCTGCGCTGTTTGTGTCTCTTTTGTCCGATTTTCCAGGCGAGGCTGAAATAAGCTACAGAAACTCCTCGTACGGCTCGGCTGCTCGGGAGACGCTCGTGCTCCCAAACTGATCGAACTGTTTGGCGTCGCGGCGGCAAACACGGGCGCCGGCGACAACAACAGGGATAACTGGATCATTGATAAGCTGCTCCTTTGAAATAACGCCGCCATCGATTTTCCTGTGAAGGCTCTTTTGGAGCGCCGCTCGTCCCGGATGATTGAGAATCAATGGCGGAGAATGAAAAGACGCACGAGCGCACAAAAGATGCAGGTAACTTCTTTAAAAACAACCCCATTATATCAACTGTGAGCTGAGTGTTGAGACGATTTTGTAATCTGATGTTTGTCTCTCTAGTTCATCCACTTCTTCGGGAGAGGAAATGAAAAAGCGGCGTGCCGAATCTATAAGTTGTGGGGAAGCTCGTCCTTCCAGCGTGTTGTGGAGACATTTCTTCTTAGTGCGGCGCACAAAGAGCGCCCTGCGCCGCGTAATTACAGCAGTTTCTACCTGCAGAGTTTAATACACTCCCTTACCGAGCGCTCTCCTCCCCGTGACACCCCCGGCTTGCCGCGGACGGCTTGCACTCATTCTTCAGAAGCACTTAGCAAAAGAGGAAATTGCCAACAAATGATAGGATAAACACGATAAAAAGAAAGGCAGACAACTAAATCATCAACTCTCAATACACGGCTCCCTGCCCGGCACCTGAACGCCATTATGAAGTGAGCGGCCACAAAGAATATGGCACTCCGAGTGTGTGTGTGTGAGTGAGTGTGTGTGTGTGTGTGTAAGCCTGTGATTGTGTATTCTTTTAAAGAAACCCTGCAGTCTAATTGAGAGCGACGCCAGCCGGGAGCAAGGAGGGTGACATTTCTGTCTCAGATGGGTGCGGCGGCGGCGGCCGTGTTACCACTGTGTTAATGACGCCGTTTACCGAGGCCCGCCGAGAGCCAACAGGATGTCAGCGGGGGGCTCGGGCCTAATCTGCTCTGTGTGTGTGTGTGTGTGTGAGAGTGTGTGTGTGCTCACAATTGTGTCAGGTTTTCATAAAGTGACAAATAGGTGTGTGTGTTTGTGTGTGAGCGCTGCCTTCAGGTGTATCGCTGTCGGCTGAGTGTGTGTGTGTGTGTCCGTGGTCGGCACTGAGGATGTTGGGATATTATAAAACATCAGTTATTGGAAGAACCGGGAAGATGAGCGGCGCCGTGCAGCACGGCACACCTGAACACGACTCGTCTTCACAAGAAGCGTCCAGTCTGGTGAAAACCCTTTAAAGCTTCCCCTGTTGGACAGAGGCTCGGTTTCTCTGCACATTTCAGAAGATTCAGACGATTTTATTCTCCACAAGTCAAAAGAGACATAAAAGACTTTCATTCTCTCATTTCAACAGTCAGTCACCAGGAGCTGCACCAACAGGCACCATAAATAACCCAAGTTAGGCTCCGTTCATACAAAGTTTCAGGTGAAAACTTGTCGTTTTTGGGATTTCATTTCAGGAGAGTTTTGCGTTTACACTGCAACATTTTGAAAACGATGCCCGTTTCCATAGAAACGAAAGAAACACTGAAAACTATGTGGTTAGAATGAAAAAGGCTCAAAACAGAGACTGTTACCTTTAAAACTGCTAAGTCCAGGACAATCTGGACCGGGACCACGTGGACCGGGACCAGGACAAACCGGACTGGGAGTCATGACACTCTGTTCTTATTGTCCGTCTACTGAGCATGTGCAGTGCAACTGTAGTCGAGGTGCGCACGCACAGAAGCAGCGTATCAGAGAAACAGTTTCTTTAACCTCATTTGGGAGCCGTTTTCAAAACATCACTTTCCCTCACTCCGACAACAAAAAGTTTTCAGTTCTCATTTGAAAACGTCACTTAAACAAGGTCTCAATTTGAAAGAATACTTCTAAAACATATCAGAAAACTAGTTCAGAACTCTTTTTTATGAACAAAACTTCTGACAGCGCCATCTGGTGGTCTGGCATGCTAACTACATTTTTCAAACCGTGTAAACGTGAAAGTTTTCTGAAACTAAAACTCAAAACGAAGCGTTTTCACTTGGAACGGGGAATAAATCCTTTATGCTTTGACATATGTGATGCTGGAATTCGTGTGTGTGTGTGTGTGTGTGTGTGTGTGTAAAATGAGCTCCTTTACGAGGAGCCTCTGCTCCATCTGTCCGTGGCCTGGAGGACTTTGGGATGAAACACTTTGCTGCACAGATGCGTCGCCGCAGCAGGATTATGAGCATCGAACCTCTAGAGAAGACGACAACAAACTCTCATCGGAGGAGTTCTGCTGCTCTGCTTTCTGAGCTACACTGATGGATTTTGGAGACTGGAACTGAAATAAAGGACAGATTTGTAGAGGATCTGCACGAATGTTTTAGAATCTCTGAGGAGATGCTGAGAAAACTGGTCGATCCGTGTATCAGAGAAAATGCAGCTTCATTATAAAACTGTCAGTCAGGCCTTTTGTAGTGTGGTTGGGATGCAAATGAAACCGAGTCAATGTGGATCCCAGACTGGGAATTAGTTTGGAGTGAAGCTGTAATCTAATGGCAAATGACAAATTTACACATTTTTCACTTGTTAAATATCATTGTTACTTTTCCATTTTACAGTGTATTTAATCAAAACTGAAAATGAAAAACTTCTGTTGCATCTTGGTTCCATTCCATTCCAATGTTCAGGTTTGTTTCTAAGAGTCTGAATGAGATCTAAAGAGGAAGATTCAAGAGTTCAGGAGTGGTTTATAACAGTCAGTTCATCAGTCCAGTGGCCAGTTCACATTTAATCCTTTAGAGTTTCTCAAAAAAGACAATTAAATGCAAATAATAATGAGCCTTTAATCAGAAAACTGATGTGCTCCGACACTGTAATGGTTATTTTGGAAGGAACGAAATAACCTGTTGACCTCACAGAGTCCAGGTCTGTCTCAGAGTTTAAGAAATGACTTTTTCTGTTGCTTTCCCCTTGAAAGGACACTAAAGCGTTATAAAATCAGACAGTGGTTCATCACAGAGACCAAACCGAGGGCAGGGGAGGTTAACAGAGCTGAATGAGGCCAGTTCAAGTGCAGTTTCATCTCCGTTTCTCTCTCTTTCCCCTCGCACAGCACAACCGCTGCACTCGCCCTATTGATTTTTGTATTTCCTGGCTCCTCCGCTGCCAAACCAGTGTGAGAAACTGAAAGGCCGCCTGTGTGAGGAGCTTTTTTCTGCCTGCCTCTCTCTGACCCGCTTAACTACCATGACACCCCGCTACTCCAGGCCTGAAAGCCCAGCGAAATCACCTCTCTGCCTCAGAACACCATTAGCTCCCTGACTCTAGGGTACGAGCTGCAGCGTGTGTGTGCGTGTGTGTGTGTGTGTGTGTGTGTGTGGTGAGACTCAGCCATATGGAGAGGTTTTACTTTGGTCAGTGTTGAGCCAGCCCAGAGGGCACCAGGGGTCAAACTCCTGAACAAACCCACTGTTAGCACTGCTCAGAGGCCGTGTGTGTGTGTGTGTGTGTGTGTGTGTGTGTGTGTGTGTGTGTGTGTGTGTGTGTGTGAGAGAAGAGTGGGTTCAGTGTCTGGATGTGGATTTCTGTCAACATGCGGAACAGCTGCAGCGCCTCCTCGGCCTTGGCCCCGCCCCCCCTCCTTGGCCCCGCCCCCCCGGCTCACCTGACCAGCTCCTCGTTGTACAGGGACTTGGGAGACTCCCGTCCCAGCAGGTACACCTGGCCCTTGAAGACGGACAGCTGGACCGTGCCCTCCACGTTCTCCTGGGACTTCTGGATGCAGTGTCGGACGAAGTCGCACTCCGGACTGTACCAGAACCCTGCCAGGCAGACAAACGCCTCATGATACCACAATCTAAACCGACCACAGACCTGTCAATAGGGAAAAAATGTAATTATGATCAATTAAAAAAGTGGGAAATGAAGAAAAATCTAATCAGTTTTTTTTTTATTTTGCTTGAAATATGCCTAAAATGTATTTTATTTTCCATCGGTTGGTTGTCTGGAGGGTCTGAGTGTGAAGAGAGTCCGGATGTCATTGACGAGATTCTTCTTCTTCGCTTCCATCGCAGGTGGAGCCGTCGCCGCCCTCCATGCCTCGCAGACAGATGGGGCGGGTGTGTGTTCGTTCAGGGGTCGGACCCGCCCCGCTCGGCGGGGGTCCTGCTCTCAACGGGGGGGGGGGGGGGGGGGGGGGGGGGCGACCCGCGCCTCGCCGCCCGGTCGGGTTCAAAGACGCGATCCTTCCCTCCGCAGCCGAGGCCACGTCTGATCACAGATCAGGCTCTACTGCAGTGGCGTTTCCTGCACCTCCGCAGCAGTTCAGTGAGGAAAAGTGAAGAGAATCTGGACGAGAGGAAGCAGATTACGGTGGAAGAAAACTCTTGTATTGTTTAAGACTCATCAGCGACTGGAGGGATTTGAGATTATTTCTGCCAAAGGAGGTGAAGACATGAGGAGAAGCTTTTCATGAAATCCTGTCATGAAAATCTATTTCTATTTATTGGTTTGATTTTCATTTAGTTTCTTTGCATTTATCATATTTCTACACATTTAAATCTATTTCTTATTCTATTATTTAGTTATTTCAACAGCTGTTTCGCTGTTAGCCTTCCTAATGATTTGTTTGTATTTCCTGTTCGTGAATTAACCATTTAGTTTGTTTTATTCTGCCTCATAATATTTTTTTTTTATCCAATTTATTTGATTTTTTTTTTTTTTTGCACTTCTCAGACTTGTATGAAAACGTGCTTTATCATTAGCGTCTGATTTAACTCAGTTCATATTTACTTCACCTTCACACCGATGGCCTCAAACTGACTGGAGTCATTTCAGCGGCGGTCGGCGTCCCGGTGTCTGGAGCGTATCCGTGCTGCGCTGCTCTGACTGGCCTTCATTAGTTTAATTGCCGGCGGTTTTCAGGTGAGCCGCTCAGTAAACAGATGCAGGACAGGTGGGTTGTTAACATAAGCTCCGCTACCAGCCGCCTGCTATCAGCAGAGTTATTAATGATTTAAACCCACAATGGGTTTAATCTCTGCCCTGCTTCTGAAGGTAGCACCTTCCTGTGTGTGTGTGTGTGTGTGTGTGTGTGTGTGTGTGTGTGTGCGCTCTCCGTCTCTGGAGGGTATAACTGAGGCAGCAGAGTCGTCAGTCTGTAATGGCGCTGATCCTATTATGTGGACGGAGGTGCAGGGGACTGGAGACCGAGCAGAAGGGAGGATTAAGATACCTGAGCCAAGAAAAGCTCACACGCACGCGCCCGCGTGCACAAGCACGCACGCACACGCACACGCACATGCAAATGCACAGAACAGAGGGATATGGACGACTTCTCTACACGGAAATAAGAAGAACAAACCAAAGTTTCTCTTTAATCAGCAGAAACTAACATTTTCAGTCTATCAGTCATGAGAAGGTGAACTGTTACCGTTGTAGACGAGTTCGGAGAACTTGACGGAGAGTCCCTGCTTGATCCGGCGGACCTCTTTGTCCATGGTGAAGGTCTCGATGTCCAGATGTGCCTGCAGCAGGATGGTGCCTCCCGGCGTTTCATAGATTCCTGTTCATCAACACAGAGGAAACCAAACAGGGCTGGCGGTGAGCCAAGCACTGAATTTAACCCATCGAACTCATAGTTAACCGCAGTGAGGGTCAAAGGTCATGCTTGGAACTATGCAGTGGCAACCTGTCCACTGTGGGACTCGAACCTGCGACCATCACTTGACAACTCAGCTACTATAAACTACCGCTAAAATTACAACAACCACGACTTCAAACTACTTCTACTCGTGCAACTTAGCTATTACGACTTTAACAAGTAATATTACTATGATAACTAATACCTCTACAACTACAGGAACTACTGCCGACTACTGCAAACAGTTTTTACCACCCTAACTAGTACTTTCATTATTTTTACTGGTTCAAATATTCCAACTAAATCTGCACCGATTCAACTAGTTTTTACTGTAGTGGTCCATGTAGTCGTAGTTACAGTGATACTAGTAGCAGTAGTGGTGGTGGTAGTAACAGTCGTAATGTAGTAGTGCTAGTAGATGCAGTAGTAGTGGTACGAATAGCGGTTATACCAATAGTAGTAGTGGCAGTAGTACTTGCAGTAGGTGCGGTGGTAGTAGTGGTGGTCGTGCAGTAGTACTAGTAGTGGTGGCAGAAGAAGCTCTAACACTGAAGTATTCATGGCTGGACTTCTTGGAGTTGTGAGCACTTTTAGTACTAAAAATGCTGTTGTAGTTGTGGTAGTTTGCTGTAGTTACATCCCTGTTTCCCTTTAAGACAACCCAGAATTCCAAACACACACCTCCTCCTCACACACTTTCCCTTCCTCTGTGTGTGTGTGTGTGTGTTACTATTCTAAACTAAACTACTAATTTTCATTTCAGTAAAGAAGAGCTTCACTGAAATGCAGCGTTTCCGCCTCCTCTCTGCTGGCACTCGGCCTCGCGGCGGGATTATCCGTCCGTCAGCCGGCCGACTGACTGACAGGCCTTCACACCGATTAGGGAACCTGGATGAGCCTGTCCGGGCTAAATGACAGGGTAGGAGGCCCCCGCCGGCCCGCAGTCTGGACCGCGGCTCTGCCTACCCTGCAATTTACCCCCTCCGGACCGGGAGGGAGGGGCGGGCCGCCCAGGGAAGATGAAGTCCCTGACAGGAGAAATGAAGCTGTCAGCCGCACGTCACCTAAAACAAAGGAAGGTAGGGCCGAGCGCCGCCAGCCTCGCCTGGCAGTACGGCCCGGGAGCCGGCCGCCTTCCTCATCGCTGACATCCGTTTTTAAGGAGCGCCGAAATGGCGAGAGCGTCGTTTCCCCGCTCGGCCGACTGTTCCTCGTGTCACCTGTCACTTTCAACAATGACCCCACTTTCCACACGCAAAGCGCAGAAATGAGATTTCACTGCAGGAAACAGCAGAGTGCCAGATTTCCCCTCCTCTTCCGTCTGATCGCGACTACAAAGCTCTTTTTCACAAGTCTGTGTTCATGCTGGACGTGTGTGTGTGTGTGTGTGTCTTGATTAGTTGGTGTGGAGATGTTTTTTGATCTGAATGAGATTTCTGAAATATGTGTGTATAATCCATTAACAATACAAGTTTTCTTCTCCCTGTGTGTATTTCCTGTAAAGACCAGTCAACGTCTCGCACTTCAGCTGGACGTTGACGGACGGACGTCACTTTTCTCTGACCTCCGTTTTCATTTTTCTTCCAGTGGTTCAGACGTTCGGGCTGCTTTAAGTTGAGGAATGTTACAGTTCAGTCACGGTTGTCATATTTTTGATGAAGCAATTTCATAGACATGAGTTGACACAACATTGTTTGCAAATAAACAAAATTATCATACGAGTGTTTTTGGTAGTTGCTTCCTCAAAATGTTGCTTCAGTGTTTGGACATTTACTTGAACTTTATCTTCAATTTTAAGTTGCAAAACTTCCACTTGAAGTGTGATTAGTGGGAACGTCATCAGGACATGTTTTAATATTTCTGATTGATCCTATTTCATGGATTTGAGTTGCAGCTGATCACAGTTCTAAACCTTTGTCAAGGCATTTTGATTTGCGATTCATGATTAAAAAGTTTTCAAATAAACTGAACTTTCAAGGAGAAACCTGATACAAGTTTTAAAATGATCTAAAGTGAAACTAAGACCGTTTCATGACAAGTTTTAAAAAATAAACTGATTGCTTTGTCATATCGCTGCATAAGGCTGTGTGTTCAAGAAGAAGCAGTACAGTTCGGCCTGCCAGTCTTTCTAAAGGGCAAAGAAAACCCACAAATACCTGCCATTAACAGCCAAAACCCACTGAATGTACCGAGATGGATTCAAGACGGATTCATTTCCAGAGCCTTAAAGGAACATTCTAATCTCAACAGACTCAAAACAAACATTACGTGTGCACGAAGAGCGCTGTGCACGCCGAAGGCCGATGCTTCGGGAGTGAAAGGGTTAATCTCATGGAACCTGTTGAGCCGATCTGCGCTCCCGGCCTGACCCAGATGTGAAAACGGATCAGTATTTACTCTGCGCCGCCGGGGGAAACGCAGCTTAGCGGCGCTGCTAATTGTGCGAATCCTGAGCGGGACGCCACCTGAGACCCGGCGGCTCGTGGCTCTTTTTGGCCGTCCCGCCCCGCAGAGGGCGCGGAGGGACGCGTCCGCCGCCTCCATCAGATAAACGAGTTAAAACTGCTCGGCTTAAGTCCTCCAAAGGAGAGCGAGCTTAACGGCGAGCGGCAGACAATGAAACGCTATCTGGCCGAGCGTTAGCCGGGCTTAAAGAGCCAAGTCTTCAGTGTTTTTGGAGGTCTTGATCTTTCATACAGCGGCCGGCGGTACGCTGGCCACGCTGCAGGCCTGCAGGGCGTCGCCGCAGGAGTCCTCCCCCGTTCCCTCAGACTCTTCACACAAACCGTTAGTTCAGCAAACGGCAAGAAACTCATGTCAACAAACAGATAAAGATCTTAAAGAGGCCTTAAAACGACAGTGACAATACTTCCACCTGAAACGGCTTCTGGCTGACGATTATTCATAAAAGTGAACATTTCATGGAGGTTAGGAAAGTCACAGTACCTGGTTTTCCATTAAACAAACCTTCTGGAGCGCCGCTTTACTGCTGCAGTCTGATTCCAGTAAAACGAGCTCGTCTTGACAGAGATCAAGCAGGCAGAAGATGAAATTAATTTATTATTTTCTACAAATATCTAACAGAAAAGCTATTTTTTCTACTGGGAAGTTGGAGCTTTCCCGCTCTCCGGTAACCCTTGAACGCATCATGAGGCCTTTTGATTTCAATTCAGGAAATTCGAGTTATTGAACAAACCCACTTGGATTTGCTCAGAAATGTAAATATCAATGTTCAGTCTCCACAACATCAAGACCTCCTGATTCATGATGTTGCAGACGTGGACAAAACTATTGGTCCCCTTCGTTCAATGAAAGACAAATTCACAGTGGTCAGAGAAACAACTCAAATCTGATGAAAGCGGTCCCCTTAAAGGTGCTGTAGGCAGGATTCGGCATCTCCACCATCTTGCTTAGGTTTACCTAAGCAAGATGGCGATTTGACCCATCTAAGATGGCAATTTGAAACCCAGCACAGCCAATCCTGTCCTGTTTTCTCTCACATCACACTCTCACGCAAGTTAAGCCCCTCCCACAAGAACGTGTGACGAACGCCCCTCGACCAATCACGGTTAGAGCCTCATGGGCTCTTCTGATTGGTCAAAATACCTGGAGCTGTCGAGATTCCTTTTCAGCTCAGAACAGAGACAGATGGAAACGCTGCTCCCTCGCGGTAGAGCAGTTATGCTACACTCCTAAAGGATTATCAATGGATACTCTAACATTTAATCCAAAGAAAACACAGAAAAATTAGCACTGACTAGCAAAATCCTGCCTACAGCACCTTTAACTTAATATTCAGTTGCATTGAGTTGGTTCCAACAGCGATCTGACACTGATGTTCTTGAGCTTGAAGTTCACCTTTAATGTCTTCAGAAGTTTTCCTGGCTCTTTTGTTACCGTTGGTGTTATCCGTCTCTTTGATTTGTCCCCAGTTTTCCTCCTGCGGCTGGGAAGGCTGGCTGCAGTCCCATGAATCTTGAATTTCTGAATAATATGTGCAGCTGTAGGCACAGGAACATCAAACTGCTGGAGACGGTCTCATAACCGTCCCCTTTAACATGCTTGTCTATAATTCTCTTTTTAATCTCCTGAGACACTCTTTCCTTTGCTTCCTCTGGTCCATACTGAGTGTGGTCCACTTCCTGTGACTCCCCGTCGCCCTCTATAGGAGCCACTGACCGATTACAGGACTGGAGACACCTGTGATGCTAATCAGTGGACACACCTTGGACTGACATGTCCCTTTGGTCTCATCATCTTCAGTCTTTTCTAGGGGGACCATCATTTTTGTCCAGGCCTGTTTCTGGTGTTTATTTCTGTAAATAATTCTGCTGAAGTACGACTGAAAAGCAATGTCTGACTTCCATTAGTTAAATTTCATAGAATTTTTTCTATCATTACTTTCGTCAGACTCGACTTATTTCTCTGACCATGATGAATTTTTCTTTCATTAAACAAAGCGCACCGAAGTTGTTGGTCGCCACCCGCTCCAAAGAAGAAGAAGAAGATCTCTGAACTGCAAACATCTTCTTCTCAGGTGCACAGCGCCACCTACTGTGTCTCTTGGTGAATGTACTTCAGTTTACTTCCTGATCACCGGATTCACTTCAGAGATCTGTAAAACCACAACAGCAGGCTGCGGTGGAGGAGAGGCGCGAGCGGACCATGAGGAAATATTGGTGAAACTAATGAGTTTTTGGACGATTGAAGCCGTTTTGGGAGCCGGCGCCACACATGCCCCATTGGCTCACAGTATACGGAGGTCTGCAGCTCGACTTTGGATCTAAATTTCTCCCGAACCACTTATCGGATCAGAAAACCCTTCTGGGTGAGGATATTGTTCTACTTCGTTGTATAAACAACATGAAAACTGTTTAAAGCGAACTTATCCTTGAAAGAAACTCTGGAGCCAAACGTCCATCTGCCGAGCGTCTCCAGTAGCAGTGTTTCTGAAAGGTGGCATTTCCCCCCGTTTCCATGGAGACGGGCTGTTTTCAGAAAGTTCCACTTTGGGAGTCACTTTCAAAATGCTGCGTTTCCAGTGGCTCCGGCCAGCACGTTGTGTGAACGGACGCCAGAAACAGAAGAAACGCTTTCTGTTTCGTCTTGGAGATGATGGGTGAACGAGGCCTTAGCCTGCTAATGCTAGCCGCTAATGCTAATGCTAACGCCAACACCAGCTGATGTGTGTGGAAACGCCACCTGTCCTATAAGCACAACGCCGTCATCCTGGAACCATGAACTGAATAAAGACGTATGTATTTCAGCGATTTCTGTCGCCTCATTACTAAAAATCTGAACGATTCCTGCTGTTGGCATCCAGACCGTCGAGTTCGAGTCTCTCTGCTGACTTCAGGTGAGCAGAGTGCAGCGAGGCGGGCTCCGCCTCTTCCTGACAGGCTCTACAGCACAGTGACAGCAGCCTCGACAAACCATTTCCACCCTCCCCCCACCCCCACCCTCACCTCCACCCACACACAGAAATAAACCCAACAGTAATCAGTCCGACACGTCCCCGATGGCTCCCGCCCACCGGCTATTGTGGCGACTCGGCCGCCATTCCGACGCGTCGTCCAGCCAATCGGGCACCTGGCGCTCCACCTCGCCGCCGCCTCGCCTCCGCCGCCACCTCACCTCCACCTCCGCCTGTTGCTTCGGTGGAGGAAACGGCTTTGATCTTTTGTTCAGCCGAGAGGAGAGAAAAGTGGGCTTCCCATTTTCCAATTTCTACCTGCCAAGGAGCGCCGCCGCCACAGTCTGCTGCCCACTCAATTTGCCAATCACAGCGCATAGTGCGGAGTGTGTGTGTGTGTGTGTGTGTGTGTGTGTGTGTGTGTGTGTGTGTGTGTGTGTCGCACGAGGCCAGGACTGTGGAGACCCCAACAAAGGAGGCTTTTCAAGCCAAACAGAAAGAGCTGAAAACATCCCCGTGTGGAAACGTGACGGAGTGTGTGTAACCCGGAGGAGTGTGGAGTGTGTGTGTGTAACCCGGCGGAGTGTGTGTGGCCTTATCCCGCCGCAGCGCAGGAAAGTAACCTGGGTGTGTGTGTGTGTGTGTGAGTGATTCCAGGTGATGCAGAGGAAAGCATCCCTGAATCCACTCAAAGCGCTCATGTAAGAGAAGCGCGAGCGGCGAAGGGACGAGGAGACCAGCCGTCCGCCGGGAGGATTTTCTGAGCTCAGATGATACGACCGGCGCCGCGGCGCGATTCTGGAGAACATCTCCGTCTGTCGCCCTGAGGAACACCGTCAGGATGATCGGGGACGAATCTCGTCGCTCTGCTTCCTCACCTCGAGACTTCATGCCGATGAAACGGTTCTCCACGATGTCGATGCGGCCCACTCCGTGTCTTCCCCTTCATAACACACACACACAATTCACACACAATAAAAACAAAATCAGAGTCAAAAACTAAATTATGAGGAATTTTCAAACAAGCAAAATGCAACGGTTTTTAGACATTTCACTGTATTTTACAGCACAAGGGTTCATTCTATTTGCTTTATGTTGAGATTTTTAGACATTTTCTGGAGGAATTATTAGTTTTTTCTGCAAAATACAATCGAGTGATATACAGTCTGCTTTACGAAAAACTCTTCGGTCCAGAAGAAGTGAATTTAACTTCTTCTGCGTCTCCTTTCAAGTTTGCATTTATACAGATGAATAAAAATAATACAGATTAATTAAAAAAAGAAAAGTCACCCAATCTCGTTGAGGTAGAGGAAGATGTCCAGAGCAGCGTCTTTGGAAGTGGCGTCCTTCAAGTTGGTCACTTTAACAGGAACTCCTGCAGGAAGACAGTTTTCATTCAGTCTTACAGCCAGGAAACGAAAAAAATGTACATAAACTAGAGTTTAAAGATGTAAATCAAATGTATTCTAACTAAATTAGCACTTGATGAATTTCAGTTTAATCAGGCTTTTTGTGGAGCTGGACAGGAATCAGAGTAAATCGGCCTAAAAACCACAATCATGATGATAAATGAATTTTTTTAAGAGAAGCCTGTTCTGAAACCTGAAGGACTTTCAGGAGCATAAAAACAGAAATCAGTCTCATTTTATTTGATTTAACATCTAATAGCGGCGCAGTAGAAAAGAGAGACGACGTCCAGATGAAGCATGAAAACAGAGAATCTCTCTGAAACACGAAAACTGACAAAATAAACCTTAAAGCAGGTTTTTAAACATCCGGGCAGTGAAGGCAGCGTCCGACAGCAGCTGAGTTTATTACCGATTAATCACATTTACCGGTTTTTTTATTTATGAAGCCACAAAAGAGGAGATCTTAAAGTCATTAAAACATGCTGAAATTCTTCATTTCCAAATATATCAAAGATTAAACTTGAAGTAAGGTAACTGATTGAGAAAAACAAACTTTTCACTAATTTGTGAAAAAAAAAAAAAAAAGGTCTGCAGTGATGAGATCTGCTCGTTACGCCGGAGAGAGACTCAGAAGAAAGGCTCATAAATTCAAAGGCTGCTCATCTGAAAGCTGTGAAATCGTGTGCAGGCCTTTAAATAATTCAATTACACACGCCGCTTTGTCTCACACACACTCTCTCTCACACACACACACACAGGTTTTTGTGTGTGTTCATGTGTGAGAGCCAAAACCACCTGCAGATCCATCCAACATCCTCCTGTTGCCATGTTGCTCTCACACACACACACACACACACACACACACACACACACACACACACACACACACACACACACACACACAGTTTTAAAGGAAACACCACGTGCACTCTACACACACGCTTCCTCTGCGGAGCCACTTAAAGTGAGTGTGCATCAATCACTGTCACCGAGCTGCTTGTTCACGGCCTTCAACCAGCTACATGGAGTGTGTGTGTGTGTGTGTGTGTGTGTGTGTGTGTAAGAGAGAGACCTGCCTGCGAGTCTATATTGCGGGCAGGAAAATTCTAGTTATTGACAAATCTGCCAGAGAAGGAAAAAAAAAAAATCTAAACCCAGGCGATGAAGACATTTACACGCGCACGCACACACACTAATGTAGTTACACAATTTGACGTGCACGTCGTCGCTCATTGCTAATATCAGAATCCATGCACAAATGGAAACACACACATTGTGAGCGATGGTCTATGTGGAAAAATGTTTCATTTTTGTTTTCATTTCAGAAAACTTTCATATTTACATGACGATGTTTTGAAAACGTTTGTTTCCGTGACAACGCCAGAAGCAATGTAGTTTTCCGGGTGGGCCACTAGTTGGCGCTGTTTGTGTTGCTCAGGTTTAAAGTCTATTGTATCTTAACAAAATCAAACACTTGTCTGGACAGACGGACCCGACGGTAAGAAGAACCTGGACTGGGACCGGGTTCTGCTTCTCCTGGTCGAGAGCAGAGCAGCTCCGCTGAAGCCGCAGTGCCCTGAAGCAGCAGCGTTTCCACCGTCTTCCATGCTTCTTGTCGCGTAAACGCGGCCTGATACGGCGGCCGCCACGCTGACCGCCGTCAGAATCTTTCTGAGCAGAAGCGTTTTCACGTCCGGGACCTGATAAATATTTTCAGACAAGGTCTTTGTTGACGGCCTTTCTCGTGTCGCGGGAATCCAGCGGCTCCCAGAGCAGCAGCGCCGCCGCCCCGCCACATTCCTAATAATTAGATTAAAAGTTCAAATCTGAACGTGGGAGAGCGGGGCCGGGCCGCTGGGCCCCGGGTTCGGTCCATCATTCACCCGCGGCTCTCTTTCTGCCCGGGAACCCTTTCTTCACGTTTCTGCGGCAGAACAGTGCAGACAATGGAGCGCAGACACAGCTGTAGGAAAAATTACTGCTTTACATTTTTCCTCTCTGTCTCTTTTTCCTCCGAACTTCTCAGGAATGAAAGGAGGGAGGGAAAGGTTTCAGAGGAACGGGGAACGGGGGGAAAAGGTTCCTGTCGCTTAATATTCTTTTTTAATCAGTGAGAAAACTCTGGTGAGAAAGGCCGGGATGAAAAGGTGGGAGGGGGAATGGAACGAAACATTCTTGGGCTGATCTTGTGCTCAGAGGGAGGAGCAGGCTTGGCCCTTTGTGTGGACCACTAAAACAGCTTTTGTCATCGCGCCGCTCAATAAAAGGCACTGAGAATATGTGTGAAAATGGGAGTGCGGGGCGGCCGAGGGCCCGCGAAGCCCGGCCGCGGCCTCGGAGCCTCACAAAGGCAGCTCATCCCGAGCCGCAGGGACGCCGGAACGCTGGCTTCCCACTTAAACATTCTCTTTGAGCAACTGGTAAACAGGGACTCCAGTGAGGCTGCGGAGGGTAAAGACGGAAATAAAACCGGCGGGATGATGGAAGGTCGCTTATAGAGAGAACGGAATAATCAATAATCATTTCTTCAGGGAGAAACTTGCTTTTCATGTTTGACTATAAACCATGGGGGTCAAACACGTTTCAACTCAGGGGAAATAAACAGGTTCAGTTCTATCTGGTCTGGGCGGACCGCTAAAACGGTGTGGAAACAACCTTCAAATTAAAGAAAATGTTGATATTTTCTCAAGATCAAACTATTAATACAGAATAAGACGACAATCTCAACACGTACACAATTTTACCGACACCATTTGGTTCACTTTGTGTTTTTCCAAACTCCTCCTGACAGCATGGCTTTGAAGCTAATGCTAGTTAGCTAGCGTTGATTAGCTGTGTTTCCATTCGCCCCAGAAATGAGCAAAACCTAAATATAGTAATAAAAATCTGGTAATGGAAACACCTGCATTTAGAAAAACCTCCCAAACACGGCCAAAAAGTCTTTCTGCTCATGAGGAGGTTTTTCAGGCGTGTCGATACAGACGTACGTCGCTAACGGTCAATGGAAACACTTTTCCCGCATTTCCAGACAGCGGACGTGACGAATGGCGTTAGGTGACCAGGGTTGCCAGGTTGGGGGGTTTCTGCCCAATCGGGCTTCTTTTGAACAGACTGGGCAGGAAAAACAAATTAATTCCAGTGAGCTGGATTTAGACGTTTGGTTGCTCATGTTTCATGTTTAGCTTCGTAGACCAGCCCCGCCCACTCCTTAGCCACATTTGGATTTTGGGGTTGGGCTGAGTCTGGATAAGAGCCCATAGAAACTTCTTGCAGGGGGTGTCGGCTACTCCTTTGACTGACAGCGGACTTCAGCCAATCAGCGCTTCAAAACAAATACGTCAACAAAATGCGTTCGCTTCTCTCAGGGTTAGCATTAGCTCGTTAGCTCTAGCTTCTCTACACGCAAAGACACGAAAAAACATCTTTTCTGGTTAGAAACTCACCAGGCGCAGACTCTTGCTCTTGCTTGATTGTTGTAATGCTTGAGTATTTTAACTATAACTTCACTTATTGCAGCTTTCAGACGATGGTTGAAGTCCGTCATCTCCGCTAAGCGCAGTGATGGTGTCACTTCCGGTTTAGCCAACGGAATTCGCCAAAAAATTTTGAAAACAAAAAGCGGCAACGCTGATTGGCTCGGCCGCTTCACGACCGAGTGAAATCCCCTTCTACGGGCTCCGACCCAGACTGAGATCAACTCCAAAATCCAAACCAGGACGAGGAGTGGGCGGGGCTGGTTTACGAGGCAACGTCATGTTAGCATTGGAGAACTTGTTTTGCTGCTGCAGGGATCCAGAGGTTGAGTCAGTTTGTGTCGGCTGTTGTCTGAACGCTGTGTTTGAGGGGAGCCTGTTTGTGCTCCTTCTGTTTTCCTTTATTTGGTGCAGTTGTGTTCATGGCCTGTTCTTTTTTTTTTTTTTTAATCATTATTATGTTAACAACAGTTGAGTGTTGCGTTGGCCGGGTTTTACATTGCGTTTGGGCTGGAAACTGAGTCAGATCTGGCAACCCTGGACCGTGTCCAGTCTGCTCAAGTAAAGACGGCGTGGTGCGTTTGAAGATGGAAATCTTTTTATGCATCATTAAAGAGCAAAATATAACCACTGTCCTTGGGTTGCAATAATCAGAGAAATGTGAAGTTTTACAAGGGAAATGTGAAATGTTTTGTGTCTCCGTCGTCTTCTAAGCAGAGACTGCATGAGACCCGCAGCTTATGAACTAAACGCCATTCAATGGAAATGCTTGAAAATCCTTCGGCAAAATTTGGAAAATATCGCTTTTATTTTCCAAAGAAGTTTAATGGAAACGGCTAGTGTTGTGTCCGCTGCTCTGAAGATATTTGGAAAAAAAAAAAGAAGGAATAAACAAAAAAAATTTTTCCCTTGACATTTTTTTACAAGTTGCTCGTTTGGCCAGATTGGAGTCCCTCACAGGCCAGTTTTGGCCCATGGGCCTTATGTTTGACAACCCTGCCATCAGCCCATTTCCAGTGGAGCCACTTTCTATTTATCTCTCCACTTCAACACAAAACAAAGACTTGAACGACCCTCAATCCTCAGTCGGCTGCCGTTTAAGAAAGTCATTAAAACGATCAGAAAGGTCTAAATTCAGCCGAGGTGAAGGTTATGATTTCAACACTGTTCCTGAAAATACCGAGTCTACTAAGACCCGTTTCAAGTCTTTAATTACCACCTTACCAGGAGCAGCGCCCTCCCCCAGAGGCCGGCGGCCACATGCTGGAGCTCCGAGCTCCGGTACGGGGCTTAGCGCTGCCTCGGTTTGATTTCCTACCTGAAGACGCTCACTCGCTACGCTGGCTTTCTGAGGACGGGTCTCTTCAGGGAGATGTGTCTGACGGCTCTCTAGCTCCAACTAGTGGTGGCGAACAGAACACCAGCTGCTTTCATTCCTGAGTCGACTGGAGTCAATGATTCACCTTCAACATATTCACTCCAGAAAACACGAACTAGATGTTCTGATTTATCACATTAAAAGGACAGTGACCACGATAAACTTAACATTCCCGCCGCGTCTTCCTCTCAACTCCTGAACCCTGAAGTGACGACAGCGGCTCGTAAAGCCTCAGAGCTGCGAGGAGCCGGCGTCTCCCTCCCCTCCGCCCGGCACGGCGGCTGAGGGGACATCTGTGGCGTTTGGCCCCGGGCCGGGATGTGTCCTGCCATTTTCCCTTTGCACAAACATGAGACACTTTCTATCACTGTGGATCTAATGAGCGCTGCTCCGGGCCCCGGGGGCGCCGGCTGTATTAGCCGTGGTTAATGCTTCCGGCCTGAGTGTGTGAGTGTGTGTGTGTGTGTGTGCACGCCCACGCCCCCGGGCCAAACGTGGCAGCTCCGGACGGCAGGAATAATGTGAGGGGTTTAAGGACTTAGGTCTGGGTGGTCAGAGGGAGCGATAAAGAGCGGCGGGGGGTCGGCCTTGAAGCTGCAGCGCCGCGTCAATAACGCCAACCATAAAAACAGAAGAAGAAGAAGGAGGAGGGGGGGTGGGGGGTGAGCGACGTGACGGACGACGCTCTGATGTGACAAGACGGATTATCTCAACGCTGGGGGTTACAATAATCAATATATCGGTTTTCATGCTTTATTATGCATGTTTTTAAATTGTTGTATCTTGAAAATGTTTGTGCGTGTGTGTGTGTGTGTGTGTGTGTGTTCACCAAAACTCCTTTATACAGAACCACAGACAGGACTAATAAAATAAAACTTTACGTCGTGGCTACAAATTGATATTCTGTGGCCACAAAACAGTTTTTCATGTCCTCAAATGAGTATTTATTAACCGCACGACAGTTTTCTGTTTCCTCGTTTTAACATTTCTTGGCAACTAAATTCAGTTTGGAACCACAAAATAGTATTTAATGGCCACAAATTGGGATTTTATGGTATTAAAAAAACAAAATTGTTAAAACAAATTATATATATATATATATATATATATATATATATATATATATATATATATATATATATATATATATATATATATATATATATATGAATATTGAACAAACAGACCCTTCCTGAAGGTGATCTCCAGCACGTCGGGGGCGTTCGGAGCCTCTTCGGGGTTCTTGGTCATCAAGTAGAGGTCGACCGGAGCGTGACTCTGGAAGACAGGAAACATGGAAAGTGAAGACATATTCCCACAATGCACTGGGGTGTTCCTGAAGGACGTTGATGGATTTAAAGCTGGTTCTGTTGATCTGAAGCGTCCTGAAGGACCTCTGACTGCGGAGCTGAAAGATTCTCATCTGTCTGGGGTCAACCTGCTGGTTTTTTATCTTCCCTTCGAACCCAGGAGTGTCAAACATGAGGCCCGAGGGTCAAAAAAAGGCCTGCAAGAGGCTCTAATCCGGCCCAACGAACCACCAGACAAATTCTATAAATTTCAAAGGGAAGAATGATTTTTAGAAACAAATCTCTTAAGAGTTTTGGACACGACAACACAGAAGGCTAACTAGCATTAGCCTCCAAGTTTGTTAAAATACCCAGAATGCAACTGCTAGAGGATAAGTTTTTTTCTTTTTTGGGTGTTTCACTGTATTTTGCACCAGAAGGTTTCAATAAATGTGCCTTCATGTTGAGAGTGGATTATTTAGTACACAGGCACTGCGGGGGCCTGCGGGGGTCTGGAGGGTCTCTGGGGGCGTGGCCATTCGAGGCTAATCAGCGTTCCTGTGTTTTACTGTTCCAGTTTGAGGAATAAGAATTAAAGACTCTGGAGGCCCTGCACACCCGGACATCAGCTGTATCTGAATGTCCTCCTGAGCTGCTGGCCGGCGAGCGAGGGGACGAGCGAGCAGCGGTAAAACAGACACTGAGGCGTGAAAAACAACAACAGCGAGAACAGAAAGAAAGAAGGAGAAAAAAAAAAATCAATGTTCCATTTTTCTCCTCTATTTGGTTTCATTTTCGCGGCGTGGCCCTTCACCGCGGGGGGACGGCGGCGGCGAGGGAGGAGCGGGAGAGGCCGGAGGAAAGAAATGACTCGGATCCCGAAGAGGAGGGAACACTTGACAAGTCGAGAAAAGAAAACACACCTGATTCTGTGACAGAAGCTATTTCAGCGACAATAAAGTCTCCGGTAATATTGTGGAAAAGCCATCATGTGTCTCCAGCTGCCTCCGGCGCCGACTCTCTGAGTGACACTTTCCTCTCCTGATTTACTTTCAAATGAAGAATCCTCCTAAACGGCGGCGGCGGCGGCGGCGGACGGAGTCGTCCTCGCTGACAGGCAGTCGCTGCTTTTTCCAGTTGGCGGGAGCCGGGAGCCATTTGAGCCGGTTCGCCGCGGGGACCTGGGAGAGCGCGGCGGCGGCGATGGCGGTGGCGGCGGCGGCTCCCCGGCGCTCCCGCCCGGCGACGCGCCCCTCCAACAATTACACAGCATTAGGACAAGACGGCGGCCGATGTGTCCTGAGCTGAGGCAAATTGCAGGGGGGCTATGCAAAATAACTACTGGGTGCATTTAAATGGAAAGCTTTACCAGACTCTAAATCATCATACAATAACTAATCGGCATCCGCCGGCCGCCTGTCAGCGAGCGGCGCAATCACTTTCCTTCCTTTTAACTAAACACCGAAATTGAGTGAGCCGGCGGCCGTCTCCGTCTCCCTCTCCTTTATTTTCCGCCTCGGCGCCCTGAAAGATGCCAAATGAGAGGCAACAGGAGAGGAGACCAAATGACTGCCCTAAAAAGCCTCTTTTCACGCTTCCTCTTGCAGGGCGGGACGGGGATTCCTGTCTCCTTCAACCTTCAAATGAGCGACGGCGAGCGGCGCGGAGGAGCCGCCGGCTCCGGATTTACAGGTGAACGGCAAACCTTCAGGCCGCCGTGCAGACTGTCGATGCTGGACGTCACGATAGAGACGTTTACCGCCGACGGCAGTTAGAATCAAGACAGTTTACCGTCACAGGAAGATCGTCTTTATCTGCAAATTAAAGATGATTTCTACATTCAGCCAGCTGAGCTTTGATTTTTCTCAATTTGAAGCTTCGACAGAAACACGGAGACGCGACCGCGGCGCCGTTCACACGAAAACCCCTCATCCCGTTCAGAAGACTTCTGAAAACGACGTCTGTTGAAACGCGTCTGATGGAGAATCCTCCCCGACCTCTCCACATGCCGGCGGTCTGTCGTTCAATGATTAAAATGAGGAACATTTCACTGGATCAGGAGTTTTTTATTCCTTCTGAATTATATGCTTACAATTTATATTTCATTCCAGTTGATTTTAATTTGCAGGAAATTTAAATCCAAAGTCGCATCTCATGATATTTCAGTACAAATTGTTCACATTTGCCCAAATTAAAACAATTCTGCTGCTGCCTTCCTCAGTTCACTGTAGTTTTAACATGAATTTACACATTCAAGATTGAATGCAAATAATTAGAATACAACATAAAAATGAAATTTCTCTAATATTTTTGAGATCAGTGTGTTTATTTATTTCATTCAGCGTCTGCTGAGTCTTATACGGAATAAAGATTCCCTTTTTGAGGAAGGCCTGAACACAATGAAAGCAGTTTTTACTGAAAATCTAACAATTTCAAACAAATAAAAGCTTCAAATAATGAAAGTTGTATGTTAAAAAGAGACTTCTTTATAGACAAAATTAAATGTCAACATGTAAAAGGAATATCAAGCTCCTGTTATCCGTATCTGAGAGGAAGAAAAAACCCTTTCAGCTTGAAAAATGTTCATTTTAAAAGCTTTCCTGATGTGTTTTTTGACTCCAAGCCATCGCGAGCCGGTAGATTGATGACGTGACTCGATGACTTGCTCATCAATTAAAAAGAAAAGCACATTTTAAAAATAAAAGAATATCAGAAAGAGGCGACCGAACACAAAGACAGAAGCGAAGGGAACGGCGGGGCGAGCGGCCGCGATCCCACTGAGCCGCAGATCAATGCATTTCAATTCCAACCCCCCGCAGGTGGACCTGTCCCAGAGCCGCCGCCCCGAGAGAGAGGCAAAGGTAGAGACGGAGGCGGCGGGGGGGTGGGGGGGGGGCAGGGGGGGGGGGGGGTTATTGGTGGGAAATGGGGCGTGAAGCGCACCGCCATGTCGCAGCCAGCAGCTCCTTTCGCCGCCGCGCTGCTGAGATATTGTTGTGCTAAACGCGGCCCGAACAGCCGAGGAGGCCGGCGCGTCGACTTAGAGCAAGTAAAACTCCATCTCTCCACTTATTAGTTGCCTCATTGGTTTTCAATCAGCGCTGAGAAAGAGGCAGAGGAGGAGGGGAGGGGGGGGGGGGGGGGGGGGGGGGGCACGTTTGGAGCGGCGGGTTGGAAGTGATGCTTAAATCATCACGTTTCAGCGCCGTCCTTCTCTTTAAGACACAAACAGGGCGAATTGAGCCGAGGACGGAACAATATGCACACGAGGCGCCGGATGGAGCCGCATCCTTAACACCCGGGACGCCTTGGTTAAAGCCGGCGCCTCATCAGGACGGGCGGCTGTCCTCTGAAAACGCTTCTGCACGGTAGTTTCAGGAAAGTTTCCCCGTCACAGCCATGTAGCTAGTATGGAGGGCCACTAGTGGGCGCTGTTGTTTGTGTAATTATAAAAAAAAAAAGTGCTAGTGCAGGATCAGCGTTTTCAAAAAGTTGCATTTTCAGAGGCTCTGAGCACCGCTGTGGTGTAAACGGACGCCTGGAACGCAGCTCAAGCTTCACAACCGAGTGAACAGGACTGAAGTTGGGAACCGAATTCAGAGACATCTGGAAGTGTCTGCAGGAATTCTCTTTAAACCAGTCAATTTGAAACCTTCCCCTTTTCATTCAGAAGAAATACGAAGTGCAACACACGAGAAATGAGCCCTCCTCTTCCTTTAAAACACAAAACAATCCTGAATTTCATCGGATGAATCAGGCCAAACAAGTTTTAAACCAGAACCTTATCGGACCAAATTTAAAGAGTTTATGTGATAAATGCAGACTTTCAAACACTTTTGTGTCTCGTTTGAAGAAACTTCAGATCTTCTCAGCAGTCACTTTAAATGGATTAAAGGAAATAAAAAGAATAAAAATGTGATTTGAAGGCTTGAGAGTCCAGACTGACGGAGCTTCCAGAGGGAAATCCTGACGGACTCGTGTGTCTTGGTGTCGCGGCTCAGTGAGGCGGGGGTCGTGACCTCTGTGCCTCGGAGCCCACGGTGACGAGGATCCCGCTTCCTGTCCCTGCGGGCCGGCTTCCCCACATCCATCTTCCCCCAAACCAGTCTTGATTTCCCGGCCCGGCGGCGAGCGGCGGCTCAGCGCGTCGCTGCTCCGGCATCACAGAGGGCGGCGGCTGGAATCAAGACGTCCTAATGAGCCCGACGAGCGTCAGGAGGCCCCGGGGCGGGCGGAGGGACAGGCAGCTGCGGGACGACCACGGCTGTCCAACATAGGGTCTGTGGGCCAAAAACTGGTCGCAAGAGAGCCCAGAGCGGCCCGCCACCGCACTAAAACGGTTTGTAAAATCACCCATTCTGTCCAGTCTGTCAGACCTGATCCATCCTCATTTCTGTTCCCCTGAAAAACAAACCGAGCACTGAACTGATTAAATTATTATTATTATATATTATTGATTATTGAGGTGATTTAATAATTTTCAAACTTTTGTGTTAAGTTCATCATTTATAAAGTAGAGTTTCGGTTGTTTTTTTTCGTCCCTACAGCGACTCGCTGCTGCCCCCCGCAGCACTGAAGCGGCGCTGCTAAACTTTACATGCCGCCGCCTTAACGCCGGCAGACGGAGACGAGTAAAGCAATGCGGGGGCGGCGGCGGGGTCGAGAGGGGGGGGGGGCGCGGCGGTTAGAGGTTATCAGGGAGGATACAGTGTTAATCACAGCGTAACCTGAACTCTTATCTGCGGCACTACGTATGAGCGGCCACTCGGACGACTCCCGGTGCGACGGCGCTCAGCAGAGAGGGGCCTTTGTGCCACAGGTGGGGGGGGGGGGGGTGGGGGGGTCTGGCCCCGGCCTCCGGGGCTGTAACCGGAGGAGAGGGCACGGATACTTAGAACAAGGTGACCTCTTCTACATCTGACCTTCGAGCGGGATCACAAGCTGACATGCCGGGTCGAGCGTTCGGGAAAGAGACCGGCTTTGTTTGTGACTGCAGGTGATTCCTGGAGCTGCACGGAAACCTCCGCGAGCTGATCGCTTCAGAGGAAAAGGCAGGGAGGATATCCAGGAGGTACTTCTTGCTGGTGTCCATAACTTTTTCTCGTGATTTATGTGTTTTATCCTTGTTAGTTAGTGTGACACCTGGACTCCCCAAAACAGGAGTGTCAAGCTTGTGGGCCAAAACCGGCTCAGAAGAGGCCTCAATCCAGCCAAACTATCAAGAAAACGGTAAAACAAAACACTTATTTTATAGCAAGAAATTCCTGAGAGTGGATAAACGGATCCTCAATACTGACAGGTATAAAATAAAGGGAAGTATGAGAAATGAACGAGTCCTGCATCTGACTGTGCTGAACAGGAGTTTTAACAACCACAGCTTAAACAAAGTGAAGATAAAGGAGTGAAAATGTGGCGGATGGAGCCATAAAAAAATACTTCCTTCACATTTTACGATGAACAGAATCAGATCTAAATAACACTGATGAACCGACAGCAGCGGGTTTTGTCGCTTTTCTCAACGTTCAGAGTCTAATAATGTATTCAAATCCACTTCAGAGCGCCGCGCCATAAATATTTCATCGTCTTTAACGACATTAATCGATTCAATATTGGAGTAAAAGGGCCTGAATGCGACCGGTGACACAATGCCGCCACCGTCCATCGCTATGCCGCTGAGCCGCCGCGTCTTTTCACAGGACGGGCGCCGAGCAGGCAGCGGAGGGGTGTGCGGGGCGAGGGCGGGGCGAGGCGAGGGCGACGGAGGCCCGCGAGTTACAGTTGGCCTCGCCGCGGCGGCCCCGGCCTCCCCGGGACGCCCCGTCCATTGGGGGACTCATCCGTCTGGCGCACTGTCTTTGTACGTTACTGTTAGCGGTGACATCTTGGTGTCACGGTGTCACGGTGAAATGGCTCCCCTCCCACGTCGCAGCCCGCGGCGGCGCAGCCGCTGGAACAATGAGGGCCCGAGGAGCCGGGGCTGCGGCTCGGGAGGCCCCAGCTGGGCGCGCCCCCCCCCCGCCCCGCCCCGCCCCTCCCCCGCGCCGCGCCAGGCTCCCATGAAATCGGGAATTAGCCGAAGCGTTGCTGACGACAAGTCAGTGTCTGTGTGTCCCCGGCGCTTCCCAGGGCCCGGCCAGGGACGGCAGCGCCGGGGGTCAGCGGGGGCGACCGGAGTGTACTGCCGTGACCCCCGACCCCGGCAGAGATCAAACTCAACTCTCACACACACAGCGCTGTGGGAGAGGAGACCACAGAGCAGCGCTCTCCGGACTGAAGTTATGATTTATGGAAGAATCTTTGATCAGGATGAAGGAGGCAGAAAGAGTCAAACTGAGACGAGGGACGGACAGCCGAGCCTCAAACATCAAGTTCTGCCGTCTATCGGTGAACGTCGGGAGAATCCTCCGGAGGGAAATCGGCTCTGAACGACTTTAACTTCACAGCAGCATCGATCACAGATCATAAACTGATGACACTTTAAAACAGGACTAAACTCGGTGGAGGCAGGAGTTCTGCTGGAAATACACCTGGTAGCTTCCAGCTCCTCTGAGAGGAGTCTGCATGTTCTCCCTGTGTGTGTGTGTGTGTGTGTGTGTGTGTTTATATAAAGCACTGTAAAACATGAATGAACACATTAATTTTCCCCCTCTTTTGAAGATACATTTAAAACTCCAATAAAAAGAAGCATTTCTATTATAAACTACTTAAGATGAGCTGTATTCCCCTCATATTAATTGTAAACAACACCTGTAATTGTTCATAAGAGCCACCGGGGGGCGCTACCAACCACGACTGACCAAGAGCGGAGTCTGATTATTTTTCCATCTGAAGCTGATCGGTGAGCAGCGGAGCCGAGGAGCTTCAGTAAGACACATTTCTGAGCGAGGAATCTTTCAATATGTGCAATTTTCTTCATTTTGATTTTATTTTCCAAACTGTGCTGATCAATTATATCACATCCGATATCATTTTGAGAAACACTTCAGTACTTTTCTTTGACTCCATGATAGTTTGATCTTCTGCAAGTCGCACTGGAATCAATGAGTGTCTTAAAAGATCTGAAATATTATTATTACAGGTGTATTGGAAAAAAATTCAAATCTCTATAAAAAGAAAGAAGAGATAATCCTGTACTAATATTACTGAATAGTTGTGGTAATTGTGGAAGTTCAGTGAAAAACTTACGAAAAAGGTCAGATTTTATAAAACTTTTAAAATTCACCTAATAAACAAACCATACAAATAATGAAACCAAAGAAAAGGCTTGAAATGATTCCGTTTTTTTAAATATATGGAAGTTTCACTTAAAAATCAAGGAGTCAAATATAAAGGAGCCATTTCAATGAAGAGTCCTGTAAAAAACTACTGACGTTTTAGCATATCTATACATTAAATATCAGACACAGATAACCCCAGCGAGCACAAAGTGCTCTGTGTGACAAGTGTTTTAAACTGGAGGGTTTTCCGTTTTAACGTCACTCAAAGCTTTTCTATCCGATTCAGTCTGAACTTTGACTCCAAACCTTCATTTAGTTTTCATTTTTTTCGTCTCGTGTTCCGGATCATTGAGGCGACGGACTGACGGTCGATCACGGCGAGTCGTCCAGGTGCTGAAGCAGCAGAGCAGCTCCGGACCATGATGCTGCCGCCACCGTGTCCCGCACTGTTCTTTTAGTCTGAAATTCTGATTTTCCTCCAGTTGTGCCGAGACACACGCCTTCCATTAAACCATCATTTAGCTTTGTTCTTTTTTTTGTCTCAGATTTAAATTAGTTTGAGAGTCTTGAAAATGTAAGTTACGGAAAAATTCCAAAAAATAAGAACTGGCGAAGGGGCAAAAATATTTTAGATATTGAGGGGGAATTTTTTGGCCTGTAGGAGGCGCTCTAATCTAAATTGTGATGCTGGAACAGCAGCAGGTGTTTGACATTTCTGAGTGAGTTTTTAAATCATATTTCCCGATAAGTTGGTCATATATAAAAACAACAACAAAAAAAATTCGTTTGGGGGTTTTTACATTAAAATGATGCAGAATAAGATTTCAAAAAGGCTAAAAATATTTCAAAATAAAATCCATATGCCAGTTTTAATAAATAATGACAAATCTATTATGTCTTAAACGCACCTGAACAGAGAATGTAAGAAGTTCCGTGGCTTCCTCAGTCTGAACCACTGATACTTTTTATAACTGTATTCATCCCTTCATATTGAATTTAATGTTTCAGATCTTTTCACTGCTGTTTGCAGCCCTCCCTCTCTCCGCAACATTTCAAACGCAGTGAAGGGAATAAAGGAGCTGTGAATTACCTTCGGATCCTCCAGGATGCCCGACTCGTAGCTGTAACACACACACACACACACACACACACACACAGTAAAGGGTTAAACTCCACCTGTCTGTGACCATGAGGAGGAGCAAAGCGAGGGGGGCGGGGCTGACCTGATGTGCATGAGGTTGGCGTCCATGCTCCAGGGCGCCTTGGGCGTGACGGGCACCGGGATGCCGTGTTTCTGAGAGAAAACATTCAGTTACATGTGGTCTGTGTGGAAAATAAGCACAAACTGAGCCGGGAAAAGATACTTGAAACAGGATTACATTAAAAAAAGAAGAAACTATTTGACTTGTTTTTAAGAGGAAATGAAGCAAAAACTGTATTTTTAAATGAATTCACAGTCTTTTGGTCTTCATTACTCAATAAGGGAAATGGAACATAAAGACATGCTGGTGTGTTTTAAATAAAGGTGTTTCTGGTACAGAGGGTTTCTCCATAAAAAGACGTGATAGCCATCTAGTGGCAGAAACTGCTCACAATCAGCCAGAGATCATGAATGGATGAGAACATCTCCAGAAACACGGCTCCTTTCAGTAACTTCGTTCAGAATTCAAACTCGTTCGTAACATAGATTCATAACGTCGAGAGCGACGTTAAAACTCTCGATCCACACGGTGACGGCAGCGGTCCGGGAGGAGCTACCTCGGCGTACTCCATCAGGTCCAGCCGGCCCTTGAAGCGGTTGTAGAATTCGGGGATCCTCCACGGAGCGATGATCTGAAAAAAGAAGCAGCTGCAGTCGCTGGTTTCTCTTCGCTGAAGGTAACGGCGGCGGCGGCTCGCTCACCTTCACCTCGGGGTAGAGAGCGTAGCTCGTGAGCTCGAAGCGAACCTGGTCGTTTCCCTGAAAATCCAAACACAACTTTCAGTTCGGAGAACGTTCAGAACAACAAGCAGAGGGAGGAATCAGGCCGTCCTCACGGTCATAAACACCACAATGGAAAGATTACATCTGGACTGTGTTTTTTTGAACTTACACATGTGAACATGTGTTTTACCCTTCACATGTGAATATGTCAGTGTGTGTGTGTGTGTGTGTGTGTGTGTGTGTGGTTTACTGCTGCTGACAACACTGAATTCCTCCACTTTCATTACATTTTTTCTTTGAAATAAAATAAGTTAGACGTTCACAGAAAATTCACATAGAAAAATGCATTTTCCTCTCGTATTAAACTTGATAGAAAACTGCAAATCGAGGCGTTTTCTGAAGATGAAGTGAAATTGCAGATACACCAAGTTCAAAACACAGACAATGTTATAAATATACTTACAAAATAACTCAAAGTACCCAAAAACACACATTTAATAACACAATGAATTCCTCAACATTAAATAACTGAGCACAGCAGGACTGCAGCAAACAGTCACTTTTAATACGGCTTTTCCATTTGTCTGAATCTGGGTGACAAACAGCCTAAAAACACTGAAGAGCTCAAGACATTAAGATCAACAGCTTCATGGGACTGGAGGTTTAATCCCCAAGACATTTAATGTCAAATAAAGCAAAGAAAGAAAGAAAACAAACTGTATAGTTGTATTGAAACATGAATCTGTGGTGTTTGTCGCCACCTTCAGGCCAAATTCAGGTACTGCAAGTGAACGGATCAAGACCTGCAAACTAAAAATGATCTCCAAATGAAGACAAAAAAACAGTATTTACTCAAAGTCTCTTACTTTTGAGGAGACGCAACAAGCACAAGGGGCTGGTGTCTGTGAAGTGACAGTGTGTGTGTGTGTGTGTGTGTGTGTGTGTGTCTATTTGCTCCTGTAAATACCTGTCCTTGTCTCATCTCAGATGTTTTATCATTGCATTAGTGTGAATTGTTGCCCCTGCTGTGGACTTGCAGGCTCTCGTTCCTCCAGCTCGGAGCTTCCAGGTGGTGTGTTGTGGCGTGGTGTGGTGTTATGTGCTGTTATGCGATGTGATGTTTGATCACACTGAACTCGACCGCAGCGTGACATGAAGGCTCAGAGCCTGCTAGTCCACACCCAGGGCAAACAGAGCCCAACGCCAGAGATAAATCAGAGGACAGCAAATACATCGGACTGGCATGATGCACGCACACGCACACACTTCTATTTTGGCACAAATCCAAAAACAAAATATTGAGTGCGAACAACCGAACGTGCACGTACAAGTAACTCAGCGCCGTAACACGCCAGGTGCATCACTTTCTCCTGTTCACACCAAGCGTTTCACTGTGAACCACCTCATTGTTCAACATATTATATATATATTTATCTATATTTATCTCAAATCTGTCACTGCAATTAGAAAATAAGCAGAGGGAATATCTATCCGACCTGCACAGCCCCGATTCAGTGAGAATGAAAGTGAGAGTGATTACGGCACCAGTGGCTTCTGACACAGAACATAAACCTATAAAATCTGTCAATAATATGAGAAAAAGATCCGACCGCTCCTCGCTCTTTTTTCGTCTCTCGGCTCCGGACGGCGACAGGATGACTTGCATCTTACGTAACGTGAATGAAGAGAAGCAGAGGGAATGGAAGGAGGAGGAAAGACTTTTCGACCAAACACAGGGCGCTCTCCTGATGTCAACGTTCAGCTGCGGAGGTCACGACCCAGACCCAGACCCAGACCCAGACCGTCGACCTGCAGCGGCGGCGGCTCTCAAATATTTGTCTTTGGGTTCATTTTACTGAACTGAGTCCTGCGTTTTTTGTTGGGTTTTTTTTTTGCCTCGTGCTGCAGAACAGTGGTGTCCAATATGAGGCTGTTTTTCAGGTGGGGGTCAAAGGTCAAAATGCAGCACTGATGGACTGCATAGCGCGACAGGGCGGTCAGAAAAACCGTGGAAATAGATTGATAAGGGTCTGGCTTGGTCAGGACAGAGAATGATATTAACAGCAGGTTTAAAAAATCGTTTTTCTTTACATGTTTAGATCTGAAAATGCGAAGAATATCATGTATTTTGCAAAAAAAGCACATTTTCACAACGTTTGTCTTTTCCTATGGATTCCTTCCCAGAGAAACCTGTCACTTTTCAGAACTATTAGTTTATTTTACTCTCATTCTGAGGCCACATTCAGCCGGATTCCATCTTTAGAGAGTCGAACGGGTAAATAGTGCCTCAGTCATCTTTAAAGGTTTCTTTCCTTTGTCGTGCTGCAGAGTATACGAGATGAAGACGTCTATATTTCAACAAAACCAAACTATTACTAAAGAAAATGAGCATAATCTCAACATAAAGGTGACTGAGTGGAGGTGTGGAGGCGTGGAGGCGGCCTCACCTTCCCGGTGGCGCCGTGCGAGATGAAGTGGGCTTTCTCCCGGCGCGCCACGTCCACCAGGCTGCGGGAGATGCAGGGCCGGGCCAGCGACGTGCCCAGCAGGTAGCGGTCCTCATAGACGGCGTTGGCCTGGACGGCCGGCCAGATGAAGTGCTCCACGAACTCCGCCCGCAGGTCCTCGATGAAAACCTGCCAAGAGGAGAAAGGACTCACGCCACCGCAGCACCGAAGAAAAACAATCCATTTCCTTCCATTTTCCCAATTTGTTTGTTGGTTTTCCCTGATTGGAGCTTCACGGGGCCGGATTTGGCCCACGGGACCTATGTTTGACACCCCTGCTTTACAGTCACATTTTTTTTCATCATAAGAGAAAAGCTTAAGATTTTTATTGATATCATAAAATGTAAAAATCCTGCAGTGAGTCGAATCATTAAAACCCAGACTCCAGGCCGTCTCACCTTCTTCGCTCCGAGGTTTTCCGCCTTCTTCCGAGCTTCGTCAAAGTCTTCGTCTTGTCCGATGTTGGCCTGGGAGGAAACTTCATTTTAGAACAAAGTCCGGCCCCACCGGTCAGGGAGGGGGACGACTGACTGAAGGGCTTCACGAGTCACGACACGTAAAATGCAGAAACACAGAGGAATCCGGTGCTGAAAGCATCGACTGGGACGAACCTCCCACATCACATCTGCTGAGGTCATACAGACATGGACGAAATTGTTGGTACCCTTTGTTTAAAGGTGCCGTAGGCAGGATTACCTAAGAAAGATGGCGATCTGAAACCCAGCACAGCCCCTCCTGAGAAGCAGAGCTTTACAACCAATCGTGATGAAGGATGAAGGATGAAGCGCTGCCCCTCGACCAATCAGGATAGAGCCTCAGGGGCTCTTCTGATTGGTCAAAAATACCTGGAGCGCTCGAGAATCCTTTTCAGCTCAGAACAGAGACAGACGCTGCACCCTCGCGGTAGAGCAATTATGCTACACTCCTGAAGGATTACCAATGGATACTCTAACATTTAATCCAAAGAAAACAGAAAAAAATAGCATTGACTAGCAAAATCCTGCCTAAGGCACCTTTAAAGGTGCATTAAGGAGTTTTTCAACTTTAAAAATACTTATTTGATATATATGAGGATGGATCTTCCAGAAAGTAAGAAAAGACCGTCTTCTAGCACTGCCACAGCTCCAGCACAGACCCCACCAGGCCAAAGAAACTTAAATTTTACTCGAGCGCTACTAAGAGTGAGGAAGGAGTTCCCCTCTTCTGTGCACGTACATGGACGCAAGCAACAGACACGAGGGTTTCACTAAGCTGCAGTTACGCTCAAGGCCTGCAGGGGCCGCTGTTTCGCATAAAACGTGCAAACTCCTTAAAGGTGCTGTAGGCAGGATTCTGCATCTCCACCATCTTGCTTAGGGTTACCTAAGCAAGATGGCGATTTGACCCATCTATGATGGCCATTTGAAACCGAGCACAGCCAATCCTGTCCTGTTTTCTCTGACATCACGCCCTTACGCAAGTTAAACCCCTCCCACAAGAACATGGAGACATGGAGGAGGTTCTGTTATGTTCTGCATCTCTACAGGGGGTCTGGAATCTGAGCAGGGTCCAATGAAACCTCAAGACTATCGAGGGATTCTAGAGAAATGTGCTGCCAGTGTCAGAGAGCTTGGTCTCAGTCGCAGGTCCTGGTCTTCAACAGGACCACGACCCAAAACACACAGCTAGAAACACCCGAGAACGGCTCAGAGGAAAGACTGGACTGGTCTCAGTGGCCTTCTGGGAGCCCTGACCTCAATCCTGTCCAACATCTGTGGAAGGAGCTGAAACATGGCATCCGGAAAAGGACCTGGAGCAGTTTGCTCATGAGGATGGAAGAAATACCTGCTGGAAGCTGCAGAAGTCTCAGTGACAGTTACAGGAATCGTTGGATTGCAGTGATCGCCTCAGAAGGTTTTGCAACTAAATATGAAGTTAAGGGTTCCATCATTTTTGTCTAGGCCTGTTTCATGAGTTCATTTTCTTTAAATAATTGTGTTGAAGCATGGTTGAAAAGCAACGCCTGACTTTCATTGGTTAAATTTCATAGAATTTTTTTTTTTATGACTGCTTTTGTCAGATTCAAGCTGTTTCTCTGACCACTGTGAATTTTTCTTTCATTAAACGAAGGGAACCAACAGTTTTGTTCACATCTGTAAAATCAGCAAGAACAGAAACAGAAGCACGGCCTTAAAACACACATCAGCAGAGCAGGATGAAAGCGATTTCAGTCACAGACAACAGTTTGTAAAAAAAAAACAAAAAAAAACAGGGGAGGTTCCTGGTGTCCCCCAGGGGATGGTACTGGAGCTACAACTTTTTTCTATACCGAAATTATTGAAGTAAAATCTGTAAAATGATACATTTAGTGTTGATTGCTTTTGATTTAAAATATTTCATGTACATATGAGAACTTGGAACAGCTCATGCAGGAAATCAAAACTGGTTTCATGACAAATACTATCATTAAAAAAAAATAAAAACAAGAAAAAAGTTTGTGCTTGGTAGTTTTGAGGGGAAATGGTGACAAAAGTTAAGACAGAGGGTGTGAATGTAGAGAGAGATAAAGATATTCAGTTCCTGGGTGTGAAGATGGACGAAATCTTCAAATGAAACATGCCCAAAACATTCAGAAGCATTTCAGTCCTCCCCAAAGCAACATGCTTCATAAACAACATCTGCCATGTTTGAACTACTGTGTGGAAGTTTGGGGCAAAACCTTCAAATCCTCACACTGACCGCCGTGCACAGTCCAGAAGAGAGCCACCAGGACGCTTCAGACCCGTCTCACGGTCCTGTGGTCCCGACTCCTGACTTATGAAGGACCATAAGACAGGAGTCCAGGACCGGGAGACTTTCCAGCCTACTGAAACTCCCAGATCTGGAATTTCCAACAGCCATATTAAGGCATAAAGCCAGAACCTGTCAGGTCCATGTCTGAAATTAATGATTTTTTTTAAAGAACAATAATCAACCTGAGGTCCACGGGGTCAGAGACACACAGGATCAACCAGTCCAGGACGTTGAGGTTTGACAGGATTACATGAACCTGCGAGTCAGGATCGTCCGTCGTTCTGCTCTTGGAGACAGATACTGACCACTGCAGATCAGGAACACACCGCCAGACACGCAGTTCTGGCATCAAACCCACTAAAATCATGACGCCTGGCCAGTTTATCCTCCGGTTTTAAAGATAAACTGCTGACTCAGGAATCCCACCGACTGACGGAGGAGATATCGGTGTTCCTCACGTCACCCGTCAGTGGTAATAATGTTATGGCTCAGTCTCCCACAGCTGTTGTCTGCAAATAGTGGAAAAAAAAGGTATAGAAAGGTTCTGGTGCTGAAATAAATCAGACTTATGAAATAAAAGTACAATAAATAATACATGCTCATGCTGAGAGGGTTAAAGGGGAGGAGCGTCATGTTTCCATGACAACACCGGGAGCAGCCCATGGTTACAGACCTCGATACAGCTGGGAGAAGATACAGAAAGGTTTTTTGGAATTTTTTTTTTTTTAATGCTCAATTAAAATAAATTGAATACAAAGAAAATAAAAAAATCATATCTTTATAATTGCAAATTGATCTATTGTTTCCCACGAGAACCAGGATGACAGTCGAGAGAAAGGAAGCGTTGCATGAATAACTTGAACTCCAGGGGAAAACATCCCAAAATATTCAACAGAGGCCTCCCGACTGAATGAACGTCCGTTTGCTTCGCCTCCTCGGGACCGGAGCGTTCGCCGAGTTTATGAACTGCTGGACCGACTCAACACTGTCTGCTTCCCCCTGCAGAGCCACAGATCTGAAGAGGCTCCATCTCCTAAAGAGTGAACTGTAACTGGCCTCTCACCCCCCCCCCCAACACACACATACACACACACACACACACAGAATGAAGGCAGACATCAGAAATTCTGCCTGCTGTGCACTTCTGCGTTGCTCCGGGGCAAAAAGTAAATCCGGCCAGATTTGCGGGGGCATTATGAAGCCGGATCCGGCGGACGGGGAGGGGGGTGAAAGGCGGCGGCGTGAGCGGCGGCGGGGCTTTTTCAGGACGTCCCACTGCACTCCCCTGCATGCCTGCACGCCAAACCGCCACAGCGGCGTGAAAAAGACCCGGAGTGGAAAAGTTCAGCGAGGCACCACATGCTGCAGCAGCTGGCCGGCCGGAGACACTGGGCCACCTGTCGCACACACACACACACTCACACACACACGTGTCGGGAGAGCCTACCAGGAATGCGATCACGTCGTAGCCCTGCTCCTTGAGCCACACCAGAATGCAGGACGTGTCCAGGCCGCCGCTGTAGGCCAGGACCACCGTGCCTTTGGACATGATGAGGGTTTCAGGCTGCGGCGGCGGAGAGCAGAAGCACGAGGTCCATCAGTATCCCTCAGCGTGTCGCCGAGTTAAAATTAACTCCCGTCATATCAGGCCAAAGCTCAACTTAGGTAATGCTGAGCTCCGGGGCGCGCCGTGCTTCCTGACAGCGAGGAATCTTTAGCATTTAAGGTTTTAAGTCGCAAAAACTGAAGAAATTCTGAAATCAGATCTTTCCTTTAAAGCAGAGGTTTTCCTATTAGAACATCTCTAATGAAATATCCTGAATATTTGGAGCAAAAACAATAAAAATCAATGAATGCGAGTTGATTTAATGGAACTCATTTCAGATTAGGAGCCACAAACAGTAAAATAGCTCCATAAATAAAAACCTCTAAATTTCAGCATTAAGGTTTTACTGTTATTGTTCAGCTTTACTGACAGGAGTCATGGAAATCAGAAACACACAACCACAAACTACCCAAACGCCGTCATTAGCCCGCCTTTATGTCAATTTCAGTTTTATTTTTAAATGTCCAGGCGCTGCTAAACAGAGCAGCACATTTTTAACGCAGCTTTTCCAAACATCCTAGATTTATTTTGGACATTTACGATTCCAAAGAAGAAGAAGAAGAAGATCTCTGAACTGCAAACATCTTCTTCTTTGGAGCGGGTGCAGCTTTGGTGCACAGCGCCACCTACTGTGTCTCTTGGTGAATGTACTTCAGTTTACTTCCTGATCACCGGATTCACTTCAGAGATCTGTCAAACCACAACAGCAGGTATTTTGCGACACCGGGCTGCGGTGGAGGAGAGGCGTGAGCGGACCATGAGGAAATATTGGTGCAACTAGTGAGTTTCTGGACGATTGAAGCCGTTTTGGGAGCCGGTGAACAAATTTTGAAATAAATAAATGTTTTTTTTGGACTGATGAATTATAGTCTGTAAAATACAGCAATGCTCACAGGCTGTAATCAGCCGGTGAAGTTGAAACTGTTCTGCACCGTTTTTAAACCCCATGAAGAGTTTGAGAAAGCTTCCTGATGAGAGATGTGTCTGAAGACCTGAGAACCACTGAGCCAAGTCAGGAGTCGCAGCGATAACCAGACAGTTATCAAGCTTCTGCACAGAAACTCCTTCAAGGCTGAACGGGCCGCTCAGCAACACCGAGACAAAGTTTCTACTGCAGCCGTGTTCTGTGATCAGATGAGACCAAACTAAAACACTGTTTATGTTCGGAGGAAGCAGGGACGGGCGGCTCGCCCGCAGAACACGTGTCCACAGAGAGGCACGGTGGAGGCAGCATCATGAGGTAGGGAGCCTCGTCAAGGTTCGGAGGAATCACGGAGCGAGGAGATGAGAAGATTTTGGTTTAATAAAACACGGATGTTTAGAAAAGCTGCGTTAAAAATTAATTGATCTGTGAAACAGCAGTTGGGCATTTTATAAAAAAAAAACATTTATTTTGTCCTCAGCTGCACACTGAGACTTTAATTTTCACGAATCCAAAAGTAAATGAATGAAAAAAAACGAGCTTAGTTCATGTGTTTTCATTGATTTTTATTTACGTGTGCCCCTTTAAATGGAACCTTTGGCCAGCCCACGCACGACCTTTAACCCGCACAATTATCTGGATCAAGACTTCAAAATTTGACTTTTTTGACAGTTACTAAGAAACAATAACCAACCAACTAAGAGTAACTCAGACAGTTACTCTTTTTTAAAATTTGGTGAAGACATTTAGAGCGGCTGAAAACGCATCGAAACGTTCACCGTCCTGAATCACAGCTGAGTTTAGAGCTTCGAAAACACGTTTTTCTCCCGGTTGAGCTTCAGCTGGTTGGACCGGATGATGACATTTCCTCAGCCGCTTTCACCACCTCATCGTGGACGTTATGGAAAAATGTGTCATCCCGTTTAAACTGTTCCCCCCGCGCGCACGGCGCGCGAAAACAGAAAAACAACATAATTGATTAATTAAATTATACGGCGTTGCTCCCGTTCATTCCACATGGCGACGGCGTGTTTCCCGGCGGGATGAACATCTCTGAGCTCACCGCACTTTCTCTTTCGATAAGAAATAGGATTTAATTGATAGTTGAGCGGCTCCGGTCCGTCGCGTTGCTCGGTTCGGTCCACGTGTGATTTACGGGATTATCGGGATGCGCATTAATGAGGAGGAAAATAAATAAGTAAAACCCACGGAAACACGGGAAATGTGAGGTATTGGGATGTTTCGGAGCCAGAGCGTGGATACCGGCGGCGGCTGGATCCCTCACATGGCTGGAAATCTCTGGAATCAACCAGTTTCCCTCCGCGCGCTTCAGAGCGCCGCGAGCTTCAAACGACTCGGTGCCGCGAAACGGGAGGAAGAATAAACCGCTTTCTGCTCACCGGAGAGAGGAGCGAAGGCGCCGTGACCGCTGCCGCTGCTCGGAGGGGGGAGAAGTGGAGAGGAAGGCACGGTGCAGGTGCTGCGGGTTTGAATCCGCACAGGGGCGCGTCCACACGCACACCGGGCCGGGGGCTCGCTGTACTGTGGCCCCCCGGCAGGGTTATAATACTAACTAAATAATTACTGGCTGTTTAATATTATTTTGCAAATTCTTTTTTTTACATAAAGAGGCGATAATATGATTTTAAAAGAATAATCATGTAACCGTTCATTATTTACTTTAGTATGATCAATAATCCCTTGTCCAGGACTACTCACAACCCTCATGTTGTTAAATGTAACATCTTGAAGCCCTCTGAGGCAACTGTTGTTGTGATACTGGGCTATACAAAAATAAATTGATTGATTGATTGATTGATTGATGTTAATGAAACACAATCTGCCATTTGTAACTTCAAATGCCATATGAACTATGAATTTTTTTGAACATTCACACCTAAATATTTAAGATCTGTGTAGGAGAAATGAACTTAACTAAATTCAATATCATTTCTATCATTTTAAACACTGGCGAAGTCTTATTGAAGATACAATTTCACTTCACAGCATTTGGAATTTTAAATTCAGAGTTTTTACAGCTTTCAGAACATAAGTAGTGCTGTACTGAGGATGTTATGTTCTAGTCAGGCAGGTCAGAGGTCAGCTCAGATGTTCCAGTAGGGAGTTAACCAGGTAGTGTGTGTAGTGAGATATTCTGTGCAGCAGCTGTTAAAGTGTGGAGTTCTGAAGCTTCATACCAGAGAGTTTCCTTCCTCTTCAAGTCACGACAAACAGTGTGAACACGGACTCAGTCCTGATGGACCCAGTTTGTTGGAAAACCAGCTGAAAACGTCTGAAGTGGTTCAACACTTATTGACACCAGTGGTGGGCCGTCAGGGCCTGCAAAGCCTTCTCTGCTGGCCTAAAAATTATCTGAATTACAGACTGATGTAAATTATATTTTGTCCATCAATAATTAATAAATGATTCCAAACGGTATGTTCCAGTCCCTTTCATAGTTTTCCCGTGGTTGTGCTGCTCAGGGCCGTTTCTAGCTTCATGGGGGCCCTAGGCAAGATGTTGTTTGGGGGCCCCTATTTTTTCAGACTGTAATGAAGAGATTCCTAACCCTTTAGATGGTCTACTAAGCCTCGGCTACAGTTAAAGTCAAACGTCTTAATAGTTGAGCCACTCAGACAAGTTAAACCGATAAAACTATAGTACAAGGAAAATCATCCTCTATATGTCAATAAATAAAACAGACTGAGAATTTATAAAAGGAAAAAAAAACATTTACTTTAAATAATAAAACATAGCAAATCAACATGTATTTTAAAGTTCAACAATCAAAACAAACCACCGCTTAAAATAATACTTAACAGGACAGTCTCACACTCAGCACAACAGCTAATAACACACTATTCACAGTAACAGTCACAGTATATTGCGTTCAAAATGTCTGCTTCCTAGCTTTCTGCTATCTTCTTTTCTGGGAAACGTAAAAACAGAACTGATCTGAAATGGCCCTCTACTATATCAGTTCTGAATTAATCAGAGAAAACTGATGGCCACTGGCAGGTCAGCTGGATCAAAAACAGACAGCTGACCATGTAAATGTGCAGCTGATGCTTCCTGGGCAGAAAGAGGTTCTGAAGTAAGTGATTGTTCTGGAGCTTTCTGGACAGAAGGAGGTTTGGAGGCACTTTATGGCCCTGGGGCTTCCTGGTCAGGATGTTCAGACGATCTCTCAGGCTCGATGTCTGGAGCGCCAAAATATTTTAGAATTGCTCCTGCAACGACAAAGCTCATTAGGTTATCAAGCAAAAAATAGATCCTGAGTACATATTCTATTTTATTATTACAGCGTTGTTGCAGTAATACAGAAAATTAAAATTATCTGTCTTTAAACTAAACATTGTGATGTACAGTGTCCCTTTAAAGTTTGTACCCAGTTACAAAGTTGCCACTTTTAAGAGTTTTCTGCATTAGTTTACCAATTGTACTAAATTAATAAAACTAAGACAAATGAACCACTGCCATAACAGTCTAAAATAAGAAGAAAACACCATCCCTAGTATTTATAAATCACACTCATTGAACACATTACTTGTATTTGTTTTTATTGGTTTAATATTGTTTTATTGGTTTTAAATTATGTACTTATTTTTATTCATATACTTTAATTATTTTGGAGCGCACTTAGGTCACTGTATGTGTTGTAAAGGGCTCTATTAAATAAATGTTGATTGATTGATCGATTAAAAAACAGACCTTTAAAAGAGTTCTTTAAATTAAAAACAAAAAAGTTAGAGTCCTATATAAGACACACTAAACTTAGTAAATTAATTCTAACTAATCATAAAATAAAGTGTAAAATATGTGAGAGACAACTTCCACACAGAGCAGACTACTACAACGACATGCCTCCCTCCTTATAATCTGAATATACGGGTCTACGGAGTCAGCCAATCATTCCCGGCAAGACAGGCCAGCTTTCATGAGACAAACATTAAAGCTGAGATTGTGACGAACAGATAATAGCAGACAGCAAGCTAACATTTATCCAACACTAGATAGTGCGACAAATAAACAAACTTGCAAAAAAAAAAAAAAAAACTTCGTTTCACCTCGACCTCTCCAGCCCACATCACCAGCAATTGACTTACCTTTATCCTTTGAACGTTTTTCTTCCTCAGTCTTCTTTTTCTTCCGTTTTTTCCGCGCTGCTGGGCTTTCTTTTTGATACCATTATGGTTTGTTTTGTTAATCCACTCGCTAATGACGGGTAGCTGTCAATCATTCCCATCGTACCTGTCGGCGGCAGCTACGTGACGTCACTTGCTGTGTGACAGTGCGGTCCAACAGACTAATAATGCCACAAATCATTGCAGTTTATTTTATTTATATCCAACGTTTATTTTTAAGCATATAAGAGGTGTAATAAACACAAGAGCTAGCTACAGATAAAAACAGGACATTTTAATTTTCCTCAGAAGAGGTTGAACATGCAGCTTTGGGGCCCCCTGGTGGCTTGGGGGCCCTAGGCATTCGCCTAGTTGGCCTATAGGAAGAAACGGCCCTGGTGCTGCTTCCAGACATGTTTTTTTCATATTAAACCATTTAACCAATCAGATTTCAGGCATCATCTGTTGCTAGGGTCAAAGAAATCTGCCAGAGGCCTTCACTGTCCGTTCCTGATGGCGCAGTGAAGTAAAGTGAAGCGTCAAACGGACAGCTGCTTCAACCAATCAGATTTCGAGTTGGCGACTCAGCGCCTTCTGGCTTCTAACAGCAGCGTATCCAGGCCCTCTGATTTACATTCACCAAGAGATACAGTAGGGGGCGGTATGCACCTAAGTTGTTGGTCGCCTACCTCAATTATTCCAAAGAAGAAGAAGAAGAAGAAGACCTGAAGAGAAATAAAACTTACACCAGAAATCCCACAGGGCAGCTGGACTTTCAGTCCTGGCTTTATGGAACTGAAACACACAGATAATCTATATGACAGAGCAATTGAACTCTTTTTGAGGAAGTAAAGGAGGATGTATTTTGTGTACAAATAATCGGGATTTTGGTGAGTAAAATGTTTCTCTTTTCCTTAATAATATTGCTGTTTTATTAAGTTGTTGATGCTCATTGTATGTGCACAGATGTAGTAGGAGACTTGAGCACTTCAGCAAAGGCATTTATTCTGGCTGCACAAGTATCTATCTGCTGTGCAACAACTCTTTATGTGCATATCTGCATAATAAGATTTTTTTTTTTGTAGACAAAATAGTTATTGAGAGGTGGATTGGTTCAGGCGGATCTGTTCTGAAGGCCTTAGTGTGAAATGCACGGTCCGCCACTGATTGACACTGTGAATCATTGACAGAAAACTGACAAACCGACCATAACACAGTCATCCAGTAAATATAAGTAACTAGTTTTATCACACACATCTCAGTCAGTCACAGCACTAACAGGGAGAAGGTTAGTCTGTTTGTCACAACTCAGTTTCTGTGTTTTCTTTGAATGATGCATGACAAACAGACTCAGATCCTCCTCCTCCACTGAATCTGAAGCCTTCTGGGCTTTTTCTGAAGTTGCAGCCAAATCCACCATTCCTGTTTTGTCTAATGTATTCTTCACTCTGAACTCTGAACTCTGGTTCTCGGTGATCAGGAGCTGCTTTCACTCGGTGGCTTCATGGCTTCATCTGCTGCCAGCTGAATATTCTCCTCTCATCTGGGTCTTCTGTCTCTGTTCTGATGAAACCAAACTCCAGAAGGTCGTAAGGTCATGATATCTTCTCATTCTGCTGGTTTAGACTCAGCACCACTTGATGAAGAGGCCGATTTAAATGTTTCCTTCGTCACTAGCTGTGGAGCTGTGTGTGATGCAAGTAATGATCACAGATGTAGTGATATTTATCAGTCATATCAGAGTTTGTATTGGTCCATAGCTGTGGGGGTAATTAGTTTGTTTATTGGTACATCTATATGTAGATATGCACTGTTTTTAATTGATACAGCATGGTTGTTAGTTTATTATCCCTTTATTTTATATTTTTTCAGACATGAAACTCCGACTCACTAACTACCGGGGGTGAAGGAACCCCAGTTTGAGAACTGCAGCTGTAAACACACTGTTACCCTGCAAACCTTGATTTGGAGTTGTACTGTATCAAAAAAAGAAGAAAAAAAACAGAAATAAGGAAATCATAATGAGTAATTTCTCAGTCTTTGCTAGCTGTTTGTGGAGTTTTGCGCTACCTTTGCTCACATCCTGTGCATCTCCTGGGGTCTAAGCCCTAGTGACGCCCCTGGCTGTCTGTTTCCTCAACAGCAGCAGTTGAAGAATCTGAAAACACAGCTTTAGGCATTTCTGTAAACGACTCCCAATGTGGAAGTTTTTGAAAACTCTCCAGCTCCATTTCTGGTAAAAAGGGGAAAACGCCACTTTCTGAAAACACTCGGGATTGAGTCGGTCAAACTACCATAAGAAAGAATGATAAGTAGTTCGGTAAACGCGGAACAGAGTTTCCACATTTTCACCATAATAGAGTTCAAAGAGAAAGAAACTTATTCAGTAGGAGGCTTGATAAGAACACATGAGAATAATAAGTCTTGTCTAATTAGTAAAACACACACTTTCTGGATTTATTGTAAGACAACATTTAAAATAAGTGCAAAATAGTAATAATAGTAATAACTCTGTAAACCAGCCTGCTCTGCACCCGGTGTATGACTAATGGAAACTTAGTTGGTCGCCATCAATTTCAGCATTCAGCGTCCGATTAACGCCGTATTTCTGTTTGCCTCTCCAGGACTTCAACGTTTTTCTGAGCTCTTTTTAAGGCTTCCAAAGCGCACGTCTTTATTTACCTCCACCTCAGACATCAGAGGATCAATGCCCACCTCAGAAAAGTTTCTCTATTTTCCAAGGTTTCTAGTCTCCATGTTTGACCCCCCAGTGGGCGGGGCTTGTGAACCATGAATATTTAAGCGCACAACATGTTAATGATGGTCATTTATACACTGAGATCGGTCAGGTATGAACATTTCATAAATCACACATGGGTCCTGCCATGTGACGATACATGAGGGCCGATGTGTGGCTGAAGCAGGTGGCGTCCCCCAAGGCTTAGCTCTGGGTCCTCTAAAGTTTCTACTTTTCCGGTATACTCATTCATTTATCCATTAAGTCACAATCTTCACTTTGTTAAGATGGATTTCACAATGACTGTTTTCTTTACAGTGTTGTAACCAAACCCCCATGAGTAATACGAGGCTGATACACCTGATGGACTCGTCTGACAACGTCGACATATAAAGTCTGAGATTTCAACAGACGTCAACAAGTATCTCCACCTGCAGATGACTTCACTCATTTTTCTGGGGACTTAGTTTAAAATTGACAGCTAATATCTAAACTTCCTCTTTTCTTTCAGAAACAGTGAAATACTTTTCATCCCAGAGATTCCCCCTCTTTGCCGTTGCGCCCCAGGGCTCTGTCCTCGGTCCCATCCTGTTGTCAGTCCCTTGGTCACAGTTCCCATAAATACATTTCCACTGCTATGCAGAAGACTCTCAGCTCCACCTTTCTACTAAATTCAATACCTGGACACTATTATACCCCTCCTGGAAACAGCAGATTCCTATTAAATCATGTTGGGCGAGGGCAACCGGAGCATGGACGGCGTTACTCGAACATCACAAACAGTGTTTGGACTAAAGTTACATCGCAATTTGTTAGCAAAATACCTCCATGTCTTTCTAATGAAATGAAGAATACTGACTTCATTTAATGAGTTCTACATAAAGTGTTGTTAGTGTTAGCCAAAACTTTTGTCTCAACTGTTATTTTAATAAACTCAGGGACTAAATATGCAAACCCACACACACACACGATGCAACTTTTGTCATCTCTGGGTCTCAATTAAATTGACTAAAACCAGTGATTTTATATTTTTGAATATTTATTTCTTCGCCATGAACTTCCGAAATCAAAAAAACAAATGATCAAAAATACAATATAAACTTCTGAAAATCAATACACTGATTTTTTTTCCCCATTTTTTTCTTATATTTTCTTACACAGGGCAAAAAAACACTGAGCAAAGACACAGTCCGTGTGGCTACTGACTCTGCTTCGTCCTCTTTGCTTTTCTAGGTGGCAGAATATGGCGTTTCACAAACGTTGAGCCTCCCCCCCTCCCCCGTTTATTACCCCCCCTCCCATCATACACAGTTCACTACTTTGCCAAAGACGTACGGTACAAAGTGCCCAATAAGGAGTCCTGGAGCTAATAACGGTGTGGAAACTTTCAATCAAGCAACAACTGCAACCCACCACTTAGTTTACAATGTACAGGTCCCACCCAGAGCCGCCCCCCCCCCACGCCAACGGGGCGCCGGGCAGCTGAGGTCCAGGACCGACAGGTGAGAGAGACACGACAACGCTGCAGAGAGATGAAGAAAAATGAGCTGAGGGGGGGGTTAAATCTGGAGTCCAGGCCAGTTCTCCTCAAAAGCCTCAAACACGAGGACTCCTCGGGGGGAGTCCGAGACGGATCCGTCGAAACACGCCGCCTTCCCCAGGAAAACTCAAAACCGTTGGACTTTATTCGGAAAACATGAAGGTAAACATGAGAGAAGGTAACAACCGTCACATACACTGGTTTGTTTCTGTTTTCTCCACTCTTCTGCACACAGAACAAATAAATGCTCCACTTATTAATTCACTTTTTTTTTTCTTCTTTGAACTCTGAAATACACGGGCATTTGTAGTTAATGCTGAAGAAACTAAAAAAAACCCAACTCAGCAGCTGGGAGGAAAGAACAAAAACCAAAAAAAAAAAAAAAAAAAAAAAAAAAAAGCAACTGTCCGTTGAAGGCTGAGGTTCTGTCTCTTGGCCAAATAAAATTAGAAGAAGAAGAAGAAGAAGTGTACCCTGCTGGGATGACCTGGAGGGATGATGGAGGGAGGGTCTTTGTGTCCCAGGTGCTGTGGGGGAGTCGGCGGTCCTCTCGCCTTCCCCCCCTCTCCTCCGCACGTTTTGCCTACCACTCCTTCTTTTTCTCGTCCATGGACACTCCGCCCGGGCCGAGGGCCACCACCAGCAGCAGGCCGCCGATCACCGAGGTGGTCTGGAAGAAGTCGTACTTGAGGAAGTCGTGCATGGGCTTGTAGGCCGGGATGGTCCAGAAGGCGTTGAAGTAGACGTTGATGGCCAGGAGCCACACCACCAGGGTCAGCGCCGCCAGCTTGGTCTTGAAGCCGATGGCCACCAGGATGATGAGCGCCGTTCCCACCATGTTCTGCAGGATCTGCGGACAGGCGGAGCACAAGTCCCACACGGGATCAACTAAACATAACCATCGAAATCAGGGGTGTTAAACATTTCTGAATGCATGTGTCCAGCGACTCTTCCTCCTGAGTTAGCTGATGTCCTGTGTGTGTGTGTGTGTGTGTGTGTGTGTGTGTGAGCTACAGAGCTTAGGCAGGCAGCAAGTCAACAGTTTGTCCTCGGAGTTGATCATGAACCGAAACAGAGAAGGTCCACGTGCAGCTGGTCAGTCTACTGTCCCTGAACCACAGGAGTCCAAAGCTCAGTGAGGCACCTGAACCCTGCAGCATTACTGCCATCTGCTGGTCAGTTCGTGGCGTCACGGCGGAGGACCGAGGAACAGCACGGCTCAGGCCCTGACGTCTCGGCAGCGGTGTGGGAGCTCGGCGGTACTCACGGAGAAGAAGCTGGCGTCGAAGTGCAGCAGGGTCATGAACATGAGCACCAGCAGGACTCGGCCGCCCAGCTGCATGTACTGCTTGGGCGAGCTCTCCCCCATGGAGGGAACGCCGGCGAACATGCTCTTCCCTTCGGACCGGGACTCGGCCAGCAGCAGGAGCAGACCGCCCCCCAGGGCCAGGTTCCTGCAGGACCGGGGCACACGGAGCAACGAGTTAGCATTAGCATTAGCATGCTTCATGCTGGAGGTTTGTCACAGCTGCTTGCAGATTATAGAGCATCTTCCTCCCACTGTCTATCAATTCTTCAGTTTTAAACTGACCCACAATATAAAGACACCACAGACCGAGCGCTAATCTCCAGGAATGAGTAAAAACAGCAGATGAACTGAAACGCTGATGGGAGATGGGAGAAGCTCAAAACGGAGGGAAGCACTCCAGACTTCTGGTGACTCATGCAGTGTGTTTACGTTTCAATAAATCACAGGTCTGCTCCACAGTCATTACACTCATCCCGAGTGCTGCGAACCTTTCCGATGTATTGTCACTACGAGCAGATTACAGCTTTCAGTGAAACTGTGAATAGACTACTAGAAGCTGACGCAGCTACGTCTGGTCGAGGTCTGACTTAATCATGTCTTGATACTCAAAATGCTGATTTGAAACGGAAAACCTACCTCATCAAAAATTTGAGATCCCATAAAATGCTGTACGCAACCGTCTGAAAGGAGAGAACATGAGGAGTGAGACGGAGAAACAGAGAGCAGAACGAGACAAAACAGCGCGAGAGCCTCACCTGTAGCGCGATGATGCCAAATAATCCGAAGCAGGCATACTGTACAAAGTTTCTACTGAGGATGAGGACGCAGCCGCCTGCGGGGAGGGAGACGAGGGACAGGTGTCAGAACGGACGCCGGAGACCCACCGTGCTCCCGGCGGGACGCCGGCGGCGCTCACCCAGCTGTCCCACGAGGTTCAGCAGCACGAAGCACGTGGCCAGGAAGTAGCCGCAGCTCCAGGTGGCCTCGATGTAGTCCCTCTGCTCGTTCCACTGGAACCACATGCGGATCCCGTCCTCCAGGAAGGTGCTGATGAGGCACAGGCGGGCCAGGTGGGGCAGGTACTGCTTGGTCACCCGCAGGAACTGAGGCGGGAGGAGATCAAGGGGGGGGGGGGGGGGGGGGGTTAACGGGACGGCCGATCCTCACAGACGCCGCGAGGCACAATCTGGGGATTTTAACGACGGCTACAAACCCTGGAAACGGCAAAGATTTAAAGAAAACATTAACGCTGTCATGAAGCTGCTGTCAGGATGCGTTTGGAAAAAAACATGCAGAATGCAGCAGCTATATAATATGTCATTATGTGGAGATTGAAGACATTTTCTGATCGACGGAGGGTTTACATATGGTCAATGCATTATAGAGGTTTACATCAAATGAATTTAGAAGGAGAAATTAAACAGATAATCCATCAGAGAATCCACCAGAAAATTCTATTTTACCCGGCAACCGTTTATCTCTCCTGTAGCAAACACGGCAGCTGCCAACATCGATATGGAACCCAGGTGAATATGTACCTGTTATCTTTATTTCACTGTCAATATTTGTCTGGTTTTTAAAAATAGAGGAAGAAATGGATCAAACAGTCAGGCTTTCTGCTCCAACTGCTCTCACAGGAACAACAACACAAATCTCCAAAGAACGTTTCAAAGAGAAAAGAAATGAACTAATGCAGAGGTGAGAATCGACCCCCTCACTGATGTCCAGTACAGATGAAAAGAGGAGTCAGAGAGATGAAGCCATTCCTAAGAAGTCCCCACATCTGGACCCACCCCCCATAAACCAGCCCCCCAAAGCCCCGGGCTATGGTCCCTACGTCTGCCGTGGTCCAGTCCGTTTTGTCTCACTGTGAAACCTCACAGCCGGCGGAGAAGCAAAAGCACTTGGTTTGTATATCGAGGCTGTTGTGGTGAAAGTCAGGTCAACATTCCTGTCATGCATGTTGCACAACTTTGATTTTATTGGCCGAAAAGTAAGACAGAATTAAATCTCTTGGTATCCAATCAAAAATATAGAGTTCTATTGTGAGCTTTTAATTTAAATGAGATTTCTAAAGTCTTTTATCAGCAGCGCTGCAAGAACTGCCTCAGAAAAGGGAAGAAATCAAACTACAGAAGGTACTTTGTATTTTGTTTTTGTTAAGCCTCATATACTTATTTACCACTGTATTTTTGTTCTTTCCTCTTTATATTTTTGTTCATAAATCACTTTTAAACGTCGTGATGTCGATAGTCTTAAATGCACAACTTGCAAGTGAAGTCTACACATTTCAAGTGTAAAAACATCACGTCAGTTCTGATGAGCAGCATGTTCAAACAATAAAATGAACCACCTGAGGCTCTTTTCTCACACACACTCACACACACAGTGTATGAACGATGTGTTCTGATACTACAGTGACACACTGGAGCAGCAGTGACCTGGCCACCCCCCCTCCCTTCTTCCTCGTCCCGCCTCCTCGGCAGTCCACATCAGCACAGCCAAACCTCGGCAGCCAATCGGCATCCACCAACTCCCACTATCACTTCTGAGCGAGGCATGAATGAGCGAACCCGAAGCCAATCCGGACAGGCCCGAGGCTGCTGCAACAGCCCAGAAATAGACCATTCTGAAGTGTTATGTCTCGGTACACAGAACGGGAGAGATGGGCTCTCGGGCCGGAAAAGTAAACAAAGCAAATGTTGCAGAAGTGAGCGGCAGCACTCAGGGGAGGGGTGAAAATCCATCAGGTGTCATCAGACTGGGGAAGTGCTGCATTTACTGATGTGTGTGTGTGTGTGTGTGTGTGTGTGTGTGTGTGTGTGTGTGTGTGTGTTCTGAGCTGAGTTGACACAGCCGCCATAAATCTGGACTTGATTCTTGTTCACCCCTCGCAGGAGATAGCTAAGATTATCTCTGGCCTGCACTGCAAAAAACACACGAAGCCATTACTCAAGCATTCAACACTACAGCACAGAAGGCCATTATGAGCAGAGCAGAGGGGGGGTAACGAAGTACAAGTACTCACATTACTATGGGCAGGGAGTATTCTGGGGTAATAGTAGCTTTATGAGTTTGTGCTTTCACATTTGATTTGCCATCATTCAATAAAAACACCTCATAATCTGTGTGTTTACAGCCAATTTGTTTATCCCTGCTTTGGATATACTTTATGTTCTAAAGTAGCTTAATAATTACATACATAATCACTGACACTGCAATTAAAAGTAACTCCATGGAAAGACAGCATTGTTTTCTTAAGATATGTGAATTTATTTCCACCTCTGCAGACAGCACAGGATGTAATCCCCCAAGTAACACACACTACACACACTCACATCATGAAGGAGAAGGGAAATGAGCTATGTGGCAGCTGAATGAAGCTCAGTTCAGAAGTGCTGTAACTCCAGCGGGGCCACATGCAGCTGCTGAAGTTCAGAAAACCACGTTTCTGATTAAGCAACAGCTGAATAATCCGGCTGTTTGCACAGGACACGAGTAACGACAGCTATTTGGTAAATCTGAGCGGTTTCACAACCACGGGCTGTCTGGCTGTGACAGCTATTACAGCGAGAGGCTAATGGAGGAGCTAACTAGTTAGCATGAAGAAACAAGACACTTCTTCCTGTCAGATAACTGACTTAACCAGCGGCCGGAGCCCGGCTCGGTTTCGTCGTCAAATCCACCGTGAGACACACGGCGGGAGGTGGAATGTCAGGACTGAAAACCGGCTGAAATTCGCCGGTTGATTCACCCACGGCACAGGGGAGGGTTTGACGCTAACGAGCCGATAAAAGTGCTCCGTTAGCGGCTAGCATGCTAGCAGCGTCAAGAGAGAGGAAAAAGTTACCTGGTCCGCCACGTCTTCGGCGGTGCTCATGAGATCCTCCTGCCCCATGGTGGACTGAATATCACCGTGTGTCAAGCTCCGGGCTCCGTGCGGCACAGTGCGGGACGTGTCGGGGCTGCTGGTCCTTCCTCCTCCCCGGTAAACGTTATTTACTGGAAGATAATTTCCCCCTCCGACCAGAGAAAAGGCCGCCTCCGCCCCACAATGCCCCGCGATTTGACGTTGACACGGAGCGGAGCCCCCCTAGAAGGTACTGCAACCGCTGCATGCCACGTAGACGTAGACCGGGAGCCCAGGGCCGGGAGCCGGGGGGAGCGGGGAGCCCGGGAGCCCGGGACGGGGGCTTCGGGGTGCAGGGAGCCGGGCTTCAGACCCGGGGTGTAACTCCTCACCCCGGCATATCCCCATCAGCCTACCCGGGTCCAAAACCACCAGAACCGGCCAGACAAGAGCATGTTCCGCTATTCTGACATGACGCCCGTTGAACATAACAGAGTCAAATAAAGTCACCCAAAAGAAAAAGGAAAATACACACAAAAAAAACTTACTTTGATTTACTCCATTGTGCATAATTATTGCGTAAAGGAGTAAAAAAAAGTTAAAAAAAAATGTAAAAAAGTATCAGTTACTTTTATTTGCATTCAGTTGCACATGAGTTAAAATGTAAAAAAAAAACCAACTCAAATAAAAAAAACCCTGTCAATTAAAAAAAACTGTGATTACTCTAATTGTTCTCTAGGCATAAGAGGAAAATTAAATTACTCAGAAGTATTAGTTCCTTGGGTGGTTGACGTCATTTCTCAGTTAAACTTGCAGATTCTATTTTACCATTTAAAAAGTACGCTATATTCTAACTGCATGGATTGCAGTCTATATGAACAGAAACACATTTTAACTTTCTAACTCAGATGAGAAGTTTGTTCTGAAAATCCCCCATTGTAAAAAATGTATTAAAGTTCGCTGATTTATTTCCTTATTTTTTTGTTAATGATTTTCATGTTTTTTATGGTTTTCAATGACTTCTTAAATTTGATTTAATAGCTTTCCTTGTATCATGCTTTTCATACACAAGAAGCAGCTTTGCAATATAAAAAGGAGAAAATTTTACATAAAAAAGTCAAGAATAATAGAACTTGTGCTATTGAACATATATTCTTGTAAATCATGTTTTAAAAAATAAAAAAATACATTGATTGTCAAGGTTACTATGACATTATACCTGCTTGTTGAACGCCAAATTTATTGTCTGGAGTGATTGTTTTTTATTTGTCAGTCCCACAGTGGTGCCTTCAGGGACGTGGTGTTCCTGGAGGAGCAGAAGGAAAAGAGTAGGGGGCCGAGGACACATCCCTGTGGTACTCCGGTGTCTAGGATGAATGTGGATGACATGCAATGTGCTGTCCTGACCCTCTGAGGTCTGTGGCTACAAAAACTGTGGCTGTACTGTCACGGTTCTTGCTTTGTTAGATGATTAAGAACAGTAAATAAAAAGAAATGTGTTCACTTGTACAACTCAGCCTGAGGCGGGGTTAAACTGATTGTAGGCACGAGCACTGGACGTCATGCTAATGCAGGCTAATTACGACTTTTATTAGTTGAAATCATCACGAACAATTATAATGCTCCTCATTTTCACTTTGCTTCTCCCTGCCCTGTAGCCATCACCATGGCAACGAACCTGAGAACACAGAACGTGACCAATAAACGGCGATTTACAGTCGGGTGACTCTGAAGCAGTTCAGCAGGTTTACAGGAGGACAAAATGGTTTAAGCTCTGCTGTCCTCTGGAGAATGGACTCAAAAGACAGGTAGTCTGTAGGGGGCGCCAGAGAGCTGAGGGGGTAAATGAGGGGGGATTCAGGAACTCACCCTTTAAGGTATGAATTCTGAGTTCCTCTTACTTTAGATTACATTAAATCAAAGTAATGATCAACAGTTGGAGGGTGAAAATATGGACTGTTTAGTAGAACATGAATATTTAACGACTTGTCAGATATTTTATACTATAAGCATCTAATCTGAACAGACATGAAGAACAATCTCTAATGAGAAAGGAGAGTGCAGTTCTCCTTTTCCAAATATATTTCCGAACGTGTTGGTTTCTGAAGGTGGTGCAGCGTTGAGGTGGTGTCGCTTTATTTTGAAGGAAAGGTCAACAGCATCAGCTTTACTGGGAGATCATTCCGTGACCTTTCATTGAGTCGTTCACCTGTAAAGGTCAGGCTCGTCTCTGCTCCACAGCTCGGGTTCATGAGCTCGTCACGCATTTCCACCACGAGCCGCTCGCCGGCAGCAGGTCGCCGCTCGCCAAAACTCCCTCCCACCACCTCCATTACCCAGAATGCCACCTGCAGCTCCCGAGACTCGAGGCCGTCAGGCTGAGGCTGCGAGAAAATCAAGACGTCCTTCCTCCTTATCTGTTGGCCTTCAGAGAAAGCAGGAATGTTTAGACCTTCAGAGTCACGGGGGAAGAAGACGACCTGCTCCACGGTTCATTGGCTCCACTGTGAAGCCGTTACATTTTGGTGCCAGATTATCCATTCTTTAGTCAGTTTCCATTCAGAAATCTTGTTATGTTACTGTATAATCTCTACAAACTGATTTTCGGTTCTAAAATCCACTAAATAAAGTATCTGGAATTGAATTTCACAGAAATTCTAATTTTAACCCTTCACATTAAAATACAGGAAGAATAATTAACTTTTTAAAGTTGTTAAATTTAACCATAACATTTCTATGATGTAAAACTGGCAGAAATCAGACTGATTTCACATTTTATGGTTAAAAACTGCCAAGAAGTCCAACAATTCGATCTGTTTACAAAATTAAATCTATAAATGAAGTGAATTTTTAAAACAATATCCGAGTGCAGCAGATTCAATATGAAATTTAAGACTTTTAAACGGTTTTTCCAAATGTTTGGGGGAAAAAAAACACGACAGACCATGTTTGCGAATCCAGAGTGACTTTGTATTTTAGTATTTTACAGAAACGCTCAGACGACAGAGTGAAGTGTCACTCTGCTCTGAAGCCCAGGACGCTCCAGACGGACGGGAAGCCGTCTGAGCTCCACTCTACTTTCCGTTCTGCACTTTTCCAGGTTTCTTGCGTCCCGATTTCCATCGGTTGTTCCTGAACTTCTTCTGGAAGCCTCCGCCGCCCTGAGCCTGCAGGAGAGAGCAGGAAGACGTTCACGGCTCTGCAGGACGCCGGCGGCGCTCAGAGCTTATTCGCTGCTGCTCACTCACTTTTTTACGTTTCTGCGCCGCTTGTTGCTCCTGCTTCACCTCCACCTCCATGTCCTCGTCCTCGTCCGTCTGGAAGTCGTCTTCTTCATCCTTTCCTCTCGCTGAACTTTCCTCTGCTGGGTTTTTCAATGTGAACATGGAGGCTGAGAAAACCAACGTGGAGGCGTCAGTCGACCACACAGTGACAGTTTAGGAGCGTTTCGTGTGACTGTTTACACGACGATGACGCTCGGAGCCACTAAAAGTAACTTTCTGAAAACGGCTCAGCAGAACTTTTTTAAAGGTGCATTAAGGAGTTTTTCAACTTTAAAAATACTTATTTTCCACCATAAATGTCACAAATATTCAATGATGTGTAGAATGTGCCCTGATATATTCATTACAAGTACCTCTAACAGCGCTTAACTGTCACTTGAAAGTTGCAGTGCCGGTCCGGCACCAGAATTTTTTTTGCTGAGAATTTGAGATGATGTGACGTAATGCGCCTCCCGCTGGCCTGATTCCTTAGGTTTCGTTTTGTCCGCCATTACTCTGCCAGATGCTTAACAGCAACAGCCGAGCAGTACTGAGGATGGAGCTTCCAGAAAGTAAGAAAAGACCGGCTTCTAGCACTGCCACAGCTCCAGCACAGACCCCACCAGGCAGAAGAAACTTAAATTTTACTCGAGCGCTGCTAAAAGAGCGAGGAAGGAGTTCCCCTCTTCCGTACACGTACATGGACGCAAGCCACAGACGCAAGCGTTTCACTGAGCTGCAGTTACGCCCAAGGCCTGCAGGGGCCACTGTTTCACATAAAACGTGCAAACTCCTTAATGCACCTTTAAAACAATCAGATTCAATCTCGGGGGAAATGCAACTTTTTGAAAATACCCCGACACTGCCTCGGAGGGAACGGGGGACGACAGTTTTTGAAAACATTGTGACACGGTCTCCATGGCAATGGAGGAAAATTACACTTTTTGAAAATACCGACACTATCGCAGAGGAAACATGGGAAAAAGCAACTTTTCGAAAACACCCCGATTCCATCTCCATGGAAACGGGTGAAAACGCAACTTTTAGAAAATTGGTAGTTTTAGAGTTTACAGTCACCGTGGTAACAATCCAACTCGGCGGTCTATGTTCTCCCACTATTAACGTTTACAGTATAAGATGTGAAACTTTTCTGCAGAAAAAACTCAGAAACGACAGGTTTTCACTTGAAACGTCGTCATGGAAACGGGACCCATCGCGCTGTATCACTGAGCATCTCTTCAAGAGGAGACTGGATACCGAGTGACAAACTACAACCTCCACAGTCACAACAAAAAAGCTGAAAGAGACTGACGGGGGTAAAGGTCGCTCATGCTGTCGTCGGAGTCGCTCTGCTCCTCGTCGCTGGATGACGGCGCCCACATGCCGTTGGCCTGTTTGGAGCCCCTCCCCCTCTCCGGCTCCTCCGTGGGGTCTCTGGGTTTTTTCTGTTTCAGTCTGGCAGGAACGAAGTTGACGCCCTGCTTCACACACTCTTCATCTGCCGCAGGAAGGACACACAGGCGTCAGTCATTAAACTTCACCGAGCTCCGCTGCATGCAGACGAGCGGCGCACCCACATCTGGCGAGAGCTTTTTTGAAGCGCTTCCCGTTGACGTGTCGGAGGACGTGGTGCGGCTGCTTGTTCAGGTGTCTGAGCGTCAGCTTGCAGAACAGCTGGTTGCTAGAAAACAGACAAGAAGCATCAAAAGTGACGTTCAATCCAGTGTATCCTCCAGAAAACTCAGGAAGCTGGATGTCAATTGATGTTTCAAAGGCACGTCATGGTGACATTGACCCAGGTGGATTTTAACAGTAGAGGAGGAGGAGTTTCTTACGGCTGTTTGGTGCTGGGCACGATGTGTGGCTCATACTGGCTGTAGTTGAACTCGGCTGCAGCGCTCAGCTTCTCGTATTTCTTCCCCTGGATGAACTTCTGCAGCTCCGACAGATTGCATGGAAACTCATGGCCGTTCAGGGTGCATTTAATCTGGAATAATGAGTCACTGGTCAACTCAAACAGCCATCCACAGCTTTCACAGTGCAGATTACAGGTGTGTTTCAGCCCCAGCTCTAGCATCACAGTGCAGATTACTGAGTGTGTGTTAGCCTCAGCTAGCATCACAGTGCAGATTACTGAGTGTGTGTTAGCCTCAGCTAGCATCACAGTGCAGATTACTGAGTGTGTGTTAGCCTCAGCTAGCATCACAGTGCAGATTCTTAATGTGTTTTAGCCCCAGTTAGCATCACAGTGCAGACTACTGAGTGTGTGTTAGCCTCAGCTAGCATCACAGTGCAGATTACTGAGTGTGTGTTAGCCTCAGCTAGCATCACAGTGCAGATTACTGAGTGTGTGTTAGCCTCAGCTAGCATCACAGTGCAGATTACTGAGTGTGTGTTAGCCTCAGCTAGCATCACAGTGCAGATTCTTAATGTGTTTTAGCCCCAGTTAGCATCACAGTGCAGACTACTGAGTGTGTGTTAGCCTCAGCTAGCATCACAGTGCAGATTACTGAGTGTGTGTTAGCCTCAGCTAGCATCACAGTGCAGATTACTGAGTGTGTGTTAGCCTCAGCTAGCATCACAGTGCAGATTACTGAGTGTGTGTTAGCCTCAGCTAGCATCACAGTGCAGATTACTGAGTGTGTGTTAGCCTCAGCTAGCATCACAGTGCAGATTCTTAATGTGTTTTAGCCCCAGTTAGCATCACAGTGCAGATTACTGAGTGTGTGTTAGCCCCAGCTAGCATCACAGTGCAGATTACTGAGTGTGTGTTAGCCCCAGCTAGCATCACAGTGCAGATGATTGAGTGTTTTAGCAGCGGTTAGCTCTCAAACCTTCTTCCCGTCCGTCAGCTGGAGAAACGGGTGGTTGAGGAGAACCGCTCTGAGGTCCGCTGGAAGCTCGTCCATGGCGGAGAAACGCTCCTAAACACAGTTCAGGGTTTATTCCAGAATGAAAACGTCCACACGTGGGTTTGACGGGGTCGAGGGAGGATGTTACGCCCCCCCAACGCCCAGAACGACGAACATCCGCTTTCTAAGGATGTATGATTGACTGCCATCTGGTGGACAAAACTGGAAATGCTTCTTCTTCTTTGAGTTTCCTTCCTCTTTTGGGTGACACGTGGAAAAGAAAATAGTATACTGCCAACTACTGGACATTATATATAGTATAAATAATATATAAACATGCCAGATAGATAGATAGATAGATAGATAGATAGATAGATAGATAGATAGATAGATAGATAGATTTTGTCTGAGTCAGATATAAAACAGAAAGTCAAACGATCTAAATTAACCCAGTCTAAGCTGATTTATGTGTGAGTCACGTTAAGTGGTTTAAATCATGTGACAGTCCAGGCTGTCAGCTGACAGCCGGCTCTGCGTCACCGCGTCACGGAGAATTCAAAGTAAGATGCTCCACTTTGCAGCTACTCCGCGAAACCACAATTGTAGTCTTAAATTTAGATACAAAACCCTCCATATAAACAAAATATTGGTTGCATATGAAAGCTGTTACTTATAGTAAATGTTAAAATGTTTCTTTGATTCAGAGTGAAGCTCATCAGTGTAAAAATGTTACGAAATGTTGCACAAGCACGTTTTTGATATTTCGAACAGAGTGAGACGTCTTCCTCAAACGTCGACTTCCGCTCGCTTTTCTGTCATAGCGGATAAACATCCAGCTAGCAACAAGCTAACAGCGGGAGAGATCTTTCATAAACATTTATAAAGACGGAGAGAAAACGCTGCAGTTCAGTCGTTAATTCTGCTGACACTCAACAGATCTTCTTTGGGACTGTTTATTAATGGGCGCTGACTAGCTGGTTTGTTCCGTTAACCTCAGCTGACGAGGCTGTTTCTGTATTAAAGGTGAATTTTTTTAGGGAATTTGAAGGAATAAAGGTAAATTTTTAAACAATGTCCGGACCAAACGGAGATCCAAACATTTCTATTGATGATGGAATCATCGAAGACGAGGACGAGTTTGAAGAAGAAGGTCGGATTTCATTGAATGAAAGGATTTGAATTGCTGTCACTGAACAAACAAGTTTTTATTCTGGGAAAATTCTAATGTCTAGGAATGAATTATAAAAATGGGAAAAAAGTGATTTTAAAATACTGTTATGATTCGTTTAGTTTCTTTTCCCCTGATTATTGAAAATTCATATTATAAGTCATCTTTTCTTAAAATTAGAAATCAAAAGTTGTCATTTTCATTATGTTGAGCCTTAAATCAGTTCGATCCGGCTTGATTTGTTGCCCTGAGTGACACTGAATCAAGATGACCTTTGACCTTTCCTCTTTGGGGTCAAAAACAGCCGCCTGTTTTCTTGTTTTTCCTGAGTTTAATTGTGTTAAGTGTGATCTGTGTTCGTCTGTCACAGAGTACGCAGCCATCAACTCCATGCTGGACCAGATCAACTCGTACCTGGACGACCTGGAGGAGAGGAACGACGCCCTGAACGGGAAACTGCACGACCTGATGGAGTCCAACCGGCAGGCCCGCCTGGAGTTCAGGGCTCAGCTGCTGCAGAGGGAGGAGGACGATCGGCCCGGGGACGAGGATAAGGACAACAACTCCTCCTCATCATCGCCTGAGAAGAAGGACGGGGGCCCGAAGGACGAGGACCTGAAGGGGGACGGGGGCTCACACAGGAGTGAGGAGAGTGCGTAGAGAAGGATTTCTAAAGGGACTCCTGCCTCCTCTGGGAGTTTGGACAGCGGCCACAATGGTCTCCATCTCCTCCACAGCTGAACTCACTGCTATTTATTGACCTGGTAACAAGCCGAAGTTCATTCCAAAAGTGTTGTGATGCAAAAAGATTTGATCTTTTCTGGAAATTTATCAGGTCATCATTGAAATACAAGGAGAGGTTTCATGAACGCAGCACGAGAGGGTTATCATCAGATCTGAACTGGTTCAGTCTCGATCAGCTGCGATAATTGATCCTTCATAACAGGTGGAATGAAGCCTGAGCAGAAACACGAGCTGCGATCATCCGGCTGCTCCATTAACTTCATCCTTCACTGATTTTATTTCTCCCGATGCGTTCAGGTGCGTCCGCAGCATGACTGTAAATCTGTCTCGTTCCTGTACGTCATGCAGCTTCAGACCCGTGTGTGTGATTCATTAGAGAGAAAATAAAAGAATCCATCCAGGAGTTGAATTGTCAGACATTTTATTATAAATTAACATGATTTCCAATCCGGAAAAACAAAAAAAAAAAAAAAAAATCCATCCAAAAATACGTTAAACCTCCAGCAGTTAGAAAACATGGCCTGCTTGTTCGTCTCAGTGTGTCAGTAGCTGAATAAAAATACAATAAGAAACCTTTTCTTGGAAATCATCCGCGTCTTTCCTGCTGCTGTGAAACGCGGATGAGGCCGTCGCCATGACGACGTGGTGGAACAGGGTTACTTTTGCTTCTGTGTTAGCCCGCTAAAGTAGCATTCTACCTTCACGTAGTCAAGTGTGTCCCAAAACTGTGATGCTCAACCTAAGGTCCCGGGGCCCGCTGGAGGGACACCAGAGACCAAGAGAGGGGTCTGAATTTCACTGGTGATTCAATAGATCCGCAGCTTTTTCCTTTTTCCGTGGTGTTCAGAGGATCTCGTACGGCTGTCAAACAGGTTTTGGTTGATAAATTCAGATTTACTAAGGATTTTTCCTCCTTAACTCCTAATCACACACACACTCACACACATACACACAAAAACGTCCTTATTGCAGATGGTCGAGTGAAAAACTGACGATGTCGGTGAAACAACCACAACAATGTCGAGAAATTATTAAAAAAAAAAAAAAAAAGAAAGGTGAAAAGGAAATGCCCCGGATGGAGAACCATCCCATTCCAAATGCAACATTTCTCACTTCAACTCCACTCTCACACTTTTTCCTCTATTTTTTTTTTTCTTCATTTTTAAATTTTATAAGAAAATCTGCTTGGTTACATTCTACGCTTCAGCTCGCTAATTAAAAAAAAAGAAAAAAGTAAAAAACAAAGTCGGAAATGTGGACGACGCCTCGGCTGCATCAGTCTCCCACACGTGACGTTTCATATTCTTTTTTTATGAACGACCGACCTTCCTGGAGGACCTGCGGAAGCTTCCGGGTGGGAAATGAAATGAAACGTGTGAACCAGTCACAGAAATAAAACAAAAGAGACTTTCTAAATCCCAGGCACATTTCAAATCAAAGCCATGACCAGCGAGTCTACAGCGGCAAAATCAACCCTACACGCTAGAAAGAGTGAAAAAAACCAAGGATTTCCTTCAGTTTTAGCATGAAGAAGTAAAAAAACCAAACAAACCAAGCTGAGCTGAAAGTGCTAACATGAGCCGAGGACTTGAACGGCTCCTCCGTCCATCCCGGTTTAACGTCCGTCCTGCCCTGAGCAGTAAACCACAACAACAACAACAAACGGCCTGCCGGGTCGTCTGGTTTCTCCCTCTCAGGTTAGCGAGGGAGAAACGGGGACATCAGCGGTTAAAGGGGCGGCGTGCCGTTACCGCCGCCGTCCACCGGGCGGTGCTGCCGAGTCCCGACAACAGACGTTAAAAATGCGTCGGCGCTGAGTGTTAAATGGGGAGTGTGTGTGTGTGTGTGTTTCAGAGACAGCTGGGAGTCAATACTTGAACGGTTACCCAGAATGCATCACCTCGTGCTTCCCCGGCCTGTGAGGAGTGGCGGGGCGGGGGCGGGGCTTGGTGAAGCACCTCGTCACGCCCCGTGTCGGTGATCTGATGGCGCTCCGCGCCCGGCGGCGCTCAGCGTCTGTTGGCGGCGCGCCCCGACCGGCGTCTGGGCGCTCTGGCCTTCCCGCCGCTGCTCCTCCTCCCCGGAGCGGCAGGCGCCGCCTCCTCCGCCTCTTCCTCCTCCTCCTCCTCGGGGGCGGCGGCGGCGGCGTTCGCGTCCGAGTCGGCGTCCTGCGAGCTGCTGGCCGCCTCCTCCAGGAAGGAGAGCTCCTCGCCCTCCTGGAGGAGGCTCAAGTCCTGGTCTGCGTCCTCCAGCGAGGGCGGCCGGGGCTCCTCCTCCGGTCTCCGGGTATCGTGTCCAGCGGGGGCGAGGTCCTCGTCCGGCTCCAGCAGCTCCAGCGGACAGTCGGCGGACGGTTCCACCGCGGCGAGCAGAGACTCTCCGGGACACGAGACCACTTCCTGCTTCTGCCCCGCCAGCGCCTTGTACCGCTGAGAGACACAAGACCGAACATTCAACTGACCGGGAAACAAAACCCACCGAGGGACGGGGTGACGTTCGTCCTCAGGAACAGACAAGAAGCACCTGCAGGTTCTGGAAGTGCTGCAGCGACTTGCAGTGGGTTCGCAGCGCCGACGACTCGAAGTGGTAGAACTTGTTGCAGAGTCCGCAGATGAACCCGGTGACCGGGACCAGGAAGCTGGAGCCTGCGGTGGAGAGAACACGCCGTCAAAGGTCAAAGGTCAGAGGTCAGAGGTCAGGCCACCCGGCGGTGACGGGTTGAAGACGGACCGTAGACGGTGTCGGGGTCGTGCTGCTCGTCGCCCGTCAAGTCGTTCAGGGTCACTTCATCGAGGGACGACCAGACGTCCTGCAACAGTTTGTAATCAGATTACTGCAGCAGACAGCTTTTCCACCGTGGAGGAAATGAACGGCGCCCTGTACCCGTCCGGCCGCCCGGCCGCCCTCGCCGCTGCCCTCCGCGTCACTTCCTGCCTCGTCCTCCTCCAGCGAGAAGCCCTCCGTGTCCAGAGCGGCCAGCTTGCTGAAGGCCTCGCAGCCTTTCTCCTGGAGCTGCGGACACAAACACAGCGGCGAGCTGCGGCTCACGTCCGACCCCAGATCGAAAACTCACCCCGCCGCCGGAGCGGAGCCCGGTCTTCACCTTCTGCCTGTGCTCCTGCGACTGCAGGTGCTCCAGGAACGCCTGCGGCGTCTTGAAGTGCTTCTTGCAGACGGCGCAGGACGAGATGTTGGCGCTGCTGGCGAGCTGCGGACGAGCAGAGCGCATCAGAGCCGTCCTGAACGTCTGTCCGTCCGAGCGGCGAGCGGCGGCTCACCTTGTGCTCCAGGGTGCGGCGGTGCTCCGCCGTGCTGCCGGAGAAGTGCGTGCGACACGTCGGACACAGGCGCTTCGAGTCCGACTTCCTCTCTCTGCAGGGGGGGGGAAAAAAAAACACCAAGGTTTCCGATCGGGCTTCTGACAAGGACGTCGGGTTTGAGGACCCGGACGGACGGACGGACGGACCCGTCTCTGCTGGCGCCCTGCAGCGACTCCTGAACCCGCGGCAGCAGCGTCACCAGGCAGGCGTTGCTCATGTGCTGAATCTCCATCATCCTCTGCTGGTGGGCGATGCTGTTCATGTGACTCCTGAAGTTCTGCGAGGCGACACACGGCGTGTTAGAGACCGGAGCTGGACGGACACACACACACACACACACACACACACACACACACACACACACACACACACACACACACACACACCACACACACACACACACACACACACACACACACACACACACACACACACACACAGTCAGGACCTACGTGCTGGTTGTGGCAGGTGATGCTGCAGAGGTAGCAGTAGAACTTGTTGGCGTCCTCGGCTCCGCCCTCCTCGTCCGGGCGGTCCGGCGAGGCCGGGGGGGAGTCCTCCGCGGGGGGAGGGGCCTGCGGGTCGTCCTCGTCCATCACGAGGGACGACGACGGGGCCAGACCGCCGCCAGCCTGCGGGGCGGATCAGCCAGAACATTAAGACCAGGGACTCAAAATGATGCATTTAGCTTCATTCCCTGCAGGAAACGAACAGCAGTGCTGATAAGTTCACATTATGACACGCAGACTGAAAACCAGGGCTGTCAAACATAAGGCCTGTGGCCCAAAGACGCCCGCAAAAAGACTAAATTTCAATAAAAGTAGTATTTTTGAACATTTCACTGTATTTGCACTGAAAGGTTTCATTAAAATTGGCTTTGAGTTCAGATTTCTGTCATAATTCTTTGGTTTTTCGGTAAAAAACAGATTTTTTGTGACACACGCTGCGCTACAACAAAGAAAAACCAGAAGTTCAAATTTAACGGTTTGTTATGGGACTGTTTTACTAGGCCAGTCCACTTGAGATGAAGCGCGCTGATGTGAGTCCTGGACTGAAACGTGTTGGACAAAAGAAGAACAGGTGGATTCTGGGTGAAATTCTTTCCTCACCTCTTCCTCAGCCGTGCCCTCCGTGAGCCCCCCGTCCTCCAGAGGAAAGTCTGAGACACAAAGCGTCCGGTCAGAGCTCGGTTTCAGAACTCAGGAGTTCCTCTGGGGGGTTTACCTTCAGACTGGAGGCTGGTGCTGGTTGCGGTCACGTCCAGGGAGCGGCCGGCGCCCGGCCCGGCGCCGGGCTGAGGCGCACACGGCTCCTTGGACTGATCCTCCCTGACGGAAACAGTCGTTTCAGAAGGTTTTCCACTAGTTTGTTCTGGTGAAACTCTTCCTCTTCCTCACCCGTCTGTCCTCTGCTTCTTCGCCGCCGGCTCGTCTCGCTCGTCTGGGGTCGCAGTGGGCTCGTCCGCTGCCCCCACGGCGCCATCTGCAGGCCCACGAAGGGAAAATCTGAATCTGAATGGACACAGTTTGTGTCGTCCCGTCTGCAGAACCGCGGCTCTACCTGTCAGGGTTTTGTCCGACGCTTCGGCGGTGCTGCTCGCCGCCGCCGGCTGCTCGTCTGCACTTCCTGCTGCCAGCTGATCGCTGTCTCTCTTCCGGTCAGGCGGGCGAGCGGCAGAGTCCTGCAGACAGCGACAAAAACAACAAAACGTGGTCGTTTAAGCCGATCGTGGTCAGATCATCGTTCTGATTACTATATTTACCGAGGTGGAGGACGAGGACGCCACGGAGGGCGCCACAGAGGGCGCCGCCGCCGCGCTGGCGGCGGGGGCTGCCGTGGCGCTGCTGTTGTAGTAGCGGGCGTGCGGGTGGAACGGCCGGGCTGCCGGGAAACCCATCATGGGGGACTTCATGGCCATGCCCATGGGGACGGGGCCCAGCAGGGACGACCGGGCGCCCGCCGCGAAGAACTGCCTGAACTGCTGGCCGCCCATCCCGAAGCTCCGCATGTTCCCTGGAGGGAAGACGCACGCACAATCCAACACCGGCCGGACCGCACAAATCCGAAATCTCATCAGTTATTAACTTATCTGAACTAAACATGAGACTGAACTGAATTCCCCTCAAACAGCCGTTCTGCTTTGCCGACCACTCGAGGAGTGTTGGGGAATAAATGAGACCCTCTGACATTGAAGTTGCCCATGAACTGACCGACATGTTAATATGTTTCCATGGCAACCAGCCAATCTGTCTGTACTCAACCTGTCACCTTCGGTCCTGCCCTGTTTACGGTTACCATGACAACACAAGGGAAGCCGGAGTGCTGCCGTCTGAGCGCCCCGGTCCGGCCGTACCCTGCATCTGCTGCATCAGGATGGCGCCCTGCAGCATGGGGTTGGGGGCGATGATGGTGGTCTGGGTGGCCTGGCACAGGTTGACCATCCTGGGCGGAGGGGCGGTCTGAGGAGGGACGGGCATCGCTCTGGGAAAAGAAGTAAACCAGACGGAAAAACACACACGGAGCGTCACTTTGTAAAAGAGCACAAATAATCTCACAGAGGGAAAACTGAGAACTCAGTTCTGGATCTCATGAATTATGAGGATTAGATTCGTCCCACTGTGGCTGCTGTGTTTGTCAGGAGCCAAGTACAAACCTCTCAGTGTTACAGACCGCCTGCTGGCTGTTAATTCAAGGTAGGATTGGGATGATTGTTCTGTGAGTTGGGCTATTATTCATTTTTGAAGTCGCCTAAGAGACTGATTGTTACTTGTTAATACTCTTGATTTTTTATTATTATGCTGTGCTAACTGTGTCTTGTTTTTACTATTATCTGTATGTGGCACTTTGAGATTTCTGTTTGAAATGGATAGTGCATTATAAATAAAATTTATTATTATTATTATTATTATTATTATTATTATTATTGTTAAGAGATTAACTGAATCTCCCAAAGTAAAAGCATCATCTGACTTTATTCCTCTTAATATTTCGAATTTGTTTCCTCATAGTTTCATCACCACACTTAATTACTAACTTCATTTCTAAAGCACCTTCAAACAGCTGTCATCAAGGCATCGCAACAGAGGCGTTACCCAGAAGGCCTCTTTCTTCAAGAACCACCAGGCCACCAGGACCGTGGAACAGCAGGACGTTTTTAAAAAGCCTGAGCAATGCTGACTCGGTGCTGTGCAGCGGTTCAAAGGCAGGAAAGAAAATCCCGAGAATATTGTGATTGTCCAGGAAGTTCATGATTGGCAGGTAGAACACCTTCTCCTAGATTTCCAAAATAAAATGGGCCTAAAATTAGACTTGACAGCTCAATCCAGGCTGTACTGGCTAATTTTTTAAGCAGACAAGTACATCTACATGGCATTTTTTTCCAATTTGAAAACTGCATTTGACATAGACCTTGTATTAAGTTAGGCGACAAGACACGTTTTTGAAAGAAAACATAAATGAGCAAATATGAATTATTTTTTTCTGTTCACTTGATTCCCAATTCAGACACTCTGGTAACAAATACTTTATATGACGGGCTTAAAATGGCCTTCAAATGCAAAATAACTGAATTTTAAACATTCAAAACGTGATTAATCCCAATTAACTTGGGAAATTGTGATTAATGTGAATAAAATACATTGTACTGAACAACAGCACACACATTGTGCCATTTGCAGCCTGAAATGGCTTGAACAAGGATAGAATCTCACTGAATGTCCGTAAAAAAGGTTGAAAACTTCCTGAGAACCACTACTTATTGTATCATGTAATATCTAAGTTCTCCTTTCGTCAATCTGACTGCATCAATCAGGTGAACGGACTAAAAGCTTCGTGGAGAAAAAGGAAGCAAATAACCAAAGGGCCCCTGATTGTCATGCAACATGAAATAAAACAGGCTGAAGGAGACGAGCGACTCTTCGCCTTCATAGAAAATTATAAACAGATAAAGAAAAGCTGATGGAGAACATAACACGGCCTCACGCTGAACTTTGGGTTTGACGCTCGGTGATTAATTTCAGCTCAGAGATTGGACTGATCGTTTCTGCCAAGAGGCCCAAAGGTGACGCGGTTACAGCGTCGCAGTCAGAGAGAGAAAAGGTCACGTTCAGGAGTTTACATATGTAAATAAGCACCTGGAGATTTCTTCCCCGTCATGTTACACCTGCGGTTTTCTGCTGCCGCGTCTCAGAAGCAGAGCAGCTCATAAACTTCAGTCAATTTCCCTTCTTTTTATGTGCTTCAGATTTTTGCCAGTCGGCCACTAATCATGTTATAATTCAGGATATCAACTCTTTAAAAACTGATTTATTACTATTAATATTACTATTTATTACGCACACGTTTTTGTAGATTGCCATTTATGATCGTTTTCATTCAAATCTCAGATTCAGTCTTTCTGAACTTACATGGACGGTGCTGAGAGATGATCACGGATGGATCAGCCCTTCAAGATCTGGCAATAATCATATACTGAGAAGCCCTGATCATGACAATGATGCATTTTATTCATTAACATGTAATAAGGGCCAATAAGGTGCAATTCTTCACCGTGTTGAAAGGAAATAGGTCAATAATAACGAGTTGATTTATCATGCGTCATGTACAGCGACTTTCAATCGATTCAGGCGCCATATACATGTCAACATGTCAAGTGAAAACGCAGCGTTTTTATGCTTCCATTTCAGAAAAGCTTCACATTTACACAGCAACGTTTTGAAAACGATGTAGAAAGCAAGTGCAGAGAAAAGGCTATAAACATTAACAATGGTGAGTGCAAGACAGATGACTGAGCTGGATAGTTCTATCAGGTGACCGTCAGCTCTAAAACTACCAAGTCCAGGACAATCTGGACTGGGACAGGACCAGGATCAGGAGAATCTGGACCGGCAGTCTGGACACTCTGAAGGAAAACATTGTTCTTACTGTCTGTCTCCTCATGCATGGCAACTATTCACTCCAGGTGTGAAGTATGGCAGTAACGTTCATGCTGTCTACATGGAAATGGAGCTTGAGTGTTTTCAGAAAGTTGCAGTTTCCCCCCCGTTTCCATGGAGACAGAGCATTGTTAAAAAGTTCCAGTGGGAGCTATTTTCAAAAAGTCATGTTTTCAGTGACTCCGAGCAGCGTTGTCATGTAAACGAACGCCCAAAATGAATCATGTAAACGAAGCGTCAGAGTTCCTAGTGACTCCCTGAGGGCCCATAAAGCAGAACCAAAGGGCCAGAAATGGCCCCCGGACCTTATGATGTCCTAGTCCAATGTGCATCTGCAATTATTCAGCTTAGTCTCGGGATTTGATCTGTTACGAATGTTTTATCAAAACCCATAATTCAGAGCCAGATAACAAAACAGTTCGCGAGAAACATGAGCGGTTTGGCCGTCAGAGCATCCTGCCTCTCCTCCGGAGGGCCCGGCCTCGATCCCCGGCCTCGAGTGAGGGCTCTTACCGGGGCGTCTGGTGGTGATGGGGGATGTGGTGGCCCGGAGGCGGCTGAGGCTGCGGCGGAGGAGGAGGCGGAGGCTGCTGCTGGAAGAGCTGCTGTAGCTGCCGGAGGTGCTGGTGGAACTGCTGCTGCTGGTGGTGCTGCTGCTGGTGGATGTGCGGGTTGAACATCACGGCTCCGAGTCACTCCGGCACCTTACACCTGACACCGGGCAGTCCGACACGGAGGGGAGCGGGACCGAATGCACGCTGCCTGCATCGGAGCGCAGACAAAACACAGCTTTTATTTTAAATAACGGAACAGCGCATTGTGCGGGTGTGAAGAGCGGCTGCAGACAGGCTGAATAAGCTGCGCAGCTGCTCAGACAACAGGTCGCACTCCGGCTTCATGGGAACAGTTAGCCGCTGCTAGCATGCCAGCTAACAATAATCTCGATTTACGGTGTGTTTTATGATGCTCTCTCGGCACAGCTGAACACCACCACAGCGTGCCGGACGTTTTTTCTCAATGGCGTTCCAAAACAAACCTAAATACACAGATTTAGTTGATGAATTATAGCTACACCTGCCTTGGACGTTAGCCGTGGCTGAATGACTGAACCCGACAGGTTAGCTTAGCCTCTCGGCTAACACACGGATAACCAATCCCAGGAGCGTCTCGCTGTCTTTTTATTACCTTAGTTCTCCTTCGGCTGGTGCTTCTTAGAGGACGAAGCAGCGACAAAGGATTATTATCCGAGATAAATCATAGCACGGGGGTAAATAATCGGTTTCACAGCCGCGGCGCAACATGCATGAAAGCCGAAGAAACCCGAAGCAGTCTCCAGTGACGGCTGCGGAGCCTGGCGCCCCCTGGTGCCGTCTGGGAAGCGCACCCAGTGGGGAGCACGTCTAAATATTATATTATATTATATTATATTATATTATATTATATTATATTATAGTATATTATATTATATTATATTATATATTATTATATTATAGTCAAACAAAAACTACCCAGAATGCAAATTACTCCTTTTAATTGGAAAATCACTTGAAAGTGTATACCTCACTTAAGTAAACTCATATTTTCAACAGCATAGTGAAAATGGTTTCTTTGATCATCTTTCCGTCATACCGTTCTTTCATACATACTCCATCCATACCATCCATCCATCCATCCATCCACACACTTACATTCACACCTTGGGACGATTTAGTCACCAGTTAACCTCACGTCATGTTTTTGGACTGTGGGTAGAAACCAGAGAACATGGGGGAGAACATGCAAACTCGACTGTGCACAGAAAGGACTGGCTGGCACTTTCCCATCCACTATACCCATTTTTCATTAACAGAGTGCAGAAAACATGCACAAAAAAAGAAGCTTTTTCTCCAAGAAATGTATCTTTGTCCATGTATTATTACATGACTGGCTGCAGCTAATTAATTTTGAAAATTTGTTTTGAAAACTTTAACATGAAAAGAAAACAAAAACAAAGACAATAGATAATTTGCTCAAAAATGAGTGGGAAGAAGCTGAAGCTTGTTTCTTCAAGTTATCATAATAATAACACAATAATTAATAATTATACTACCAGAAGAAGAAGAAGAAGAAGAAGAAGAAGAAGAAGAAGAAGAAGAAGAAGAAGAAGAACAACAACAACAACAACAACAATAATAATAATAATAATAATAATAATAATAATAATAATAATAATAATAATAATAATATGCATAGATTAAAAACTAAACAAATCAATGACAAAATCAGTACTTACTAACAGTAACCTGTGCACCCACTGATGCTCACATCCTTGCTTCATCCCTGTATTTTGTAAAAACATTATCTTTATATCTTGTTTTGAAATGCAAAATCTTTTTCTGCTTGTGTGTTATTTCTTAGTTTTAAAGTTGTATTTCTCTCTTAATTGACATCCCTCTTCTGGATTCCTCAACAATCTCAATGCTGAATATTAAAGGAAAAGGATTTAGTTGTTTATTTACACAGGCCCCTTCATCAAAGCCCAAACAGTTTCATTCTTTGCAGGCTTTTATCAGTCATTGATTATTCTTGGATATATTGGTATTTAATTTGATCTATTTAATATTGTTTTGTGTTATTGATGCTTTATTCTATTCCAATGGTTTAGAAATGTGCCAATGTCGCCACCTAGCGGCGATTTCAGCGTAATTGCAGGGATCTCCTGAGAAAATACAAAAGATCCTCCCCCCTCCTCCTCCTCCTCCCCTCCTCTCCCTCTTCCTCCCCCTCCCCCTCCTCCTCCTCCTCCTCCTCCTCCGCTGCCGGCTGGTGGAGAGAGTCCTGTCCGAGCAGATCTGATCTACGGAGGAGGATCCGTCCATGAGGGAGTCAGCCGCGGACTGAACCGGACGCACGGCACCGAGAGGAGGAGAGGACCCAGCAAGTCGCGCGCCCGTGTGTGTGTGTGTGTGTGTGTGTTCCGATCCTCCGTGTCATCATGGGGAACCGGGGAATGGAGGACCTGATTCCTCTGGTGAACCGCATGCAGGACGCCTTCTCCGCCATCGGGCAGAACGCGAACCTGGACCTGCCGCAGATCGCCGTGGTGGGCGGCCAGAGCGCGGGGAAGAGCTCCGTGCTGGAGAACTTCGTGGGCAAGTAAGTGGCTTTACCCAGGCTGCAAGGGGGGGAGGAGGAGGTGGAGGTGGAGGTGGTGGTGGGGGGGGAGTTATCGGTGCAACATCCCCGATTTCATCTCACTGTCCCATCCCCCCCTTCTCAGTTACACTGTCCAAATCAAACGTTTCGCCACGTTCTGTGCGTAAAGTCTCCGCTGCTCCGCCACCATCACCCCGCCGGGGGGGGGGGAGCAGATTATTCGGTCCAGGCCTGAATAAATCCCCAGGGAACTTTATCTGCTGCCTGCTGCATGATGCGTTCAGGCTCACCTGGAATAAACTCCTCTAAAAGTGAGCGAGCGCAATCGAGCGCGTGCCTGCGTGCGTGCAGGCCGGCGGACGCGCCCCTCCGGTTGCATGATGGCAGTATGCTGATGTGATTTGTGTGTCCATGCATATGTGATGAACCCGGGCTCCAGCGGGCCGCGTGAGTTGGGATGTTGACTTCCTGTCCAGCAGATCCAGTTACAGCCCGGTGCCGATTCTCTGCCGGCCGCGCGGTTCAGTCCCCAGACAGAGAGGAGGCTGAACGAGCAGGTTTGAGTTTAGTTTTTTTGGGGTTTTTTTGCAGGCGTGAACAGTTTTTCTCCCCCCTTCCTCACACACACAAACACACACACACACACACACACAGTGCCAGAGCTGATGCTGATGCTGGTAGCAGCAGGGTGGGGGGGGGGGGGGGGGGGGGGGGGGGGGCGTCCTGCTCTGCTCTGCTGCTGCAGCGTGACCTTGCAGGGAGGGAGCGAGAGCGAGAGAGAGTCCACCTGAGCTTTGAGCCCTTCAGCTCAGCTCCATCTGTCTCCCAGAGCGTCTAATGCTGTGGACTGAAGCTTACTGCAGGACGGCGGCCGCGTTATCAGCCCCGCTTGTTTTGTTTTTGTCTTTCACTTCATTTCAGGATTTCCTCTTTTTTTTTTTTTTTAATGTGGTTTTATGTTTAATCCCTTGTGTGCAGGGTGTCTGTGTGATTCAGCAGTATTTATTCTGCTCAGGCAAGGTCAGAGTGTATGCTCAGCGTGGCGCCGAGCCAAACTCACCCCACACACACACACACACACACACACACACACCGAACCAGGCCTTGACTCCAGGACAGAATGTGGTTTATCTCCCTGGGAGAAGCAGCGTCCATCTGCAGCCGCTGAGCCCAGGGTTTGGACCGACCCGTCGCTCGGCTGGGTCTAATATAGTTCACCACATGGCTGCTAATCCTCCTCTTAACAGCAGAGAGGTGAGGCAGAGCTACTGTTGACATGCTGGCGGAATCTGTCCCGAAGTCCCGGTGCATGATGGGAGGACGACCTCTCAGAATCTGATTCCAGTGAAGAAAACGTTCACGTCTTTTCATTTTTGATACATAAACTTCAATATTTAATGTTTTTTGGATCATTTTGAGCTAAAAATTCATGGAAATCTAGAATGTATATTTAATAAGAGCTGAATAATGTAACAATGTGAGATCCACCTTCAGGTACAGATACTTAATGACGCACTACTGAAACTGTGGGATATGGAGAAGAGTTCAGAAACAGTTTTCACTGATGAACAAGTAAAGTATAAGTTAATCAATAATCTGTTTATATTACTTAAAGAGCAACAGGCTTTTTGCTAACATCAGCGTGAATACATGCATGAAAGAAGACAGAATTTCAGAACTAAGAAGATTTTAAGCGCTAAAAAAACACAGTTTTTCACTTCATCGTGTGGTTTTAGGAGAATTAACTGTATTTATCACCTGCAGGTATGATTTAAAATGGTTTTATAACACAGTATTCCAGCGGAGGCAGCTGGAATCTGGTGTAGCTTTGTTGACAGTGGTTGACGGCGTTTTTGGATGAAGTAAATTCAGTTGTGGGCTTGGTTTTGGACATTTTGCACCAGGAGATGCACCAGAACTGAACTTGTTAAAGTTTGATCCAAAAGATTTAAAAAAGAGGAACATTTTCACTTCAGCTCAACATGAACTGGAGGAGTTTGAGTTTAGAGCAGAGGAAAGGTGTCCAACATCGGATGAAGTTCTGTGTTCGGTGAAGTAACGTCACTGAAACCCGGCAGGAGGAAAACACACTCCTGACTCTCTTCTCAGAGCGACGAGTCGCGCTGCAAAGCTTCACAACGCCGAGCTGCAGACGAGAAACCATAGAAACGGCTCGTGCCTGATCACCACCTCACCCCGGGGAGGGGTGTGTGTGTGTGTGTGTGTGTGTGTGTGTGTGTGTGTGTGTGTGTGGGGGGGGGGGGGGGGTGGTTTAAACATGATCTCAAGAAGACCTGCAGCTCACTGATTCTGAACAGTTGATGCACACATTCCCCTCCTCTTCCTCCTCCTCCTCCTCCTCCTCCTCCTCCTCTTCCTCCTCCTCCTCCTCCTCTTCCTCCTCCTCCATTGTCTTCATGTTATCATCCGGACCCGGCTCCGGCTCATGTTTACACTTCTTCAGCTTCATCTTCCTCAAACAACCACATCGATTTATGCTTCTTTTTTTTCCGTGTTTTATGTCCAATTGAGACAGTGAACAATGAAGCCAAAACATCTCTTTTCAACACGACTTCTCCCAATCAGAGAAACGATATCTTCTCACATCTTACACTTTAGATCTTCAGTCCTCTGTCTTTTATCTTCAGTTCCAGCCAATCAGCCACTGAGCGTCTCAGTTTCAGTGAAATATTGAGTTTTAAGGCTCGTTTTTCATATTCAGTGACAAGATTCAACCAGATTCAAATCTATTGAACCATTTGAACATCAATTTTATTGACGTCGCGAAGATCGATGTTCGGTTGATTGAGTGATTAATTCTTCAGGAACATTTAAAGTTAATAACAAGAGATTAATTTAAACTGTAATGTTGCCTTTCCCTCTGATTTCCTCTCATGTTGTCTTTCCTGAAGTTTGACTGGAAAAAACAATTATGAGATGGTGTCTATTAGCCAAAACCATTTCTTCCCCTTGGCACCTGTTATTGGGTGGACTATAGCAGCAGAAATCAGTATTTTCTCCTCAAAGTTGATGTGTTAGCAGCAGGAGAATTGGCAAGAGTAAAGAAGTGAGTAAGTTTGACAACAGGTGAGTCACAACATGTCCAGAACTGCAGCTCCTGTCGCTGTGCAGGCTGCAGTGGTCGGTGTGGAGGCTGGGAGAGCGAGAGGCCGGCCGGATCAGACAGACCGGCTGCTGTAAAGTCAGGCCGCTGCTTCCTGATGCTTCAAAGAACCTTCGATTTCCAGTGAGCCTCAGAGCTGGGCCGCGTGGCGATGGAGGCGGGAGGTCCGCTTTGACGGGTCGGGTTTCATTTTGGCAGCATCGCTGATCTTCAGGCAAGCATAATCTCAAATGAGCTCTGACTCCTCCTCCACTGTCCTGCTGACTACGTGGTCATAATGTTTTGGCTGATGGGTGTATGGATTCCCCCCCAGTCGGCTGCTTCCCTTTTGGGCCTCACGGCGTTGGACTCCCACGAGTCTCATTATGAGAGCGAGGCGGCGAGCCGGAGGAAGCAGCCTGTTACTGAGCCTGGTGACAAAGAAGCAGCAATTTCAGATTAAAAATCTGCCTTGAAACAAGTTTCTTCTGAATTAAAAGCACATCTAGATCCAGTTTTGGGCTGAATTTAATTGTCGGTTGATGTTTGGATTTGGTCGTTTTTACTGCAAAACAGCGGAACGTGCAGTCCTCATTTCTCTTAAACCTTCCAGGTTTCCCTTGTTTCTTTAAAAGTTTCCACTACAGGTTACTAATACAAAACAGATCACTTTTCTGATCAAAATCAAATTTTTTGAATCAATATTTGGTTCCTGGATTCTGGATTCTGAAAGCGTTTTGTTGATTCAAATACTTTTTTAAAATCAGAAGTTGTGAAATACGCTTTAATTTTGTAATAACTGTAAAGGGTTAGAAACAGAAACTGTGTAAACTACGCCGAGGGCAGGTGAAATACAGCGTGTTTTATCAGTGATGTCTAACCGTGGTCATTAAATGTGTAAAGATCTCAGTCTGCAGGTTTCCGCTCGGTTTCAGCACCACGGACAGCTCCTCCATTGAAAACCAGCTCAGGGCCTCAGATGGAGTTTAAATGTCAGATGTGAGGCTCAGAGCAGGTTTGTTTTCATCCATTTGTTATCTTTTAATCCATGGAGTCATATATATTGTCAGATTGTATAGATTATATAGATTTTACAGAGACATTTTGAAAAGATTCTAGTCAGAAACACAGCTGACGCCGAGTCACGGATCACCCTAAAATGTCGGCAGTTTATCGTAGTAACAAGACTTGTGCAGGCAGGTAGGGTTGTGTTTTGTCCGTGGTAGATTTGTGAATACACACACATTGGAATGAAACTGAAAATACAATCTGTCAGTCTGAAAATCCACAAGTCAATCACCTCAAATAATCTCAAAAAACGACGCGACAGAATGATTAAAACCCGTCATGTGGCCGTGCGTTTGGACTCACTTTAAACAGTTTTTCATGTGAGACACTGAGGCAGAAAGCAGAAACACTAATTACACCTTCAGCTCGTTTCTGCTTTTCACATTAAAGCTCTGTGTGTGCTGGCCGGATGCTTTTAATTTGGCAGCCTGAAGTGTCGCAGGTTCTCACTGAAGCAGATGTGTTTTCTTTGATAAACGACTCCACAGTTTGACTTCCTTTCATTTCTTCTGATTCTGTTTTCTTCATCAATATTCAAAATGCCAGAGCGCCAAAATGTCAGTTTAGATTTCTATAGATTTTGCTAATTTCATGACCTTTGTCTGAGCTCAGTTTTTACTTCCGTCTCTCCTTCTGTCCTTCTTATTTGCCTCATTTTAATGTTTTTCATCACCTTAACTATTTTTTTAAATTGTATTTCCTTTATTTACATGCAGAGCGCTGTGAACGGTTTGGGGTTGGGTCTGAATGCTGCCATCGACACGGTAGGGTAGCGGTTGGCTCTCTCCCCGCACAGTGGCTGGTCCCTGGTTCGAGTCCTCCCACATTTCAGAACCATGCGTTTGAGGCTAACGGTTGACTGGTGACGCTGTGATGAGGGATGGACTGACTGTCCTGGTTCGCCCTCGAGCTTCTTGTTGCAGACTGAAGCGTTTTTTCTTTTCTTTTTCTTTTTTGCCGTTGTTGTGGGCTGCTGGCACACACATTCTCCTCTCTTCGCCCATCCCCTCCCCCCACCTCGGATTAATCTCACGCTTTACGGCCGGTTTCACGTGTTACATAACGGCAGAGCGAGCCGGAGGAGGCGTGACGAGAGGCGGCCCAGCAATCCGCCGCTCGCCGCTTTGTTCCTCACAGCCGGGCCCAGAGAGCAGGAAACAAAGAAAACGAGTTATCGAGGATTAATAGAGGATTTTTCCTTCTTCGTCTTTGATTCCCTCACAATTGATGAGCTGAATTAGATCAGCCGGTGAATCTTGTGACACAGTTCTCATAATAATCTGGAAAATACCCTCATTTAAATGAGCGCAGTCAACGAAAAGAACCAATTATATGGAAAATGAGCCTCTCACTGTGCAGGTTAATGATTTCATAAATATCCACTCTGATTAAAAGGGTTTGATGGCTCCATTTTCATCAGTCACACATAAGAGGCATGAAACACTCAGCCTTTTTTATTGAATCAGCAGCCGTATTCCTCATAAATGAAGGTTCTCGACCACAGTTGAACCGATGTGAGAATGTTGTTTGATCAGCCTCACAATAGTCCCAGTTTCTCAGTATTTATGACACAAATAACTCTTTTCTTTGTGAATATGTTGCTCATGCGTTCTTATAGGTAACAGTGTGATGCCAATGTGTTACAGTAGGCGGCAGTGTTGAGTCGATTCGTCCTCCTCCGCCTGTCCTCGTGGCTTTGAGAGTGGTTTTGATTGGCCGTTGGACAGGAGGGAGCTTCAGAAGACGTCACGCTCAAATCTGCATCTTCAGACTGGTGACTTTGATTTAACAGTAGTTTATCATGTTAGCACTCGGAAGACATTCAGGCCCCGTTCAGGTGAAAACGGAAAACTTTCAAAGTGTTTAGGGTGTCTGTTTACGCAACAACAGCGCTGAATATATATACAACTTTTGAAAAGTGCTCCATCTGTCTCCATGGAAACGGAGAATCCATCTTGGTGGTCTGTCCATACAGTCGTTAATGTTTATAGTGTGTTGTTCTGTGTGTGTGGTTTCATGACAGAAACAAACAACAGCACCGTCTCCAGCTGTGGAAACTGTGTATGAAAATGGATTGATCCATTGACTGTTGATCAAAATGTGTTTTTTGTTTTTTTTTTGACTGGAAATTGTTGAGAAAAGATGTGTTCGTTATTGTTGCAGTAATGTCATGATATTAGAAAATAACAGAGGAAACAGAGGAGATGATTTGCTCTGATACTGCTGGGCAGGATTACCGCTAATCTTTGTTTAGACGGCGGCCGGCCTGCAACCCGCTCTGCCATTGGCTGCTGCTTTAATCTTCACGCCCGGGCGGCAGCAAGCCGCCGTCTGATTGGCTGTGTGTGTGATCTGAATGGGCGTGTGTGTGTGTGTGTGTGTGTGTGTGTGTGTGTGTGTGTGTGTGTGTGTGTGTGTGTGTGTGTGTGTGTGTGTGTGTGTGTGTGTGTGTGTGTGACTGAGTCCTGTCCAAAAGCAGACCGGCCCGGTGCCGCCGGGACGCCAATGCCGTCGCATTAGAGCCGGATTAGATGAGGCTCAGGGTCCGACTGGGGGCTGGATGGGGGGGGTCGGGGGTCGGGGGTCGGGGGTCGGGGGTCGGGGGGGTTGGAAATGGAGTCAGACCGAGAAACTGACTCACCTGAGTGAGACTGAGAACACCCAGCCAGTCCTCAGGACAGCTACAGCAGCAGGGATTATTAAGGAAGTAATCAAAATTATACCACTGGAACATTATCATTATTATGATTACTGATATTATTTTTACAACATCATACAACATTTATATAACATCCAGATTATAGAGCATCTTCCTCCCTTTGATATCCAGATTATAGAGCAGATTAAACAGTAACAGTGTTTGGAATAAAATAACAGTTTCTGTTGTGCAGGCTCTTATTTTTTAAATCTTCTTGAACACAGAGTGAGTCTCGTCGTCTCTTCAGATCCTTCATTCCTCTGGAGTGGATCCTTTTCTCGGTGTTACTAAACAATGAGGCGTCCGGTTCACGGTGAGGACTCGGAGTGCTTTTCGTAGCGTGGCTGCAGAGCGGAGCACTTATCGGGCAGAGCCGGCAGAAAGCAGACAGTCGACCGGAGTGTGTCTCTCCCCTGCTCTGGAAGAAAACCTCCTCTTTCTGTGTCCCGGTTTGCCTCTGTTGGGGGTTTTGCTGACGCGGAGTTTCTCCAGCTTGGCGTTACTCTGCGGTTCGGAGGAGGGATTGAAAGAGGGATGAATGTGCAGAACGCAGCAGTTTGATGGGATTATCACATTCACTGCTGAAAGTCAATCGTTCTGTGCCAACTCCAGTGGTTCCGATCAGGAAAATGCTCTAAACCGGGGGTGTCAAACATAAGGCCCGCAGGCCAAAAGTGGCCTGCAAGAGGCTCCAATTTGGCAAGAAAGCTAGCAAATGGGCGTTAGCCTGAAAGGTCATGTTGTTTTGGTCAATCTGTGGTAAGATGCAGCGGTTATTGTCATTTTTTTTGGACGTTTCACAGAATTTTGAACCAGAAATTGTCATTAGAATTGGCTTTATGTTGAGATCGTCGTCATTTTCTGTATAAATTTTGGAACATTTTCCAAAGCAGTCGCTATTTTCCCTTTTTTTTTTTATGTTGAATGGTGCCAAACAATAAATGACCGAAAACAAGAAACACGACGCCAAACGGAGCCGCTGTGAGTGAGGATGGGCAGCAGCCTGTTATCGCTGGATAAAGCTGGTGGATTAAAGCTGCAGCGGCAGCTCCTCCAGCGGCGGCGGCACCTCCAGCAGCAGCAGCGCCTCCAGCGGCGGCGGCGCCTCCAGCGGCAGCAGCACCTCCAGCGGCGGCGGCAGCAGCACCTCCAGTGGCGGCAGTGGCGGCAGCGCCTCCAGCGGCAGCAGCGCCTCCAGCGGCAGCAGCACCTCCAGTGGCGGCAGCAGCTCCAGCAGCAGCAGCGCCTCCAGCAGCAGCAGCGCCTCCAGCGGCGGCGGCGCCTCCAGCAGCAGCAGCAGCACCTCCAGCGGCAGCAGCAGCTCCAGCAGCAGCAGCGCCTCCAGCGGCAGCAGCTCCTCCAGCTCCCGGTCTGTCTCTCCACATCAGCCCATCCGGACGGAGCCGGGACCGAGTCCTCCCCCCACCGCGTTGCATAAGCAGCCGTGAAGAAAAGAGCTTGTTGTGCACAAGAAAGCATGAAAACATGCAGTCATCCGTGCACGTGCACATGCGCTCATTCATGCAGCGCTCCGCACTGTAACACACGTGAACACACACTCCATGCACACTTTAAGAAGCACTCTGTAGTGCTACAAAAAACACACGACAACTCAAACATAATAATATAAATAGATTATTTTCATTTATTCCGCATAGAGATGTTTAAGGAAGGAGGGATTTTCTCAATAAGATGAACTGATATGATAATAATAAAAACCATTGCTTACGAAAAGAAGGAGACACAAAGATTCTGAAGATTCATTCAAGTTGTGGATGAGTAGCAGAGAACATTTAATTGACAGATTGTGCGTATTTGGGACGACATTTCCTCAAATACTGCAAAACTCCATGACAGCTGTGTGATTGGTTGTGATTATTGGTGATTATTGGTGATTTTTTTGACACTTGGTTCCTCAAAGACTGATTCTTTCTCCGAGTTTCTGCTGAAAAAACTCAGATGATTCACTGTGTTTGCAGAAAGCTGTGAAACGAGAACGCAGCTGTGGTGAGAGGAACACACACACACACACACACACACACACACACACACACACACACACACACACACACACACTGCGTCAACGTTTCTATTCAGAACAGTCTCTTTGTTCTCAGCTGTAAAATGTTTTTGCGTTCAGCGTCTTGCTGTAATCTGAGCGCTGATGGACTGCACAGGCGTGCAGTGGTTCGCCCTGCCACGTCCCCGGTTCGAGCTCGGGCTGTGTGTGTGGAGTTTGCACGTTTCCCCCGGTGCACTGCATGAGTTTCTCTGGTTGCTCCTCCGGCTGCTCTGACCTGGTGTTGGTTTTAAAAAGGTTAAATCTGCACCGAGAAGAATCTTCTCACATTTATACAGCAGATGGAGACATTCGGTAAGGTGATGGAATCAAGCAGGAAACACACTTCAGAGAGGAAATGGGAGTGGTGTGTGTGTGTGTGTGTGTGTGTGTGTGTGTGTGTGTGTGTGTGTGTGTGTGTGTGTGTGTGTGTGTGTGGCGCCTGACTCAGGGAAATGTTTGCACAGGAGCAGTGATTTCATGTATTCTCAGAAAATGTCTCCAGTTTTGTTTCTACTTTCTTTCTGTTTTATTCGCTGATTGTTCTCCTCGTCCTCCTCCTCTTGTGTCGCAGGGATTTCCTTCCCCGCGGCTCTGGCATCGTGACCCGCCGCCCTTTGGTTCTGCAGCTGATGAACTGTCCCACAGGTAAAACACACACATTTCACTACAGCGGCATCACTGCTGCAAACAGTTCCAATAATAATATAATAACAGAAAAAGACATGAAAAGACCAGGCAGGACGGGACGGGACGGGACGGGACGGGACGGGACGGGACGGGACGGGACAGGACAGGACAGGACAGGACAGGACAGGACAGGACAGGACAGGACACACGACGGGACAAGTGAGGATGGATTTAATCGATTCCAAAAGTCACCGGCAGTAAGAGACGTTTGGTTTCAGAGATTCTCTCGCTTTATTCTGAGTTTCTGCTCGTCGACACAGATTCTAGTGGGTGGAGATAAATGTGTGTGAGGGAAGTTAGCGAGGCGGCGGTTTGACATTTGACCTCTTCATGGAAACCTGAAGGAGAGGTCATCACCTTTTCTCCATCCCAAGTTCCCAGGAATCCAGCCTCTAGTGGCCATGATGGGAACTGCAGGTTGATTTCCCCCCCACCCCCCTGAACAGTCTCCTCCTCCTCCTCCTCCTCCTCCTCCTCCTCCTCCTCCTCCTCCTCGTGGGGGGGTGTGGGGGTGGAGGTGGGGGCTCCCTGGACATCTTTCCACTCTGTTTGTCTCTGGAGGTTCATCACAACATCCTGTTGCCATAGCAACGGCTCCAGAGTCAGGAGACGTTCACGCACGGCACGGTCATTATTAGTGACTTTTTTTCATGATGATTAAAAAACAGAAGTGGATGAAACTAATGTTTGTGTTTCCTCCTGCTTCAGCAGGGGTGTGTGTCGTGTCTGTGTCTGTCGCTGTAGAGCTCATGAAAAATGCTTTTGTTTGATTTTTCTTCCAGTAATTTTTATTGCCAATTATGCAAAAAGAACATGAAAGAAACGCGTTACAAATGGTCCATTTTATGTTTTTATTTCCATGGATCTCCTGACCTGCCCCCCCCCCCCTCCGGTGCTCCCTCTCCTCCAGAGTACGCCGAGTTCCTGCACTGTAAGGGCAAGAAGTTCACCGACTTTGACGAGGTGCGGCAGGAGATCGAGGCGGAGACGGACCGCGTCACCGGAGCCAATAAAGGCATCTCGCCGGTTCCCATCAACCTGAGGGTGTACTCCCCCCACGGTGAGACGCACTGAAACACCCGGCATCCGGAGATCAGGGAGCAGAATATCCGCCCAGTCAAATAGTTACATCTTTCTTTGGTAATACTTTTATAAGAATAAGTGCATTTTGATCTTATCTGGCTGCTTCTCCCGGGTTCTGCCCGCGGCGGTGATGAATTTTGCAGCAGCAGCGTTTCCTCTGGAGGGGTTGAATCTCAGGAAGCCCCTCCCTCCCTCTCCGTCTGCCCCCCGCAGTGCTGAACCTGACCCTGGTGGACCTGCCGGGGATGACCAAGGTGCCGGTGGGCGACCAGCCGGCCGACATCGAGTTCCAGATCCGGGAGATGCTCATGCAGTTCGTGACCAAGGACAACTGCCTGATGCTGGCTGTGTCGCCCGCCAACTCCGATCTGGCCAACTCCGACGCGCTGAAGATTGCCAAAGAGGTCGACCCGCAGGGTGAGTGTGTGTGGTGTGAACGGATATACACACACACACATACACACCATGACGACAGACAAACACAAAAGACTCAAGAAAAATGTTTCAATTGAACTTTACTACTCTGTTTGGGGTTTGGTTTTCTTTGACTTCTGAGTGGGGTTCGCGAGTTATCCCTGTGAGTGTGTGTTTTCTGTTTTATATTGAAAGTGTTTATAGTATTGATTTAGTTTTATGCAGGTCTTTTGGATCCGAAATATTTATTTTGCTCGTGTAAAGAGAATCATGTGTCGTGTCTTCAACTCTTAAAGGAGCCCGATCATGAAAAATAGATTATAATGAGCTTTTAACCTTGTTAGTGTCTCAGAACCTCAGAAAACTTCATTTAAGTCTCCATTTCTCTTCATTCATGTTTATTTGAATTATGAATATTCAGTGCAACTCTGACTCCCCTCAAACGACTGGCTTACCACCGGTCCACGGAGGTCGAAAGCTTTATCCACTGTATTTACTATCTGTGGTCCCTCCTCCATCTCCATGTGCTCGTCATGGCCATGTTCAGTCAACGTGAAGTTGAGTTGTTTGGACTTCTGTGTTGAGAACACAAATATGTCATAAAACAAACGTACTCCATGGTGCCCTGGATGCTAAAATAGCCTAGAAATGCCCGAAGCGGCCTTTAGCAGGGTTGGAAGACCAGGATACGGCTCCTTTAAGAAATTAGTTTTTCATTTATAAAAGGTTTGTTTGAAATGTTTACAATTTTCTTGGTGGTTTGGCCAGATTGGAGCCTCTCGCAGCCCAGTTTTGGCCCACGGGCCTTATGTTTGACTCCCTATACCCACAGTCAGCCATATTAAGAAATACGCTCTCCGCTCCGGTTTTGTTACAAATAGACTGAATTTATGTAATGATACATTAAATTTAATGAAATATGAGTCAATGGAGTCTTTTTTTCTCACTGTGTGTGTGTGTGTGTGTGTGTGTGTGTGTGTGTGCGTGCAGGGATGAGGACCATCGGTGTGATCACCAAGCTGGACCTGATGGACGAAGGCACCGACGCCAAAGACATCCTGGAGAACAAGCTGCTGCCTCTCCGGAGAGGTGAGCCTCACACTGGCCGCCTCTCTGCCGCCCTCCTGTGGCGGCGAGGCAGACGTGCTCCGGGCTCTGCGGGCCTCCAGAGAGAAAAGAGAAGAAAACAGGTCTGGGGGGGCGATCGGGCCGCACTGAGGAGCAGCAGAGCGATGTTGCGGGCTGCCCTTTATTGCTATGTGCTGATGCGGCGCTTTTCTTTTCCATTTGCGCTTGGTGAAAACCCAGGCATGCGCTTGTGAATATTTTCCATATCCTTTGTTTTTTTCTGCGTGTTTTTCCTTCTTCTGATTCTTCTTCGTCTCTCTTGCTCTCCCTGTCTGCCCGAGGAGGCTCAGCCGGAGCTGAGATGGGAGTTTGCCTCTGTTTTCTTTCGCAATACGTTTAAATTCACTTCTCCTGCAATTTGCCGTCTCATTCTGTCTCCTGAACGCTCTTCTTCCTTCTCTTCTCTGTGAAGTCTTTGGAAATGTGGTTTTCATTTAGTTTGTCTTCAGAGCTGCAGGATTTCTTCATTCTGTCCAGTTTAACCTCATTTCACACCAAAGCAATGAGAGTTGTACCAAAACCAGCATCAAACCTCCACCTTGATCCTCGACTGAGGTTTCAGAAACGTTGTTTTCCCCCGTTTCCATGGCGACAGAGCGTTTTCAGAAGGTTGCATGGAGTAGTTGATGTCAGTTTTCTGGGGATTATTAAAGATTAACAACAGCAGCAGACGTGGAGGTGATTCTATATCAGCAGTGAAATATACCGACATGAAGTTTCTGATAAGTCACTGAAGCTGCTTGTTTTTTCCAGAAATGATCTTTTTGACGATCCGTGTTCATCAGTGCTGTTGGAAATATTGCTTCTGGTTTGGATAGAAAAATAACTTTCCTCTCTGATTCTGAAGTTTATTTCAGTGGAGTTTATACGACACCCGCAGACTCCCGTTTGTCCCATCCAGGGAATTTATTCCTCTGAAAACAGAGATTTATATGTGATGACGTAAATAAAAGGCGATGCTAACTGATGCTAAGATTCCACTATGAGAGACGCAGAGGATAGACTCAAGCAGAAAACAATCAGAAAACATCTCACCCATCAACAAGCGCCAAGTCAGTGCTTTATGTAAAAACAAAAATACAACCAGATTTTTATTTTTGAACGAAAACAGACTCATCTCCAAGTTGTTCCATTGAGCCTCTGCTGATTTCCCCTCAGCTGACGTGACGTCGGCCTTGTTTGTGTCCAGGTTACATCGGCGTGGTGAACCGGAGCCAGAAGGACATCGATGGGAAGAAGGACATCAACGCCGCCATGGCGGCGGAGAGGAAGTTCTTCCTCTCCCACCCGGCGTACCGACACCTGGCCGACCGCATGGGCACGCCCTACCTCCAGAAAACACTCAACCAGGTGTGTGAGTCCGGTTCTGACCCCCGCAGTGTGAAGGGGGTCAGAACTGAGAACTGAAAACGCAACTTTATGAAAACAGCTTCGTTACAGAAACAATCAGCACCGACAACTGGTGATTGTTTTTATTGTTTTGTTCATTTTAATTTGTTTTCATTACATGTAGATTTGAAGATATGATGATAGAAATTAAATGAATTCGGGTCTTGCGCGCCGCCGTCTGTTTCCACTCTGACTTTCTCGCCTCTTCGTGTCCACCTGGATCTGACTCCGCCTTATTTCTGAATTTCGCGCAGCAACTGACCAACCACATCCGCGACACGCTGCCGGGCCTGCGGGCCAAGCTGCAGAGCCAGCTGCTGTCCATCGAGAAGGAGGTGGAGGAGTACAAGAACTTCAGGCCCGACGACCCGTCCCGCAAAACCAAGGCTCTGCTCCAGTAAGCAGCGAGGAACCGCGGCGGTGTGTATGGCGTTGAGCAGATAAACCCCGGGACTTGCTGATGCCCCTCCCCCCTCCGCCTCTGCCTCCTTCCAGGATGGTGCAGCAGTTCTCCGTGGATTTCGATAAGTGCATCGAGGGCTCCGGGGATCAGATCGACACCGCCGAGCTGTCGGGCGGAGCTCGGATCAATCGCATCTTCCACGAACGCTTCCCCTTCGAGCTGGTCAAGGTGCGTCTCCGCCAGATATCGAACGGTCGTTAACTTTCGTTCAGATTCTTCTTTCCGAACTCGTTCTGTTTGTTCAAAATGACTGAATACTGAAGTGAGGGGTGGAGCTTCTCTCTTAAAGAATTGGACTTACGTCTCTGTTGCTGCTCCTTTAAGTGACTCAATGCACCACCCTGTGGTGGAAATGTGAACTGCAAGGCTAAACAGACTGGGACAATGTTAAACTACCAGCATTTCAGAGATTACTTCAACACTGTTTTCAGTCATATTCGTCTGTTTGATATTCGTTGAAATAGAAGCAGCTCTATGTGGAGTTGAAGCCATGCCACTGTTGGCCACTGGGTGGCAATGTTGAGTCGTCTCTCCTGCAGACCTGCTCATCACAGCTGCGTTGTGTTCATGCTTCTTCTTGCTGCAATACACCACCTTGTGGTGGAAATTTGAATTGCAAGTCCTCTTTAAAGAACATTTTGCTCCTTTAAAGCTTCTTTGTCGCGCCTCTCCCCGGTGGCCTCTTCCTCTCTACTCCCCTCATCCGTCTTCATCTCTCCCCGTCCTCCTCCTCCTGCCTGCCATCCTTCCTCTGTCCCCCCTCGTCCTCCCTCCGAGCACATAAAACTTTCTGTCCGTGACCGGACCAAGAATGCCCCGCTGGTTCCCCCCCTGAGAGGACGGAGCAGGTCGCTCAGCGTCTGCCAGACGCATTAGAACCGAGCCGTCTCCATGGTTCCTGCTGTTTACGGCTCACGCTTTACCGGAGCGACTGAACCTGAGGAGGGCTAGAGGAACGCTGCAGTAAATAAAGAAAGAGGGAATAGAATCGGGACGAGGAATTCTGGGAAGATGGGGCTTATTCGGGATATTATTTAATCACTTGTGGATGAGTTTTAATCGATCCTGTTTGTTTTGCAGATGGAGTTCGATGAGAAAGAACTGCGCAAGGAAATCAGCTACGCCATCAAGAACATCCACGGCATCAGGCACGTAACCCCCCCCCGTCATCCCCCCTCCCCCGGGTGTGGCCTTCTGATCCGTGCACTCATTTCCTGGTCCGTTCGTCCGTCGTCCGTCTGCTTGGTGGAATCCATCACCTCCATCCTGAACCCTGAGCCGAGGGTCTGTCTGAAGTTCAGAGTTTAGCGTTAGTGACCATCGAGACCGGGGCTCTGCAGCCTTCCTGACCAAAAGAGCCATTTTTCCACCAAGTCAGGCCGTTCTGGAGCCAAAAAGCACATTTAACTTTTACTTTTAGTTTCATATATTGTTTTGATGAACAAACCATAACTAGATCTTATGACGTATTCAAAAAGTTTTATCTACAGTTCAGAATATTGAAAATTTTAACACATTTAACCTATTTTTGTATTTGATTTTAACAGTTTCGCTCCTCTTTTCGAGCTTTATTGTTGACAATTTTTTTAATTTCAGCTGTTCTATTTTTTGCCTCTTTTTAAGCAGTTTTTCATGGTTTTTTCCAACCATGTTTAGTTTTTCTCTTTTAGAAATTGTAGATATTGCAGCTTTTTTAACCGTTCTATCTTCTTTCCCCCCATTTCTTGTGGTTTTAGCTATTTTTCCAAATTTTACTTGTACCTTTTTTTGAATCCCTTTTGAACTGAGTCCTGAATCACTTTGAATGGCACTGTGTTGTGTCACTACAGTAAAAGAACTTAAACGTTCATTCACGTTTCATGTTGTGAAAGCTTGGTGGAGCCATTACAGAGGGACTGAAGAGCCACATGTGGCCCCAGAGCCACAGGTTGAACCAACCGGTCTCCAATAATCACAGTAGTGGAGGGAAAATGAGTGAATGAATAGTAACTTCACCTGTAATCACGTACATTAGGTGCTTTTTTTTTAATTTTCAAAACTCCATTCCTCTTCTCTCTCCTCGTCGATTTCGTGTGTTTGCTCAGAAAACGTTAAATCAAACACAATTAACACTCTTCTCTCCACCCACCCTTCTTTTGTTTCTCTCCACCTCCTCTTCTTGTTTTTTTTTTTTTGTGTGTGTGTTCTGTGTGTGTGTTTGAACTGGTGGGCGCGGTGTCGGGCAGAACCGGCCTCTTCACCCCGGACATGGCCTTTGAGACCATTGTGAAAAGGCAGATTGGGAAGATTAAAGAGCCGTGCACCAAATGTGTGGACATGGTCATTTCTGAGCTAGTCAATACGGTTAGGCAGTGTACCAAGAAGGTAAAGACCCAGCAGTGTTTTCCATGTTGCTTCCGACCCTCATCCACTACGCCCCGCCCCGCCCCCCCCTCGCCGTAACCCCCCCGGCTCTCAGGGCGGGCTGCGGCCTGTAGCTGCCTGCCTGCCTGACCTCTGCTGTGCCTCAGAAGGGTTTTCGGCCGGGCGGACCTGTGGTGGTGGAATCGTTGTGCTGAAGACATCCTGGGCGCTCTTCTCAACATGGCCGCCTGTGTTCAGTAAAACTGAGTCGATTCCAGTTTGATTCTTCACCTCAAATTATCTCTTAAACCTCAGATTTGATCTCAGACCTTGAAAAATCTTTATTTTTTGACTGGAAACTCTTGTTAAAGGTGCAGCAGTATTTCATTTTAAACTGTAAAATGTCCCTACACTGTCTGCTGTTCAGGCTGCAGCGACTCACTGCTGCCCCCTAAAGCACCACAGTGGTACGACCCGGACTCTGCATGCTGCACCTTTAAGATGAACCGTGTGTCTGTAAAATAAAAACACCTGGCAGCCATGTTGGATGATGCTCAGCGTTCAGACGTTGTTGTATGTGAGATCGCAGCTGTGCACCCTTCGGCTGGGGGGGGCAACAGTCCGACCAGGGAGCCAACAGTCTTGCGGGGGGGGGGGGGGGGGGGGGGGGGGGGGGGCTGTAGTTTTCATGTTGTGACTGTTTTCTGTTGTTTTTTGTTGTGCTGAATTCTCACACTTCAGGTTTTCCTCTGAGTTTCTATTACGACTGCAGTCTGTCTTTCCGACGCTGTCACGTCCGTTTGTAGTGGCGCCCGGAGTCCCTGGTGGAGGTGCACAGCTGGGGTCTGTTGGAGTGGTGCGTGCTGGGAGCTCTCTCTTCGTGTCCACAGAGAGAGGCTCCAGCGCTGATGGGATGAAACCAAGTGTCTCACTGGCATTTTCTTCCTCCTGTGCTGTTTTTGTCCTCCTCCTCCTCCCGCCCCGACACACCTCCTCTTATCTCTCAGCATCTGTTTCTTCTCTTCCTCCTCTCTCTGTGACCTCTCTCTCTCTCTCTCTCTCTCTCTCTCTCTCTCTCTCTCTCTCTCGCGCCCTCTGCTGCCCCCTACAGGACGGGGCTTTTCACCCCGGACCTGGCCTTTGAGGCCATAGTGAAAAAGCTGATCCAAAAGCTGAAGGGGCCCAGTCTGAAGTGTATAGACATGGTAGTGAGTGAGCTCACCTTCACCATACAGAAGTGTAGTCAAAAGGTAAAAACTACTGAAGAAAACTGAGAAAATTCAAATCTACTGTAAATTGACTGACGGCGGCGTCCTCAGCCGGGAGCGGCCATGTAACCTGCATTTTAACGGAGTCCAGCAGACCGCATGTTGGATCACACTCTCTGCTAACCAACACCGATTCCTCAGACTCACCGATCGATTGGAAGACGCTCCTCCTGTCAGTGTGATTCAACATCTGTGCAGTTCCACTCAGTGGCGAGCCCGTGCGCTCTGAGCGTCTCTTCGTTTCCTCTTTTTATTTCTCTTTCCATCCCGTCATCCTCTGAAGCTTCGGATCCCACGACTCTGACCTCCTTTTGGATTTCAGCTTTGAGTTCACGATCAGAGAGTCAAGTTTGTTTTCTCTGAAGAAAAAGAAAAAAGAGTTATGATGGTGTCGCTGCAGGTGCGTCTGACAAAATGTGGACATAAAGGTATTTTGACTCTAATCATTCATCCGTGCCTCCAGGAGATTTTATTGACGTTAATTTCGGTCTTGAACGGAAATGTTTCAGCTTAGACTCGAACCGGGTCTCCCCTCATTGTGTGTTGGGTTCGTGCGAACCACTGCTCCACCATGCAGTGTCTTGTTTGTGATCATTTTTGATTTTATGGCTCATAAACTGAGGATTTTCTTCGTTCCACGTGCAGAAAATGTGAAACAGCTGTAAGTTTTGTGAACTTTTCCACCTTTTTTGAGACGCACCTGTTGAAAGTTCTGTTAAAATCCACAAAGAGGTCAGTTTGGCGTCTCCACACCCCCCCCCCCCCCCCCCCCCCCCCCCCCCCCCCCCCCCCCCCCCCCCTCCGCATCTCTGCATGTGTGAATCAACCCGAGCGCCTCTGCCTGCCGCCATGACGCCATTTCCCTTCCAAGTTACAATGCAGCCTCCGCCTCCGGCCGATCGATACTCCTGTTTGGATTTTCGTGGTTTTTTTCACAGTTTCCATTCGTTAATGGGAAAGAATCGGCTTTATTTACACAATCCGACGTCACCCGGCCTGTGTGTGTGTGTGTGTGTGTGTGTGTGTGTGTGTGTGTGTGTGTGTGTGTGTGTGTGTGTGTGTGTGAGATGGAAAAATCTCCAGAAACAAACAAAATAGAACCCGTGTGAGGCTCTTCAGATAGGAGTGTGTGTGAGTCAGTCGGAGTCCAGGTTTGGTCCTTCAAGGCCTCCGTCCAACACGGAGTCGACTGTCCTGAACGTCTGGACTGCAGAGCCAAGCAGTTTACTGACCAGAGTAAAGCTTAAAAATACACAAAAATCTGGAGGTTCTGGGAAAACAAGGTTTAATTAAATAAACATTTTAAGAAATTAGTGTGTAAAAGTGTTTTTTGAGAAAGATTCTCTGAGTCTGAAGGAGAAAGTGTCCATCTGTGAGTTTGAATCCTTTTCTTTCGAAGATCTCATCTTCATGGGTGTGGAAATCAGCCATAAAGAGGCCTATTGATGCTGCGCTCGCTGCTCGCCGCTCGCCGCCCGCCGCCTGCCGCCCACACACACGCCGACCGGCGGAAGACGCATTGTAACTTGTACGAAAAAAAAAAAAAAAAGCTGCGATTTTCGGTTGAGATTTGTCTTCTTTCCTCACACTTCACCAAATGTGTTTGTGTGACATTGGAGGCCCACCGACATGTGTGTTAGTGTGTGTGTGTGTGTGTGTGTGTGTGTGTGTGTGTGGGTGTGTGTGTGTGTTAGTGTGTGTGTGTGTGTGTTGGTGGGTTTGCAATGAGCTCATGGAAAAAGCCCCACAGTGTGCTGGGAAGAGAAACCCTCTCTGCCAAGAACATTGTTGATCCTGTGTTTGTGGTAGAATCTCAGACTCCGCTCTCGTCTCCTGCGTTTCTCAAACACCGGCAGCGTTTCTCACGTTTGAGCCGGTTTAACGTGAGCAGAGAGCAGAGCGGCGTCTGGGACCAGCCCTCCTCAGCACGCCGTGTTTTACCGTATTGATGGAACTGTGTGCCGTGGTTCAGTCAGACCAGTGTGTGTGTGTGTGTGTGTGTGTGTGTGTGTGCTTCTTTTTACGACCCACCGACTGTTTTCTGTGCTCACAGCTGGCTCAGTATCCCATGCTGAGAGAGGAGATGGAGAGAATCGTCACTCAGCACATTAGAGACAGAGAAAATCGCACCAAGGACCAGGTAACACAGAGAAAACCCGTTTACTCCACGTTTAGAGAGAAAACCTGTTTACACCGAGATGTTTAGAGTGTTTAACAGTGAACAATATGCTATCAGCATTAAAAATAGAAATATATGGACATTTGTATCTGTATGTTCGCTCCCAGCAACGGCTGGATCCTCATCAGATCCTCAAAATGCAACACTTTTTTCACTTTTTGCTTTTCGGTATGTCAACACATTTGCTTGGAACTTCTTCAGTGCTTCTGTTTTTTTGAGTAGTTGGACCAACTTAACGGAGTTGGTTAAATTATTAAGGGCTAAATAAATGAAGTTACTGAGTTACACATACATTTAATTTCAAAGTACTTAATTGGTTTACAGTTCAAGTAAGCTTTGCTCCCACACTGAAAAAGAAAATGTTGGTAAAATTTAATTGAATTGCTTCAGTTGAAAACACCTAAATGAATTCAGTTATTTCAAATGAAGTCAAAAAGTTACAATACTCTAAAAAAAAAAAAAAAGAAAAAAAAAATTACACGAGCATTTTTAAATGATGTTAAAACTTTTAAGTTCGTATAACTTTAAAATCGCTTTGGAGAAATCTTTGAGTTGCTGATAATATAGAAGATATAAAAGTATAGATCATCATCGTCATGTCTTCAGCAGAGAGAAAATGAGGTTCAGAGGTTTACCTGGATGACGGTTCATAACAGGGTTAAACTAATCTAACCAGATTCAGGTGTTTACATGAGTCCAGTGGTAATCAGATTAGTTTTCAGAGCCTTGATTCCTCTGCTCAGGTGCTGCTGTTGATAGACATCGAACTGTCCTACATGAACACCAACCACGAGGATTTCATCGGATTTGCAAAGTGAGTGTCTTCTTTTGAAAAACCGGTTCAGATCTGCAGTGTTCGGTGGTTTTACGGCTGTAACGACAACCTGACGTGTCCTGCTGTGATTGTGCAGCGCTCAGCAGAGGATCAACCAGATGAACAAGAAGAAGGCGGCTGGTAACCAGGTAACCAGAGACACGTCAGAAACACGCCGTCCTCCGTTAGCACTCAGCGCGCCGCTCTGCACAGCCGTACAGTCTGCCGTTACCCGGGCAACCGTCCATACCCCCGTACACCACCGCTCCGCCGGACGCTACACGCTAATGCACAGCAGCTGTGTGATCGTGAAATGAATTGATAAGTCAGAGTGATGACAGGAAAAAAAAAAAGAGGAGAGGAATGCACATGTAGTTTAAAGCTTTTCCTTTTTTTAAAAAAAATGAGAGTAATGAGAATAATCGGACAAACAGCCGAACACAGAGACGTCAGATGGATGTAGAAAGCAGAGGATCGTGACGGCCTCCAGCCTCCATCTGGATCCCAAAGTGAGACTCCTGCTTTCCTTCGAGCTGAATGGAGACAGACAGAATCCCTCCGTTTCACTTCCTGCTCCAGCTGGAAGCAGCTGTTGCCTGATGTTCACTTCACCTCCACCTCTGGAGTTTTACTCTTCTCAGCCTGTTGCTCCTGTGTTTGAAGCTTCTTCTGAGTGCTTCTTTCTTTTTCTTTTTTCTTCTCTCTGCTCTTCTCTTCCTCCGTCTGTGGCTTTTCTGCTGTAGGATGAAATCATGGTGAGTAGTGTGTGTGTGTGTGTGTGTGTGTGTGTGTGTGTGTGTGTGAGATCCTCTGCATGTCTGCAGGTAGGCTTGTATCAGACTGCGTTGTGTCGGTGCGCACACTCTCCCTGTGTGTGTGTGTGTGTGTGTGTATGTGTGTGTGTGTGTGTGTGTGTGTGTGTGTGTGTGTGTGTGTGTGTGCGTGTCTCCTCTATGCTCTCCTGTCCACGGCGGTTTTATGAGTGTGTGATAAACTGTAGCGGAGCTGCTAGTAGACGGGCAGGTGGCTGTTGTGGACGATGCTTGGCTTCCTCCCTTTCCTGTCTTTTTCAGCCATGTTCTTCCTGCAGACACATAAACACACACACACACTCACACACACACTCACTCACACAGTGTTAGGAAGCTAAATGTGCTGTAAGCTGATATTCTGCACAGTTGGGCCCTCAGCGTTCTTATTTAATGCTCTCCAGAACCTTTCACTCCTGTGTAAAGTCTCAGTGTGGAGACTTCAGGCTCGCTGGGCCTTGGCAGGAAACAGTTGCAGGAAATAGTTGCCCCCCCCAACCCCCCCCCCCCCCCCCCCTCCAGCAGACGATTGAACTCCATAAGGAGAAAGTCACATGTTGAGTAGAAAGAGAAGCTGAAACCAGAAGAGGAAACTGATGGAACTGAAGAAATGTTTCTGTGCCGAGGGCTTTTTAGAGCGTAAGAGGAGCTGGAACCGCGCTTCTGGGTGAATGCCAATCCTCCTAATGTTCTTCACATTGCAAGATATTATTGTTAACAGCTGTCGGGAAGCCAGAAACAATAAAAATCAAAACTCTTCTCGTGCCCCTGGGACGCCTTCAGATATCTGGAGACTCCGTCTGCGGAGCCTGGACCTGAAACCACAGATTCACAGAAAAAGATTATTCTATTATTGATTTTTTTTTTTCAATTTCTCATGTACAATCAATGAATTTATGAAACCATATTAAATCATTTTATATTCAAAATGTTATTTATTGATTTTTTTAAAATCTGGTTTCATAAAGAAATAGATATGTGTGTCATCTGCATAGCAATGAATGCTAATGCAGGGCTTCCCTGAAGAATTTCCTACAGAAAGTGTGTATAACGTGAAATATATGGGTCCAAACACAGAACCCTGTGGAACACCGTGATTCACTTTTAATGAGCTGAAAAATCATGAACAAAATATCTGATGAATTTTGATTAAAACTAGCTTATTTCTGTTCATTGAACCATCATATTACTATTTTTTCTGTGAATTGGCATCGAAAAACAGACAAAAGAATCAGTTATTGTGCGTTTTCGGAGAATCACACAGTCCAGACTCGAGGCTTCACCCTGCATTTCCTGCCAGAAATCAGTCTTGTAGTTTTTTCCTCTGACACCGAAAGGATGAAAAACCCGCAGCGTGGCAGACACATGGCACCTCCACCGTCGTCATAACAACCACCCAGCTTAGGGTCGAAGGTCAGAGGGGAGACGGTAAACAAAGCGGTGTTCTCTTCCTGTTTACACGTGGATGTCACCGGCCCATTAAGACCCCACAGCTCCTGTTCTCACTCAGCTGCTCCTGACTGGAAGCCTCCTCAAAACGCGACAGAAAAACACTCAGAGGATTCCCAAGAATTCCCTTTAAACCTCACATTATTTTCCTTTATCTGATATACTTTAAATACTTCATAAAGCAGGGATTTTCTTACAAATCAAGATATTCAAATGTGATTTCAAATTCAGATTTTTACAGTAGTTAAGTACTTTTTCGTACACATCTGAGTAAAATCTAAAGTAATGATCTGAGTATTTTTTATTTACGTCTACACTGTCAGATGTTAGGAAAAAATCTAATATAATTAATTCAAACAAATAAGCTAGCTTTAGTAGTACTTTCGTAGAACTTAAATTACAAACTTGAAAAGGATACACAAAATATAGCTTGTTTATAGTAATGCAATTTTTTTTGAGAAAATAAATGCATCAGAATACTTTGAAGAAATACAAGTGCAGCCTTTGTAATCTATTTATGTATGTATACAGACAAGATAATTAGGTTTGCTGAGGAAGACAATGAATAAAATCTGCCAAATGTATTCATCTTTGCCTCAACAGTTTCATTCATTTAATTTAATTAACCACACCAAATATTTTGAATCCTTTGCAACAGACTTTAGTTTTTATTAAAAAGAAAAAAAACTCCACATTTCTAATGTACACTACCTTAAAAAAAAAGACTATTAAAATTTCAAGAGGCCGTTTATTCTTTAAATTCTTTTGAGGCGTTTGAGGCATTAATCAGTTGGGCTGGCATCACCTCGTTTCACTCATAAACAGAGATTTCCTGTAACAATCCTGTGTAATGAGAACTGGGTCCCAACACAGAGCCTTGAGGAACTCCACTGACATAAACAAACGCTGCTCGGTCGATCTTCAAGTGTTTGTTGTAAAAGTTGGATAGTCTGTTGGGGAGAGAAACAAAAGAAGGAGTCGAACACTGATCTTACAGTCTCTCCGTCCATCCCAGGAGGGCGGAGCTTCGTTCAGGTTTTTCATCAGGCAGCTGAGTTCAGGAAGATGCAGTAAACCCGCCTCGTTTCACTGCATGGTTTGGTTCCGAGCGTTTGACATCCTCATGGTAGCGTCTTGACTCCCCCCCCCCCGCCCCGCCGCTTGCTGTCCCCTCGCTGCCGTCCCAGCAGCCAGCTGTCATGCCCCCCAGCAGCTTTGTTGCACTTGGCCTCTGCTGAAATGCCGCGAGCTGCCGGAGCAGCTTTGTAATGTTCTCTCCACATTCTCATTCAGCCGGAGAGAGGAGTTAACGATCGGTTCAAGGTAAATCACTCGCACACCTCCTACTCTGTGTGTCTGTAGTGTGTGTGAGACGGCCGGAGTCAGGCGTGAGAGGCCTCCAGAGTGTGTCCAGTCCTGTAGCACCTCCACTAGAGTCAGTCCAGTCAGTCCCGCTCCGCCGGCTCGGGTTGAGTCCCGCAGGCAGCTTTAATGGAAATGTCTCGTTGACTGTGTGAAGAGTGAGAGCTGGAAGGACTTGGCCTCACGTGCGTGCGTGTCTGTGCGCTCCCCAGGTGATCAGGAAGGGCTGGCTGACCATCAACAACATCGGCATCATGAAGGGAGGAGCCAAGGAGTACTGGTTCGTCCTCACGGCCGAGTCTCTGTCCTGGTACAAGGACGACGAGGTGAGACGGACTGTTAGCCTCCTGAAGGTCGGACCGCTTCAGCATTCTGGGTGTGTGTGTGTGTGTGTGTGTGTGTGTGTGGGTCAGTGTTCTCGTATGGTCTCTCTCTCTGACCGCTCACAACATCAGAGCTCTGCGAACCCGCCTCACTTCACTACCCAAGAATATATGATTTAAAGCCCTGTCTACGAGACTTTTCAAGTGAAAATGTACTGTTTTCGCAATGATAACACACACACACACGCACACACACACACACACACACACACACACACACACACACACACACACACACACACAGGTCCAGGAGAACCTGGACTGGGATTCATGACACTCTGGAGGAAAACATTGTTCTCGCTGTCCGTCTACCGAGCAGTTTTCGTAAAGTTGCACCCTGGGAACTGTTTTCCCTGCACCGCTGCCTCACAAACAGACTCCGAAAACATACTGAAAATGTTCCTTTTTCACTCGAGGACATGGCTGTGTGAACGGGGCTGAGGACTGTAGATTTAAAGCCAGGGAGCAAAGACTTTGCCTCGCCGCTGATCTTCCACCTGAACACCAGAATCACTCAGAGGAAGGTCAACTTTAACGCGAACCGCCGAATGGAAGGCGACCCCGGCGCTGGCGTCCATCGATACACAAACATAACGATGCTGCAGCGTGACGATGCCCCGGCGATAGGAGCAGTGGGATGTAGAGTGTTGGGTTTTTGTTTTGTTTTTTCAGTTGTTGACCGTCAGCAAGCTTGCAAAGTAAGTTCTTGTTTGGAAAAAGATCTAATTTTAACGATCTATTTAGATCCGGACGCTCTCTTAATTGCTACATAGCTGTATTATCATATTGTTAGCATTAGCATTAGCTGAGCAGCCCGCTCTGACCTGTAATACCGCTCTGTGCCTCAAGGTGGTGCAGTGAGTCTCTGGAACTCTATCCACTCGCTCTCAGTCCAAGAAGAAGGAGCAGCAAATTCTGACTGAAGCAACAGGAAGCAGTTAAAACAAACAAGTGAATCTCTGCTGCCACCTAGTGTGCAGTACTGGTATTACCTAAATATTACACACTGTACCTTTAAGATAAATACTGAAAGCTGCTGGTAATTTTACAACATCAGCGACAGGTCCTGACAAACCTGGAAACTACTTGAAACTCACAATTTAGTACATAAAAGCTGAAATGTTTGGTAATAAGATCTGGTTTTTTACCACAGTGATTCCTCAAGAAGTGAACGGCCGTGTCGAAACGTTCTGGGCTTCATCAGGTTTGGTCGTTTCAGTGAACTGTGGCATATCTGCACATTTACCACAGTTATAACAGACATCACAACACTCGCTCATGTTTTCCAACAAATGAAAGAAACAGGAGAGTTTGATTTCCTGTGAGGGTTTCTGTGTGTGTGTGCGTGTGTGTGCGTGTGTGTGTGTGTGTGTTCATTCTCTCAGTTTCTTTTTCCACTTTTTCGTTCCAGCTCAGCCCGCTGGTAACTCTGAGTCTTCGGGGTCATGCTTGGAGCTCGTCTCCGGAGCGCCGTGTCCGTTTGACTCCGCGCTCCGGAGCGCCGTCCCATGATGCTTTGCAGGACTATTAGGAGCTCGCCACAGTCTCAGTGTCTCCGGGTCTTAGCCACAGCCGCTCGCTGACACCGGGCTGTGTGTGCGCGTGCGTGCATGTGTGTGTGTGTGTGTGTGTGTGTGTGTGTGTGTGTGTGTGTGTGTGTGTGTGTGTGTGTGTGTGTAGTACTGAAAGGACTGTTTCTAAAAAGTCAGGACCCCCCAGAATGTCAGACACCAAAGCTGGCACACACATGTGCATACCAGAGCCCCCCTGACCTGTTCCCAATTACACACACACACACACACACACACACACACACACACACACACACACACACACACACTCATACAAGCTGCTTCCAATAAACTTAGTTCATTTGAAAAGAAAGGGCACAGAGTCAGAGAAAGACTGGAAGAAGGAGGAGAAGGAGGAGAAGGAGGAGAAGGAGGAGAAGGGCGACGGCCAAGACTGAAGAAAGAGTCTGGAGCTGATGTTTCATTTCCACCGTAGCCCTCTATATAGTGTTTCTCCTTGTCATCCCTCTGTCTTTCATCTATACCTACTTTCCGTCTGAATCCCTCCTCCTCGCCCACTGCAGCAGCCCCGTCCCCCTCTCCTCCACCCTCCATCCTTTCCCCCGTATTTATTTAAAGGTGGAGGCTCAGAGACCTAACAGCAGCAGCGTGAGCCGGTGTTACGGCTCAGCGTCGGGTCTGCGGCGCTGCGTCGGCTAAAAACCGCAGAAAAAAGCGAGAGAAAGGTTCGGTGCTGTTGTTTTACGCCGGCGGCCGCGGCGCTCCGAGTCCTGCTGGAGGTTCAGAGCTGCACCTGGGTGGAAGTCTGCCAGAACACACACCATCCATCACTCTCTGCTCAACGCCGGTCCCGAGGAACTTTCTCTCAGTGTTTAGCGCACACACACACACGCACACACGCACACACACACACACACACACTGGCATGTTTCTTTTACACCAACACGCAGCACAGCGCACCACCGTTTTATTGGCTGCCTCTTGACATGGGGAAAACCCTTGCCGAAGTCAGGCAACACACACACAGACACGTGCACACACACACACACACACACACACACACACACACACACACACAGAAACACACAAACACACACCACACCACCCCCAGACACTAATAATAACTTTCAACCCAACTAGTGGTGCCAGGATGTTTTGGTTAGCGTGTGTGTGTGTGTGTGTGTGTGTGTGTGTGTGTGTGTGTGTGTGTGTGTGTGTACAAACCTTCTGGTCCGTATTACCGCAGGACATGCCAATTCTTTGAATCAGGCTCCTCTGCAGCTTAAAGCCGAGGGAGGAAAATGTGAATGGAAGAAGAAGAAGAAGAAAAAAATGTTGACACGACTGTGATTTTACAGTTTCTATCTTCATTAATCAAACGCGTTCCTGCTCACACACACACACACACACACACACACACACACACACACACACACCTATAGCCTCAGCAAGACAAGTATCATATACCGCTTATACAACCTTTTACTTCGATCTATATGGCTCTGATTTTAATCTGTAGGATAACAATACAGAGAGAACAAGCGCTCTGGTCGAGGACAAATTGCGATCCAGAGGAAAAAAAACCAGGAGGGACTTCCTGTGTTTCCCGCGTCGGAGCTTTTACCCTGACAGGCATGTGAGGCATTAAACGCAGATTTATGACATGTGGCGGTCGAATGCTTTTAGGTGAAAGTTTAGGTGACTGGCGTGAGCGTGCAGCTCGAGAAGAGGTCAAAGATGCTTCAGAACTGGTGCATTAGAAGGACATGCTGTGCTCGTGCACATTATGATGGATTAACAATGAATAATGAATCAATAAAGAGTAAAATAAATGATTAGCTGCTTCCATGCTGACCTGAGTTCAAACTTTGCTGCACTTTTTTTTTTTAAATTGAACTTTTCTGCATGTGTCTGCAAGATAAACGAGAAGCTGAGAAGAGAGTAGACATGAGTAATCGATCAGGCCTGAATGAGAATAAAAAGACATAAAAGATGCTGCGACGCTCCTGCGTCAGCGTTTTCTCCTGTGGACACGTCACCCTCCCGTACCGATCACTGCTGAGGGCAGAGCTTTTCGGGGTGACTGTATGCGTGCATGCATATGTGTGTTTGTGTGTGTGTGGGTGCGCGTGCGCATGCACGTGCATATGCACGGGTTTCCCTGCTCCGGCTGTAAAGCTGCCAGAAAGCCAGACTGGCCTGGTGATCCCAGCTGTAAACATCCTGGGGGGAAACGGCCGACTGCTGCCTTCAACACACTCCCCGGGAACACGGCTGCTATACGGCGCGCGCGCGTGTGTGTGTGTGTGTGTGTGTGTGTGTGTGTGTGTGCGTGCGCGCGCTGTGACTTATACATGCATGGTTCCTCTAAATGGAAACAGGTTGGTTTGTGGTTTTGGGTCCTGCGGACGAGACGCCGTGTGAATGCTTCAGCCTTCTACTTCTATTTGAGTGTGTGTGTGTGTGTGTGTGTGTGTGTGTGTGTGTGTGTGTGTGTGTGTGTGTGTGTGTGTGTTTGTTTCAAAATAATGCCGCTGCGAGTTGTTTCTCTGCTGATCAGACGCAGGCCGGCCTGCAGGGCCGCCTGGCGCCCCCCGGGGAGGGGAAGCCGGCGGCGTGCGGCGTGGGGGGGGGGGTCTGGACCGGCGATCGTTTCTCATGATGTCACCTCCAGACTGTTCAAACACTCCCTGTTTTCGTTTTTTTTTTTCTTTAAAAACACACCGGATTAGCCAAACAGAGGCGGTGACACGCGGCGGCGGTGCGGCGGCGGTGCGGCGGCGGCGGCGTGCTTCGTCCGGCGGCTTCACATGGTCATTTGAGGTGAAGCGGCCGCTGATGCAGGAAAAGTGGAGACGTAATTGCACATTTTCCTCAGCGTGAGGCGGAACCGTCGTTTCTTTTGCTCTGGTCTGGTTCTCTTGGTTTCTCTCAGATATTTTGGTTTTGGCTAGAAAAGTAAACGGCGCCCTGAGCCCGTCGTCAGTCCGCCGCTTCACTGTGTCTGATTGTGCTTTTTCTTTTTATTACATCTGGAAGAGGCGAAATGAAGACAAACTCGGAAACAACGTCACATTAGAACACTCAGCTTTATTTCAGAGACGACATGACGTGCTGCAGCGGGCCGGGCCGGCCTCTGCGGGTCAGGGCGACTCGGTTCGGTCAGATTTGAGGGTTTCCGGCGCTCGTAAATCCGTCCTGGGCGAGGGCGAGGGCAAAGGCCTCTGCGGCGGCTCTTTATTTAGCCGGCCGCTCCAGATGTGCGGAGGGCGGCGCTCCGGCTCGCCCCGGCTCGCTCCGGTCCCGGCCCGGCCCGTGATTCCCCGGCCAGCCTAACCAATGTGCAGACTACTGTACAACCACTACTTCCTGAACAGGTAGTCTGAACACTGGGCAGGCGGGCCGGGCGGCTGCAGGGGGGGGGGGGGGGTCTTCACCCGGCGTCTCCAGCCCGTCTGACGGAGTGAGCGTGTGATGGGATGGAGGAGGAGGAGGAGGAGGAGGAGGAGGAGGAGGAGGGAGGTTACACAGAGGTGATGGCCACCGACCGGAGGGTTGAGTGACGTTCCCTCCTGCTTCCCGCTGTGAGGAGCAACATTCCTCACCGAGGAAAACACACAGAGGCGTCTTCCAGCCTGAGAGAAACACACAGTCACCGTTCGGTTAAAACGAAAAGCGGCTCCTGGGCCTGTTTTCGGCATGCAGAGACCGATAAACCCCGCCGAGCGACGGGTCGTCCACCTCCCGGGCCCGAGTCCGTCCCGGCCTGACCTCCAGCGACCAGGCGGCTCCAGATGCTCCCGGAGCGACGGGCGCCGCCATCGAGCCGGGGTTCGTCCTCGCGCCGGACGGACAGAAACGTCCCTACCTGCGTCTTCCGGGCCGATCTCTCGCTCTTCCTCCGCGGCGCCCGCTTCACCTCCAACCCGACGCTCGTGCACGGTCTTTACTTCCCCCCCCCAAAAAAAAGCAGGCGGAAGAGGAAAGAGGCGAGCAAGGTGGGCCGGCGGGAGGCCGACGTGGCAGACGAGCGGCCGCCGAGTTCTCCTTCCAAGAGCCAGAAGGAGAAAAGGAGCGAGAGAGAGAGGAGATATGGAGGGAGAAAGAGGAGGAGCTCTCCGGCCCCCCATTCTTCCTTTCTCCTCTCCTCTCTCTCTCTCTCTCTCTCTCTTTCTCTCTCTCTCTCCCCCTCCTTCTTGTCTGCCGTCCCACCTCCTCCTCCTCCACCTCCCCTCCCTGCTCTCTTTTTCCCCCTTTTTCTCTTTCTTTCTCTTCTCCGGCCGATGTTGGAGAAAGTGGAAGGTCAAAGGTGAACAGGAAGTGAGAGGCATTCATTTGGCGTGTGTGTCGTAAAGTTTGGAGAGGGTGTGAAGGATGGAGGGATGGAGGGATGGAGGGACGTCTGGATGCATCCCTCTGCTTTTCGGTGCATGTACGAGTGCTTTCTGTTTCTTTTTTTTTCTTGGCGGGGGGGGTGAGGTTTGAGTGATGGATGTGTGTGTGGGAGTGCGCCTGGATGCGAGCGGAGGGCAGGAATGTCGGCGTTCTGCTGGCAGGCGGGACGGAGCTCTGTAACAACTCCAGATGTGCGGCGCTGTGGTCTCCGTCGCTCCCGCTCCCTCTGTTTTCACTTCTAAAGCTGATTTCCTCTCGCTGTCCGACTCGAATAAAGGGCCCTTTATGCAGCTCTGCAGACTTCCCAACACACACACACACACACACACACACACACACACACACACTGAGGGGTGGCGGTGGCAGGAGGGGGGGTGGGGGGTGAGTGCTGGTTGGACGAGTGACATACTACTGGTAAATCAGAGCCAGAGCGAAAAAACGTGTGTGTGTGTGTGTGTGTGTGTCTGTGTGTGTGTGTGTGTGTGTGTGTGTGTGTGTGTGTGATTTCACAGTCAGTCAAAGTTCTTCACCTTCTTCTGATCACACACGTTAACGTCGGTTCTTACTTGTGGCAGACAGGAGTAATCAATGCCAGTGTTTCCAGGTGTGTGTGTGTGCGCGCGCGCGCGCGCGCGTGTGTGTGTGTGTGTGTGTGTGTGTGTGTGTTGTAGCCGTGGTTTCTGAGCTCCAAATCAAAGCAGACTCAATCCCAGGAGACGCAGGTCGGCAGGACTGCTGGAGAAGGCGGAGGGAAAGTGAGAGAACCGGAGAGATGAAAGAAGAAAGCGAGTTAAAAACAGAGAGGAGAAGAAGAAGAAGAAGAAGAAGAAGAAGAAGAAGGAGGTGGAGGTGGAGGAGGAGGAGGAGGAGGAGGAGGTGGAGGTGAAGCAATTGCCTGGCGAGACGAGGAGCGAGGCAGGAGTCTGCCCTGGCGGGCCGTGCAGTGGCAGATGAAATGCTAGAAGTGGAGTTTTTCAGATTTTGGGTTTGGAAATTTCAATGGGCGGGCGGGGGGGGGGGGGGGGGGGGGGGGGGGGGGCTGCGGTCGCCCCGACATTGTTTCCACTGTTTGGATGACCAGGCAGGCAGCTTCCCTCTCAGAATACTGAGAAAGAATGCTCACACACACACACACGCAGAATTAAATGTGTTTCCATCACTTCAGGGGACTTTTCATTGACTTCCACTGCGTCTCCTGACCTTTGCCCTCACGATACGAGCCTAACCTCGACGTGGGGCGGAGCTTCTGACACTTCATCTGCGGTCCGATTGGTCTCCTCTGACCTGCTGACTGTCACTGACGTTCCCAATGTCCCTGGAAGGAAGCTTGAACTCTTACCCCGACCTTCATGCATGAGCTTCATCCATCCATCCATCATCCATCCATCCATCATCCATCCATCCGTCTTTATCCTCTTCATGGTGTTCTGTTCACTCGGATAATGAACACGACAGTGTTTGCAAGTAAAAACGAAGAACTCCAGTTGCTTTTTCAGTATCTGTTTCCATGACAACGGCTTCCAAGGTGGAACCGTTCAGACTCCGTCTGTGCTTCTGCATGTGTGGGTCCAGGTTCCAGTTCACATTCTCCTGGACTCGGTAGCTTTAAAGTTGACAGTCTCCACAGTAGCGATCCACTAGTTGGTGGTCCGTCCACATGAACAGCATCTCGCGGCCTGGCGGGAATGGAGCTAAATCGAGGCCAAAAGGTTTGTTGATTTGAACAAAAAAAAAAAAAGAATAAAGAAATTGATTTAAAACATTAAAATTGAAAGAAAATGTTTAAGGTTTGATCTTGAATTCAAAAAAATTAAAACTAAAAACACTGTATTCAGAATCAGGAGTCAGGATTGGTGCATCTCTGCCTTTTTGTCAATGAAGCATTTTTAATATCCTCATTGCCTCTTTTACCATCCGTCACACACATTTATTTATTTTGGTCTTTCTTTAGACACAGTGCTTTTGTTCTACTGATGAACTTCTCCATCATTTCATCGACGGAGATGCTTTTGAACCTTTAACCCCGACATAAGTGAGACATTTGGATGCTCGTAAATGTTGAGTTTTACAAGAGTGAATTCGCTGTAAATTCGTCCATAACACTGGGAACGGCCTGCCGTTGGTTCAGACACGCCCTGCTGCATACATTTTAATATGCTTGGATTATGCGGGATTACAGTTCAGGTTACTGTAAGGCCACGAGTAAATAAGAGTATTAACTGTGTCAAAGGGCTCCGAAACTCTGGGATTGCTTCACTTTTTCCACCATCTTGCTTTTCGCACATGTGTCTGTTTTGCTTTCATGCATTCTGACCTCATGTGTTTACCTGCAGCGGGACTCTTCCAGCTTTTCAGTAAATACAGCTGCTTATTTATTCTACCTGATGTTTGTTTCACATGTGAAAACCTGTGAGAAAAGAAGAAAAAGGCCCACAGAGCGCTGGGAATGCATCAGTCCTCCACAGCGGGACGACACCAGCGTCTGCAGCAGAGTCTCAGTGCTGATGGGGCTTCATGCTTCCTTTCCCTGGAGGGTTTGTGACTCTGTAAAAAGCCGCGGACTTGTTGGATGTGTGAGGATTTCCAGGGTCAGTCCGCTGGGCTCCCTCCTCTGGTGGTCGGCGGTGATAAATCACGTCCCGGCTGCGACGCACAACTGGAGTAAAAACCAGAGCGGATAATTAACGGCGCGGCGATTAGCGCCCGAACAGGAGGATACGGCGGCACCGCCAGCCGTTCAGACTCACAGCAGGCTTCCCTTTCCACTGAAGGCATTTAAATTAAATGCTCCGGCGAGGTGAACGTGAAAGTAATTGAAAAAAAAATCTGAACAAAATACGACTGGAAACAAACTGTAAGGATTTAACATCATGTACAAACAAATGGAAAATATAATCCGAGCAAAACTGCCAACATAAAGATAGATGCTAATGGACTAGTCGATCGACTGGTTCGCTATAAGATGGATGGAGGGATGGATCGTGGTTGATTGTTTCCCTTCTTGCCTTTCCACATGACAAATTATTCTTTTGCTAAACACTCTGATAAAAGTTCCTGCAGAAACGACTAAAATACACAGATTATAAATTGCAACAACGTAGCTAATTTTCCACCCCTGACAGTAAAGTTATCCCCGATTCACTGCAGTAAGATTTAAAATAAAATCCACAGTCAACCGTTTGAGTGAAAACATGTCGGTTTTACGTTTCCGTTTGAGAAAAGTCAAGTTTTGAAAACGATGTCAATCATGATGGAAGCAGAAATAAATGATCCGCCAGACGGTCCAGTCTGGAAACATGAAGTTGCTCATCAGCCGTTTTGTGGAAAAATCCATCAAACTTGAATATTTTCAATATGTACTTTGGAAATGTGCTTTATGGAAACAAAAGGAAACATTTGGTTGTTTTACAAGTACAGCCAAATTGAGGCCAAATTATATTTTTAAATAAGTTCAACATGGAATCCAAGCAGTCGCCTGTGAGTGACTGAAAATCTGACTTGGTTCCCGACGATGTTTCCAGCTCTGGAAGGCTTCAAGTCGACCTCTGGTTGCGTGAAGGATCGGTCTGAGTTAGCTGGAGCGTCGTTACACAACCTGAAAGCCCGATGAGTCACAAACAGCTGCGTGTTTTCTGCACGTCGGCCTCAGAATAGCTCCAATCCGAGCCGTTCCCATCATGACCCACTGAGTGGAGCGCTCTTCTGCTGCTCGTTTGAACCCTGGCAACACGAAGTCGTCCAAACAGAACTCAGTCAAATGAAGTTTTCTACCTCAAACAAACCCACGCAGTGTGTGTGTGGGTTGTCTTTTTTTTTTTTTGGGGGGGGGGGGGGGGGGATATGTTTTTTCATTGCATATTCTGATTGGGCCTAACCAGGTTTTTACAAGTGCAACAGGAATTAAAGCTATTTTCTCTGTGTTGATTTTTTTTTTTTCTAAAGCAGAACTCAATAAGGGAACGGCAGAAGAATGGAGGGAAAGAAAATGGGAGGGAGGTGAGGAGGAGGGTTGTGAAAATTGCCATTGGCTGCCACCCAGGGCCCAGTCTTTGCGGTAATGAAGGGTTAGAGGCAGCGTTATTGCTCCCAGATGCCGTGCGGCTTCTCCGCAGCCCTTTGATGCATGGCCTAAGTCACCAGGACTTTTCTATCAGGCTCCCATCGACACACACACTCTGCCACACACGCATAGACGCGCAGCCTCTAAAAACAACATGGACGCTGTAAAACGAGCGTCTTCTTGGTTGAGCCAATCAAAGCACACCGATTAGCTACAAAGTGTTAATTGGATTCGGTTTGGTCGGGTCTCGTGTAGATGTGTCTCACTATTTAGCGCTGCCAGGTGTGTGTGAGTGTGGGTATTTTTTCGCCAGTGTTTTAAAGCGTTGTGTCTTCAGATGTTTGCTGGACGGCGTGCTGAGTGCTGAAGTGGCTTTATGAAAGCATAAGTGAACTTCCTCTGGCTCCTCGTAATGAGCCTGCTATTACTCACTAGCAAAACAAAACCATGAAGAGCACTTTGTTCACACACACCAACTACTGACTGCACTGCCAGGGAAGAGTGTGTGTGTGTGTGTGTGTGTGTGTGTGTGTGTGTGTGTGTGTGTGTGTGTGTGTGTGTGTGTGTGTGTGTGTAGCGAGCTAGTGTCGTATTGCACAAAGGTTCAGACAAAAGTAGAAACATACCTGTGGCTCACATGCAAATTATAGAAATGGTACATGCCAGTTTAAAGTGATCAAATCACCAGATTTCTCAAGTTTGGTCTCATGGTTAGTTTGTTTATCACTTTATTTAATTTGTACTCAATTGCAAGTAAAAGAAATGATGCTGAAAATACTAAATTATGTATGCATCCCTGACTAGTCAACTTAGCTAACTCTGTTGCTAGCTGTGTAGCTTTTAACCCTCTAAATCGATTCATAAATGTTAAAAACTTTCGATACATCCCATGTCTTTGCTGCTTTGTTGCAGTTTGGATCAAAGTTGAAGTGCTACAGAACAGAAACTGTGACGTGTTGTTAAGCTGCTGATAAAAATAACGACGTATCCAAAAATACCACTTAAATACAGTACGGCCAGTATAATTTGTTGCTACCACCCGTTGCAAACAACTGCGACTGTGTGCCCAATGAATGCAAAATATCCCAGAATGTCAGTCTGAAAAGTCACAAAAGCAACATTTCCAGCTAAAAATGGACACTTCCATCATCTCCTCCAGTGAAATCCAAACCGGTCTTTAGGATGCGGCCTGTGTGACTTCTAAATGTTCTCTTTACAAACACAGCAGGAGGTTACAGCATGTGCTTCTTGTTGTAGAGGAAATCCCAAACAAAGAGACGATCCACCGACGGATACAGTGAATCGGTCCATTAGTGCGTCCTCGTGTACAAGTGTTGTGAACTGAAGCTTTCTGAGCTGAGGCACCTGCCTGATTCAGCCCATTGGACCAGAGCGACGCCTCAGGGCTGGCCACACCCTGAACTTCTGCATCTGTGTGTGTGTTTTTACCTGGGTGTGATGTGATACAGTCGGTCATACTGATACACACCACTTGCTTTTGTCAGGTAATATGACAGATTCTATTCAGTACCCTTCAAAAAGGAAACCCTTCAAATAGGTTACCCTTAAATAAGGTACCCCTCAAAAAGGTATTCTTTCAAATGGTGTCCTTCGAAAAGGTACCCTTCAAAAAGGTATCCTTCAAAAAGATATCCTTCCAAAAGGTACCCTTCAAAAAGGTATCCTTCCAAAAGGTAACCCTTCAAAAAGGTACCCTTAAAAAAATATCCTTCCAAAAGGTCACCCTTAAAAAAGGTACCCTTCGAAAAGGGTAACCGTCGAAAAGGTAACCTTCAAAAAGGTATCCTTCCAAAAGGTCATCCTTCAAAAAAGTGACCTTTGAAAAGGTACCCTTCGAAAAGATGTCCTTCAAAAAGGTAACCCTTCAAAACTTTACCCGTCAAAAGGTATCCTTCCAAAAGCTCACCCTTAAAATAGGTGACCTTCCAAAAGGTTCCCTTTAAAAAAGGTACCATTCAAAAGGCTGCCATTCAAAAAGGTAACCCTTTGAAAAGTCACCCTTCAAGGTCTCTTCTTCAATTCCTCAACCACTCATCTGACTGCGTAGACTTTCCAAACAGACAACACAGCAGAACAAGAATCTGGACTTCTGTGTCATTGATCTCAAAAACTAATTTTGACTGACACACTTAACGTTCTAGAACTGGTGTTTTCTTAAGTTCAAGAGTTGAGTCGGTGTTTCTTCTGTTACCGGAGGATTTTCTTTTCACTGGTAATCAGTGAGAGACTTCTTCTCCAGTAATCAGCGGGTTTAAAAACCAACCCAGTGGGACTAAAGTTAGGCTAAAAGGCAGTGAGAGAAAGAGAGAGATGGTTTTTCATCTCTGTTTAGAGGATGTTTTAAGTGAAAATGTAGAATTTTTGTATATTTAAAGCTTGAAACCTGTCGCAGTGCCCACTCACGCTGGTCAGGATTTTACCGGAGCAGATGGAAAAACATTCAAAATCCAATTTCCCCCAATCCCCAGAACTCACTCTTTAAAAGAAAGAGAAAAAATCTAGTTGGTCATGGAGTCTCTTGAACACATCCACCAACAACATCCATCAGACTGCAGGCTTCAGCATCTCATCCATGTGATTTTCATCTAATGACTTGCCTTTGTGTTCGCTTTACTTTCCTCACATCATGTACATATTCACCGAGCCCCCTCCACCCCACCCCACCCCACCCCTCCACCCTCCACCCTCCACCCCACGACTGGATTTACTGGCCAGAGGAGAGGAAAATGTATGAATCAGTCCAAGGTTGCTCACTCCCAGGGAGAGGGGAAGCCAGCGAGCGAGGGGAACAAGGGGGGTGGGGGGTGGGGTGGGGTGGGGTGGGGGGGGGGGGGGGGGGGTAGAAAAGAAAAATGAAAAGACGAAGAGAGAGAGAGAAAAGAAGGAAGGAGTCAAAGATGGAGAGAAAGATGGAGGACGGGGACTCGGCGGGGCCAAAACTGATGATGTCAGCATTCAGCAGTCTGGGGCTTGTTCCACTTTCTTCTTCTTTTTTTGTTTTTTCACTGTGGACACTGCCAAAAGTGCCTCTGTGTGTGTGTGTGTGTGTGTGTGTGTGTGTGTGTGTGTGTGTGTGTGTGTGTGTGTCTGAAGTTTTACATGCATTTAGGGGATATGACCATTTGGCTGCACAGGTCGTAAATCCTTTGATGAAGGAGCTCAGTCACACATGTAACCGCTCTTTCTCCCTCACACACACACACACACACACACGCACACACACACACACACACACACACACACACACACACACACACACACACAAACACACGCACATTGGGGTACTGCACTTGTGAGGACTTCCCATTGACGAATATATCCGCTGGTCTCTTATACTTAATGGCCACAAATGAGCGTCTAACCCCGACTAACCTTAAGCCTGAAATATCGATAAAGCAGTGGGGGGGGGGGGGGGGGGGGGGGGGCGACAGTCTGGACCCCACAAAAGTGGTATGTTTCCAGTGTTCAAATATGCAGGAACACACACACACACACACACGCACGCACGCACACATGCATGTGCGCACACATTCGTACAAACTAACTTTCCAGTGTTTGAGTTCCCACAACATAGTTTACGAAACACTGGCCCTGTGAAATGAGTAAAACAAGTACAAATATGCACACACACACACACACACACACACACACACACACACACACACACACACACACACACACAGGGTTGGGCAGGGCAGGCCCCGTGGTTAGCTGTCCAGATGGTTTTTAGGTTAGTTACAGACTCATAGGTGCTGTTTGCAACCAAACCAGTGTGTGTGTGTGTGTGTGTGTGTGTGTGTGTGCGCCCTTTTTGTGTTCGTTTATAGAAACTCACTCACCCCCGCACTATTTTTAGTCTCATTTTTGTTAATTCTCATTTTACTGTCCATAGTAAAACCTACAGTAACACACACACACATGCACACACACACACACACACACACACACACACACACACACACACACACACACACGCACACACACACACACACACACACACGGAAACCATCTTGATTCTGTCACGACAGACTTTGAGAAGTTTGTACAACCTCAACTCTGTGTGTGTGTGTGTGTGTGTGTGTGTGTGTGTGTGTGTGTGTGTGTGTGTGTGTGTGTGTGTGTGTGTCGGTGAGATGGAGGATGAAGGAGAGAGTGCTGGCATGTGTCTGACTGAGCTGACTAACTTTGAGGTTTCCTGGTTCATAAATAGTTGCGCGTCTGTGTGTCACATGTTGGGCGCAGATTTACAAGTACAAGAAATCTCTAAACTCTGTAAAAACCGTCGCTCTCTCTCTCTCCCTCTCTCTCCCTCTCTCCCTCCCTCTCTCTCTCTCTCTCTCTCTCTCTCTCTCTTTATGTGTGTGTTTCTCATTTGTTGCTCTCCCCCTCTTTCGTCTCCACACAACTGTAATCAAAACCACAGACTCTCCGACTGGCTACAACTTTCCCATCCATCTCTCATTTTCTTCTTTCTCTTCTCTTTCTTTTGGGGGTTCGGTTATAAAACTATGAGCATTTTCCTTCTTCTGTCTGCGTTCCTCTTTTCCTTTGTCTCCTTTTTATGTACAAATAACTTAACCTCTTGCTTTGATAGTCTGTATGCATACATGTATGCACACATTGTTTGAAATGTGATCCTGAAGCCAGATATGATGATGGCCAAAACCAAACCGCAAGTGCTCTGTGTGCGTATGCGTGTGTGTGCGTGTGTGTGCGTGTGTGTGCGTGTGTGTCTCTTCTGCCCCCTGCAGGAGAAGGAGAAGAAGTACATGCTGCAGGTGGACAACCTGAAGCTGCGTGATGTGGAGAAGGGCTTCATGTCCAGCAAGCACATCTTCGCCCTGTTCAACACCGAGCAGAGGTGTGTGAGGACACACACACACGCACACACACACACACACACACACACACACACACACACACACACACACACACTGTGTTTTCTGTGGAGTTTTCTGTGGATCTCCACATTACAAAAAAGAAAGAAAGCTCAGATTTGGATCCAGAGGTTTAGGAGGACCCCCTGCTGTGTGTGTGTCCTCAGGAACGTGTATAAGGACTACCGTCAGCTGGAGCTGGCCTGCGAGAGCCAGGAGGACGTGGACGCGTGGAAGGCGTCCTTCCTCAGAGCCGGAGTCTATCCGGAACGAGTCACGGTGCGATGATCTCGAGCATCCCCGCAGAACGTCAAGCTTTGTTTCCAACCCGTCTTCTCACTTCATGAGCTGAGCTGCCGCTTGCCGGCTGTCTGAACTGTTGTGTTTGTTTATGTGCATTTCATGTGTGTGTTTTCAAGTCTCTCATGTGTTTTCTGTCCTTTTCAATGTCCTCTGTCCTCCATCGCCCTGTAGGAGAAGGAAGGAAAGGTACGTTGCTTTGGCTGCTTGATTCTTCATGTTTCATATGAAGTTTGAACTCAAAGCTTTTATTTTGGAAGGCCGTTTTCCCTGGACTATGAGTCACACTTGAGTATGAATCACACTTATCAAAACAAACCAAAAAAAAAGAGAGAGAGAAAAATCACATTTAACATGTCTCAGACACATCTGTTGTTCCATGTTCAGATATCTTCATCACGATAACAGTTTCTGCTTTCCGCTGCACATTTTATCATTATTGTGTCTTTTTAGCCTCATTTGGCTCAAACTAGTCAAACAGAGTAGGAAGAGAGGTTTTCCTGTGGTACCCTGTTGTCATATTGTCACATCCAGTTGCTCCAGATGGAACATACAGGTTCATTTCAGTATAAGAGTCAAGTCGCGTGATCACAGCAACAAAAGAGTGATAGTCTGGAAAATGTTGTGTTATTTCTTTAAATGAACCTTGTTTTGTATTGAATAGGTTTGAATAGCTAAAAGTAATCATTGGATGCATGACTACTGGGAAAAAAAATCAAAACTGTGACTCACTGCTGCCACCTAATGGACAGTTGTGGTATTACATAAGATATCTGTGCCGCATCTTCAAAATGGTTCAACGCCTTCATTTTTGAAAACCTGCGCCCTCAGAGCGACGGCGGGGACGAAAACGGCTCCGACAGCTTCATGCACAGCATGGACCCTCAGCTGGAGCGGCAGGTGGAGACCATCCGGAACCTGGTGGACTCCTACATGGCCATCGTCAATAAGACGGTCCGAGACCTGATGCCCAAGACCATCATGCACCTCATGATCAACAACGTGAGTCTGTGTGGAGGGAAGGTGTTTCCTGCATTTGGACCGCTCCAGCAGCACATGGTCCGGGTGGGATGGGGAATCGAACCGTTAGTCCACTGGACCACAGTTGATTTTGGACTGTAATTGACCTGGTTTGGGATGCCTTTTTTTGAGGATTTGGAACCTTTTTGGTTCAGGAATTGGCTGGAGAACTTCAGACTCTCTTGGGATTACTTTTGGACCAGTTCAGTACTGCTTTAGATTGGTTTCGGAGATTCTCTGGACTGGTAAATGGATGCTTGGACCTACTTTTCATTTGTTTGGACTTTCTTTGGACTGGGCCTGCTTTAGAGCAGTTTCGGATAATGTCCTGGCTTTAGATCAGACTGTAACTTTATTTACCGTACTTTTGGACCAGTTTTTGAACTTTTTGACTGACCTTGATTATTCTGTGGACGAGCTTCAAAGAACTTACTTTTGCACTTGTCTTGGGTCTTTGTTTTTGGACTGTATTTGAACTAATTTAGACCTTCTTCTCCTGGTTTGAGGATTTCTTTTGGATCAATTTAGATTTTATTTAGTTTGCTTTTACACTATTTTTGGGATCATTGAAAGTAGTTCTTGGAATCTCTTGGCATTTAGAGATCTGATAATTAATTCCTCACCATCCTCTGAGGAGTGATGGACTTAATGAATTAATCTGCTTCCAGATTGGTTTCCGACAAGTTTAAACTAGTTCTGGAAGTTCGGATATCTTTTTCTTGATACATCTAGAATAGTCTGGGATATCTGTTGGGACTGGTTTGAACCGACTTTGCTGTACCGTTGATGCATCCTGGGACAGATAGTTTTTCAGCTTCGTCAAACATTTAGAGCAGTGAAGCTTATCTTTGGTCACCCTCCCCGTCGCCTCTCGTGCCCAGACGAAGGAGTTCATCAACGCCGAGCTGCTGGCCCAGCTGTACTCGTGCGGGGACCAGAACACCCTGATGGAGGAGTCCCAGGAGCAGGCGCAGCACCGCGACGAGATGCTGCGCATGTACCACGCCCTGCGCGAGGCCCTCAGCATCATCGGAGACATCAGCACCACCACCGTGACCACCGCCATGCCGCCGCCCGTGGACGACTCCTGGCTGCAGGTGCAGCGAGGCGGCTCCGGAGGGAGGTGAGGACGGCTCTGTGGAGTGGGGAACTCTTCTGGGCCTTTATTGAGTGTGAATCCTGGTAAATGGATTACGCGATGCTCCTCCCTCCAGGTCTCCGGCCACCAGCCCCACTCCGAACCGCAGGGCTCCACCGGGACCCCCGGCTCGCCCGGGCTCACGCGGACCCCCGCCGGGCCCCCCCGCGGCCGGGGGCCCCCCGGTCCCGTCCCGGCCCGGAGCCTCTCCCGACCCCTACAGCGGGCCGCCCCCCACCGTGCCCTCCAGGCCCAACCGTGCGCCCCCGAGCGTGCCCAGGTGAGCACCGAAACTCAGGTGGTCTTCTCAGAGCCGACACGCCTTCTCCCAGACGCAGGCCGCGGAGCCCCGCCCCCGAACTGTAGCTTCTAACACTGTGTGGATCCTCTGTGTTGCTAAGGGGGATGTGAAGACTCCTGGAGGCAGGGATGGAGGAGGTAAACCCCAGCGGAGACTCTCTGTGATAGAGGATAGACGAGTAGACCCGTAGAGCGATAGCAGCCCTTCAGTAGGCGGACAGATGGTCACAACACTTCGATCGCTCATGATTTGACTTCTTTCCAAGTTATTTCCTGCATGTTTCTGTCCGACATGTCACTCGTAACCGTCACCGGCGTCAGCTGACTCACTGCGGAGGCCGTCCACTCACTTCCTACCGTCTTTATCTTCCTCTGTGCAGTCAGACTTTGGGATTTTCTCTCCATCATTAACTGTCCGTGGCCTTTGAACCCGTACCGTTTGCATTGTGCTTGCTTGTGTTTGTGAGCTAGCTAGCTAACTTTGCCCTGGACTGACTCGCATTCACTGGAGGGCAGCGGTTCCCAACCGCTGGGCCGTGGACCTGTCCTTGGTACAGTAGCAGTTGGGAGCCGCTGCTTGGAGCAGAGCTCTCATGGGAAGAATCGCTTCCCTCATCCGAACGCTGCCCCTGCCATCCGGCCGGTCTCAGAGAGCAGAGCGCCGTCCACGGTCTCCTCAGGCGCTGTAACTGTTTGCCCTCCTCTTCTCCCCTCTCCATCCCTCTGTCCCTCCACACCTCCGTCCCACACACCACTGCACCTCCTCCCACAGAATCACTGTCACTGACCGCTGAGGATTAACCTTCCCGGTACGTTGGCTACGGTCCGCCATCGCAGCGTCACTGCATGACGTTACCTTTGATTTCCTCAGCTTCCTGTTCTCCGCTCGGTGCGCTGCATGAACACACCCGATTTCAGAATGACTGAACGCACCGCTCCTCGAGTCATTCTGCCTCTCCAGCAGCCTCATGCAAACACTCTCTGTGTTTGGAATCATGACGTTTCAGAACAGGAACTGTTTCTTTTAATGTGATTCAACTCTAATGTCTTCAGATTTAAATGTGTTGTGGGTTTTTCGTGTTGTGTGTGACGTGTGTAATCTGTCTTGTGTTTACGTAAAGTAACACTGAGCATGAATTATCACAGTAGTGCTGATAATTTTTGGAATCGGTCATGAAACTGACTCACATAGTGCTTACAGCTAATGCTAATGCTAATGCTACGGTAACACTGACACCAACACACAACTTACTTCTCCTCATAAGTATTTATTGTGCTTCCATTGCCGCTGTCTGGTTTTCCCTCCATGGATTTCATCTTCGGTGTTTCTCGGTGGATTTTGTGTCTTTACTGAGACGGAGCGCCGTCGGTCCGACACTCAGCTTTCCGCTGACACTCGCGTCATGTTGTCTGTATTTCTGGGAGTCCTCCATGTGTGTTCTCACTATATAAAGGAGTGAAGTTGCAGGTTTTCGATGTGTGTGCATGTTGGCACATGGGGGATCCCTGAAATCATCAAAACAGCCAAATATAGAGAAAACAACCACCTTCAGTCACTAACCGGGCCTCTTTGTATCCCCTCCCCGTGTGTTTGTGTTTCCAGCCGGAGACCCCCACCTTCTCCGACCCACTAGACCTCCAGCCCTCCCTCCCTCCTCCTCCTGTGGACGCCGGGCCGCCAGGCGGACAGCAGCGCCACCTTCCTGTCGCTCCCTGACCGGTTTCCCCTCGCCTCGTCTCTCCTCTGCATGGACTTGTAGAGCCTGCGCTCCCCTAAACAAGCCATTTCTCCCTCTCCTCCACCTCTCCTCCACCGCTCTGCGGCACAAGCAGAGGCGATATACTTGAAAAACACTTGCATGACTTACATACAGACATGTTGCACCAGGTAAACTATGTAGAAACTGAAACAAATCTTAGGAGATAAGCTGGTTCGCGTATGCCACATACATACGCTCCTGTACACAAACAGACCTCTGCTAAGATAAATACGTCTGTATATAAATATGTATACTGCCTAAACAAGCAAACACATGCAGAATATTTCTCCTGCTTTGAAACCCCGTGGTCAGAACGACTGAGCATGACTCCACCGTTTCTCTTCTTTTCCCTTCTGCTTCACTTCAGGTTGGTCATGAAGAAATACTTCACCAAATCTCAGAGTCTCAGTTTGGCCCGTCGTGTTGAGAAAAATACTAAAGCAGGGTTTTTTGAAGCCACTTCTGTGCAGTGGGCAGCAGTAGTGAGCCAGAATAGGACCCACAGTTTAGACGTTTCTGCCGTCAGTATGACTGTTTAAGTACATTTGTGATTTGCCTTCAGAAATCTTTTTGTTGTTGTTGTTGTTATTTATTTTTATTCACTTTAAGCAGATTTTAGAGTTACTATGATATTTAAATTAAAATTTAAAATGTTATTTATTCCTCTTGTCCCTCTTAAGACGAACATTCTCCCATAAAAGTGGCTTAACGTGCAGATAAATGGAAGTTTGTCAGTTTTACGTAACACCTCTACCTTGCACTAGGTGGCAGTAGTGAGTGGATTGGAGCTCCACTGTTTTGTCATCAGTCTGGACTGAACACAGCTCCAGCTCAGATCAGTTATTCGGCTCGTAATCGGTGTTTTCTGCAGCGTGCGCAGTGACGTGTTCAAACTGAAAACTCATTTCAGGCTGAAAGGTGAAAGAAGCAAAGTGTGGGTGAAGTATTTCCTTCAGGGAGGCCCTGCCAGCTGAACTGGGCGTGACATCTTTGAGTGTGTGTGTGTGTGTGTGTGTGTGTGTGTGTGTGTTTCTGCTGTTTTGCTGGGCTCTGGACCTGCTGGTCTGACTGTGATGACCTGAAGACTACAGGGGAGGTCACACACTTTCAGCACGTTAAGGCTGCTTTCACACCTGATTCAGATGGACAGGTGATCGTCAGTAATTAAGACATGTGTCAGTACAGCTGGTCGTCATGGAGACATGATGTTCCGTACACTTGGTAACCATAGAAACACATCCCCTTCTCAAGTCGTCATGCTCAGTAGTCATGGAAACGTGTTGCTATATGCTGTAGTACTCATAGAAACATGACACTTCCTGTGTACTCTTCCTCGTGTTACCATGGTAACAAGTCGTTCTCCGTGCTGCGTTGCTCAGCAGTCGGGGAAATTCCATGTCATGACACTCAGTCGTCATGGAAACATGACACTGGCTGTTCCCCACCTTGTCATGAAACAAGGTTCTTCCCATGTCCTTCTGCGCAGTCGTCATGGAAACCTGACATTCCCCGCATCACTGTACTCTGTCGTCATGGAAACACGACGGTGTCTGTTCCCGACGTCGTTGCTTTCCATGTGCTTGTGCTCAGTTGTCATGGAAACATGACACTGAACCGTCGTCATGACAATGACTCGGTGTAGTTTCACTCTGTCAGATGTGAAAACGGCTTCAGGATGGGTTCAGCCTGAAGAAGAGGATGATTTCCTGGGTGTGTCCTCCTCTTTAGTCCTCCTCTTTAGTCCTCCTCTTTAGTCCTCCTCTTTAGTCCTCCTCTTTAGTCCTCCTCTTTAGTCCTCTTTAGTCCTCCTCTTTAGTCCTCCTCTTTAGTCCTCTTTAGTCCTCCTCTTTAGGATTTGCTGATTTCTCTTTGCTTGTTTGTTCCTCGCTGGTTCTTCTAAACTGGATCTTTTATTCTCTCTCTATTTCTACTCCACTGTTCACCGGACAGCCGGCCCAGTAGAGGCGGGCCGTCCCGCCCGGAGAGCCCCCTGCCTCCGTTCGACTCTTAGAAGAGACACCCCCGTTCCCCCCGGTCCTCTTTTAAAACGCTGGTTCAGCCAGTGCTGCCAACACCCCCCATCCCCCCCCACCATCACCCCGTCTGCCAGCCACACGAGGCAGACGGGCCGGATGCTCGCCGTGGAGACGGATCGTCTGCCGACGGACTCGAGCCGCTGCTCCTCTTCCTCACTTTCACTCCTCCCTCCTCTTTTCTGTCTCCTGCTGTCTGAAGGAGCGTCAACTGAAAGGGGAGGGGGGGGGGTCTTCAAAGTGTTGGGCAGGCGGCCTTCAGGGGGTGCCAGAGAGCTTTGTGGGGAGTCAGGGGTCAGAGGTCAGGCCGATCGAACTGATCGTATAATAATCCATCCATCCATCCACCTACTTCATGCTTCTAATCATCCATTTCTATAAACACAAACACCCCGTTTCTTTTCCAGCCACATAAACATAGATAAACTTCACAAAAGTGTTTCTGTTTAAACTCCTGCTCCCTCTAAATGTTGAGAAGAAATGATGATACAGCCTGAAGTGGAGGATCGACTCCTCTGGGTTTCTGGAAGGGGGGCTCCTCCTCCTATTCCTCCTCCTCCTCCTCCTCCTCCTCCTCCTCCTCCTCTCACACTTTGAAGACCTCTGACCTTAAAGCGCCCCCGGCTTGGTTTTGTTGCCCGCTGTGGCCTCTAGAGGGCCTCGTTCCCTCTGCAGCTGCCGTCTGTGCTTCCACTGAACCTATGCAACACCGCCCAGGGTTTCTCCGTCTGCCGGAACCTTTTCCCTCCTCCCTGCTCTCCGCCGAGGAGCCGTGTTCACCCCGTCCGGCCGATCAGACTGTTCGATCCAGACCGTCTCTGCAGCTCCGATGTGCTCAGCGTGCGTGAAACATGTCTGCAGGGAAATCCCTCAGGTTTTAATGCAGCTTCTTTTTTGTTTCCTTTTTCTTTTTCTTTTTTTTGTTTCTGTCCTTCCTTCTCTCAGCGGTCACGGGGGTGAGTGAGACCACCAGCCAGTCTATGCATAACTCCTCCCCCTCTGTGCACGTCATGGCTGTGTGAGATGAAACCCTCCATCCATCCATCCATCCATCCGTCCGTCCATCCATCCATCCATCCACACTACGCCCCAGCCTCAGTGAAAACACCTCCGGTCGCTGTCGTCTCGTCCTCTCTAAGCGTCTCACTCCATCCTGTTCCTCCTCACCCTGAAGCGAAGCCCCACAGATCAGATTCTATGTTTGAACAGTGAGTAGTTACTGATGGACGTATCTCCCTGTGTTATTCTGTATATGTGGTGCATCTTATCCCACCTGTATTTCCACTCTTTAGAGACTTTAGCTCGCATTGTATGAAGCAGCAGAATATTTAAATTATTATGAATAAATGATGTTTAAAATAATGACTTGTTGAAAAGGTGACGTGTCGGGATGTTGGCGGGTTGTTTCATATTTTTTTGGGGGCGTTTTTCTCGTTTCTTTGTCCCTTTGGTGTGCAGATTAACAGGAAGGGACGGTGTGAGTGTGTGAATCCTGTGAGAAAAAAAATGGAATAAAACTTCAACACATTAAAAGTCAAATGTCCTTTTTTGTCTGTTTTTCTTCTCGGGGGTGAAAGTTTACAGGGGTGGGAAACGAAATATTCAAGGAGCTTCTACACTCAGAAATATTCCATCTTGAATGGGGATTTTCATCAAACTTACAGTTTAAAATGCAACAACATCAAAAAGAAGGGAAATCAGGAAAAAAATAAAGGAAAGCTTTGACTCATCTGGCTGAAAAATGCGTGAAGGGGAACTGAGAGCAAATTCAATACACACAGTCACCACAAGGGGGCGTGAAAGGACCATGAATAGACACACACCAGACACAAAGCATCAGAACTGGGAGTAAACACACAACTCCATGACACAAATCACCACAAATAGATCTGGAAGCACCACAAAGAGACAATAAATGTCAAAAAAAAGAAGCAAAGCTACCAGAAAAGACACAAGCCGAGCTGAAATTCAGCCTAACCCTATTCAAAGTTAACTCAAGAAAAAAATAACCTAAAATTAACAACAAAATAGCCTAAAAGACTGAAAGTCACCGTAAAAACACATGAAATGAACTTCAATAGATGCAAAGTGACCATTTTAAAGTCGTAATAGTAACATATTCACACAATAAGCATGAAAACTGTTCACTAAATGCAAAATATAAGGTACAAAATCACTGCTTAATGTTTATGAAGTATCAATACGCTGACCTCAAAGAGACAAAACGATCAGTAAAGACAAACCGACAAAATGTTTATGGAGTGGAAGAATATATCCACAAACAGGCATGTTATTATCCAAAGGATTACAGAAACACACAAAACTGAAATAATATCCCACTAAATACCCCAATACAATCGAGTTCAGCACTTTATTCAAATGAAACAAACAGAACATGTTTTCCGGGACTGAAGCAGTGAGACGACAGGAGGAGGAAAATGTTTGGGAGGAACATTCAGGTTGAATTCAGGCCTTTTGAAAGACTTTTGAAACAGTAGCTTGTGAATTTCAGTGCCATTTTTTTCAGACTGACTCTAAAACTTCATCTCCAGTCTCTTTGACTTGCTCATTAACTGGCTCCAGAGCGAGTTTTCTCAAACCGCTGCGACTCTCCTGAACTCTGTCCTGGTCTCTCCGGGTCTCTCCGGCCCAGCGGCCGGACCGCGCCGGGATTTGTTTTGATTTCCGGAGCCATTTTGCCGCCGCTATCTCTGCCATCGGGTCATTTCCGGCGTGCATGGGCGCCATTTCCCGTCTCCGTGGAGCACAATCAGAGAGATAACCAGAGAGCGGCCGGCTGGGTCGCGCTGCTGCTTTCTATTTCTGCACTCCGAACCGTCCGGCTTCTCAGAACAAAACATTTACAGGGACATCTGCGGCGGAAATACTGGCTGCAGACTCCTGCTGGAGATTGTTCTGTAGCGTTCACACAACAGCTGCTTGTAACAAACTGCAAATTTAATTCTTCATTTATCATGTTTTTATTTAAGCAATAGTTGAAATAGTTTAATTAATCCGAAATGAATGTTTCTCTTCAGGACTTCTGGTTATTTTGGAAGAATTTTAGCTTCTTCTTTCTAAATGCTTTAAAGCAGATCAATTGCCAAACATTTATTGTCCAAGGTTATTAACTTTTTCTGGTTTGAAAAAGTGAGTTATTGTAGCTTTTAGAAACTGGCCAGTCACTGATAACTGCTGCAAAATGAGTTAAAGAGACTTGATTCAGGTTGTTACACATCATTATCTGGATTTCCTGGAGCTGTGATGAGAAGCAGTTTGGAGTCTTCTTTCTCGGCACCTGAACATCTTTATATTTCTTCCAGGAACAAATAAAGTTTTCTGCTCTGGCCCTTCTGGGCCCTTCCCCCCTCCACCTCTCCTCCTCCATTGTCCTCCAGCCGAGGAGAAGCAGAAACAACAATGCGTGCTTCCTCCAGCCCGGCGGCCGCTCGTCAGCGTCGGAGGACCGGCGTTGGAGAACATGCGAAACTCCATTGTGCTGCGCTTTTTCCTGCTCGGGCCCGTTTCCCAGCTGAAGTCATTCTCTGACCTTGTGCTGTGTTTCAAACCGAGAAGAAAAAAAAAAAAAAAAACAATAAAACAAACCCTGGAGCAGGCGGACTTTCTCACACGTGTTGACATGAAGCTGAAGTGGAGGAACATGCTCTAAAGCAGGGATGTCAGACTCAGCTGCAGCCATGCCTGTTTTCCACGTCTCAGTGCTTCAGCACACCTGAATCTGAAGGTGCTGTCAGTAGAAAACCCGATAACGAGCCATTCATTGCAATCAGCTGTATAAAAAGAGAGACTCTGAAAATGTGCTTGACTGCAGCCCACCAGGATCTGAGTTTGACTCCCCTGCTCTAAAGTTTAATGTTTGAGGAGGAAGATGCTCTAAAGTCTGGATGATTGAGGAGGAAGATGTCAAACATTTGTAAATACGCACTGTCGGCGCTTCTATATGTTTGTTCCTAAGGAAAAGCAATTGTACACAAACTGGAAATGGTCCTACATTGTTGAAATTACAGCTTTATTATTGTCTGTTATAATGTACTTTCCACATTTCACACGCATTCTTGTCAAAAAAGACAGTTTGTGGAACAAGTTGGTGATTAAAGACAGCAGCCACATTAACTCCAGGCTGCTATTGTCAGGCATTTCAGAATTCTCTCATTGTTTTTTGTTTTTTTTTTATTGTACAGAGTGAAGCAGTAGACAATGAAGCTATAAACAGTCTGTGGCAAATACAAGCTATTCTTTTAAAACACGAAATTTCTGACATCATTGTTTTAAAGTTCAAGATTGGAGAGCTGTTTGGATTCAAATAAAAACATTATCTTTGATTGTCTGCACCCCCGGCTTGCAATTGATGTGTCCAAATAAAAATTTGCCCGAGGCCAAATGAAGTTGTCGATCCCTGCTCTAAAGTCTGGATGTTAGAGGACAAAGGTGTTTCTTGGGGCAAGTTGAAACAAATCAGAGCCGATTTAGAGTCAAAACATCAGGTTTTATCAAAGTGATCAAAACAGACAGAAGAAATCAAAGGCAGAGTTCAAACATCCAGGTGAGCAGGCGACACAGGTAACAACAGAAGGATCAACAGGACAGAAAAACAGAGGAACAGACTGAATAAAGTCATCAGATGCAGACTGATCAGAACAAGAAAGACAAAACTAACATATAGACTTGGTCAGTGGGAGAAGGGACTATCCGACTGGATAACAAGGTGAGTGAGGCGAGACAGGAGACAGCAGGTGGTCCACATCAGACTGATGACAGGCAGGAGAGACATGGGGAGACAGGGGGAACCGGGGAGGGACACAGACAGACAAGACTGGCAGGAACCAGGATCCGGGGCTGGACAGACGGGGGACAGGACTCACAGGACTTTGAGGTCCCTGAGTTCCGCCTCATGTCTAGTTTCGTTTCGGCCACGTTTCTCTTTATTTCACCCAAAATGCCACCAAAGTCTTCTGTGTTCTCTTGAGAACGTTGTTCTGTCACCGGGGCCTCAGTCGACTGGAAAGAGAACCAGACGCTTCAGAAATGATATTTGATGTTGTTTCTAAACACAACCTGCTAGCATGTGGATTCATTTTGCTTTTATTGGGTTTTCTTAGACTGTCGGTGTTCAGGAAGCTTCCACTCCTGCCTCCAGTCCCACGCTCCCCTCAGGTAGCTGGACGAACCCTGTTTCCTCCCGTCTGCTGGAGCTCCATCGGTCGGAGGCGCCCCTCCTCCGCCCGGCTTCCCCGTGAATCCACGTTCTGCCCCGGCCCGCGACACGGGGCCAGCCAGCTGCGGAGCTTCTCACACCCAGACGCACAATGCCGCATTGTTGCCGCCTATTTGTCTTTGGAGCGCTGCAGTTCCTCGCAGGATGTCTGCGTCCGCAGCAGTGTGTGAAGTTTAAATAAATACGAGAGGCTTTCATCACCTTCTCCTCCAGGATAACACTCGTCTGCTGAAACAACACTCGACCTGGACGCCGCAGAAAGGCTTTTAAATACCCGTCAAATAACAACAGAACCAAAAAGAAATCTTTATTCTTTGTGCCTGCCTCTGGGAAGGCACAAAGATGACACCAAAACTTTTCTGGATAACTCGTCTCGCATCGTTTGGAGCAGAACCACAAAACAGATCAAAACACGCAGAAAATTCAGGATTGGTGTGCTGTGACTTTTGTCAGCGTTCCGTTGAATAAATTCCAAGAAAATTTCCAAAAACCAGGCATTTTTTCCCCACATCCCTGGATGAGAGCCGACCGAAAAGTTCATCAGTGAATAAATCCATCACGCCTCGCCATACTTTCACGTAGAGATGTCATTAGAATATCAAAACAATGCCAATTTTGTCCTCTATCCAGATGTGAAAACCTCTTTTCAATATCTTCTGACAAATTTAAACTGTGAGCTTTAAAGTTTGGTGAGAATTTCAGTCATTTTTGGAGATTATAATGGGAGTGTACTGGAGAAGCTTGGAGTGGGAGAGTGGCAGTCAGAGTGCGAGAGACTCTCCATTTCATCCCAAAAAACATTTTCTCTCATCCCCACAGGCACATTTCTAGCTCAGCTTTTAATCAAAACATAAGTATTTTTCTTGTGATTCTCACAATGCTTTCATTCAGTCTCTATCCCAAACGGTTCTCTCTCCAGATGCATTTGTTTGAGGAGAGTGCAGAATTTTCTCCCATCCGCTCCAATGCATTTTGGAGAGAGATTTTCTCGCCTGAATCAAAAAGTTCACACATTTTCACAAACTCGCTGTGGCTGAATGGATGATCCTACAGACGTGAAAATTGCTGAATAAATCAATGAAAGGCTTTTGACGCTCTCAGTGAAAAAAAAAATCAATTTCACTTCTCGGTTCTCGAGAAATGACATTTCTTCTACCATACAAACTGTGAAAAACTGCTGACTCTCCGTCATGGCTGATCTCACTTCAGAGCTCACAGTGAATATGGAGGGGTTGTTCACACACACACACACACACACACACACACACACACACACACACACACACACACACACACACACACACACACACACACACACACCATTTGGCAGCAGCCGGAAGGTCATTTTGAGTTGTGAGTCAGTTTTGAGTCATTTGCCAATTTTTCAACCACTTTGTGTCCAAATCTTTAAAAAAAAACTTCTCCCCTTTTTGTTTTATTTGTAAATTTTTTATGTGATTTTTTTCTGCGTTTGACTTAATTTGGAACTTTTGTGGGTAATTTTCTTTCTTTGTTAATTTCTAACTGTCTGAATCTCTTTGTATTCATTTTAAACTTTCTAGATTATTTTGTGTCTTTGTACTTTGTAACTTTCTGAGCTCTTTTTATGCTTCCGTGCGTTAATATCTAACCTTTTGACATCATTTTGCATCTTTATGTGTTGATTTGTAACTTTTCATGGTCATTTCATATTTCTTGATCTTGATATCTTGATCAGTGTCTTTGTGTGTTCATTTGTAAATTTTTAAAGTTATTTTCTATATTTTCTGTATTAGTTTTATCTCTTTCCTTTGTCTTTTTATGGTTTATTTTTTTACAGTTTTTCTTCCCTTTGTAGCTTATTCGTGAACTATTTAATATGATTTTTCTCTTCTTTTTTCAGCTGTTTTCTGTCTATTTTGGTCTTTCAGCTGTGATTTTGTATTTGAATGGGATTATTGTTTTTCTTTTTTCTCTCTTTTTGGGGGGTGGGGATGTTTGAGATGAGTCCTGAAACATTTGATGAGCTTGAGGGAAAAATAGCTAAAAATAAAACAAAACATGGGCTCTAGATTGGGTTCAAATGTGAGAATAACAGAACAAGTTGGAAAAAGGTGCAGAATTAGATGCAGGAAATGTTATATTTGAGAAGAATGGTTAAAGGAAGAGAGGTGAAGTGTCCGGTTGCATGACGACTCCGTTAAAAGACGAAATGTTAAATAATGTCCACAGTCTCGCTCAGTTTTGTTTCACTGAGGAGTGAAAAACAATCTTCTGAAGGCCGTCCCGCGGCTGCTTCCTGTCTCGGCTCCACGGGGTCACGGGGTCACGGATGTATGGGACGAGCCCGAGGGCCTCGAGCACTGACCCGCAGCCTGACGGCTCATTAACCTGCATGTTCAGTGACATGATCAGAGCCCATCGACCCGCCGCCGCCGCCGCCGCCACGGCGTTTCACCCCCGCATGCAGACAGCGAAGCCTCGAGGAGCTGCAGTCACACAGGATGGACCGCCGCTCCGCTGGGTCACGTCCGCCTTTTGTTGGGAGCAGGTGGAGAGGAAGAGGAGGAGGAGGAGGAGGAGGAGAAGAAGAGAGCGACCAACCTCCGAGCGAGCCGGGGTTTCCTCCCGTCTGACTCACCGGTTCATGGAGGCCGAAAAGCTCCGGGGCGACACCGAGACCGGCAGACCTGGAGGTGGTTTCTGCTGCAGGTGGTAAAGCTTTACTGATGCAGTTTGAGCAGCAAAGAAACAGGACGGGATTCTAAATGAAATGCAAAATAACCACAACAAGGTAAAAAACAATGTAAAAAACACAACTATAAAACTACAGAGAGGAAAAGACAGAAACAACCGAAACAATAGAGCGGCGTGAAAAAACATGCTTAATCGACTCATGAGATTAATTAAAAGAAGCTCCAATCAGAGATAAACACAAAATAAAAATGACTTGAAAGAATGACAGAAAAGAAATTGAGTCTGAAATGGTTCAAAATGACCACAAAGAAAAAAATTACACTGAAAATGATAAAATCGTGCAACACCATCAAACGACAGGAAGGAATCAAAGGGAAATGACACAAAAATACATGAGAAAACAGTTATACATGAACAGAAAACCACAAAACACCTCCGAAAATAAGCAATAAATACAACAAAAACAAAACGATCACAAAACCAGAACAGCGATCTGGATTCGACAAGATCTACAAAGAAATCTGAACTATTACACACATTTTCACATAAAAACAAACTATTCAAATGATTCTTGAATGGATTCAACATGAAATTGAAAATACCAATTTAAATTGATCAAATTAGAATGAAAGAGGAATTGAGATTAATTCAATATAATTAAAAAAAATTAAATCTCAGGTTGATCTTCTAGAAGTACCACAAAGTTTTTTTCAGCCTTCTCACAGTTTGTGCTCGGTTCATTCAGCTTCCTGACGATGGCGTTGTGTTGAAGTCGTGGAGTCTTCAGCCTCGTCCGAGTGTTTCCGTCTGAATCACACACGATGACGGAACGCAGGATGAATTTTATCATATGCGGCGGATCAAACGCTCAACATCTCAAAGTCTGAGTCACTTTCAGCCGAGAGGAGAGCTGACTCACTGAAAAGAGAAGGAAAACACTGTTAGTCACCGATGACAGAGATTTATATCTGCTCCTCGTCTCTCATTAGAGCCATTAAAGCCAGAAAAATAAAGTCTAAAAGCTTTTTGGAAGTGTAGCTCTGTTTTACAAGTTGCTTCAGACCAAATGATATAAGATCTTTTTTTTTTCATTATTAAACCATCACCAAAAACTCAGAAATGAAAACTGTCAAGTTGCTGGAAAATTGTACCTAATTTACAGCTACATGTTTTAAAGTGTTGTAAAAGCTCTTTTTTTTTACTTTTTCAGAAATCTGTCAGTAACTTCACTACTTCTTTAACACGGGGCTGTCAAACATAAGACACGTGGGCAAAAACAGGCTCATAAAAAGGTATAATCCGGTCCGACAAATCACCAAGTAAATAGAAATAATTCAAAAGAAAAACTAGTTGCTTTTTAAACACATTTCTTCTGAGCAGCAGAAAGAAGAACCCTGCGAGTCGAGCGAAGACACCAGCGATGCTGCCATAAAGCTAGCCAACTAGCATTAGCCTCAAAGACAAGCTGTCAGGGGGAGTTTGGGAAAACCTGCAGAGTGGAACAGTTTTTTTGTGACATTTCACTGTATTTTGCACCAGAATGTTTCATTAAAATTGACTTTACGCTGAGATTGTCGTCATTCATTTGGTTTTTGTGAAAACAGACATTTACATCAACGGCACCTCAACAAAGAAACACTTTAAAGTCTAAGTTTAATGGTTATTCTAGCATTATTTTACCCATCTGTCTCTCTCAGGATGAAATTATACTGAATGTGGAACCTGGATTGAGATTAGCTCGATGTTCCTGATTTAAGTTGGAATTCCAGGCTAATGCTAATCACCGCTAATACGGGCAAAACAAGAACTGATGACGCTAAAAGAAAGACAGCGGCTCTGCAACCGTCATCTCACACAAGAGAACATAAAGAATCCTGTTTAACTTCAGAACCTGTCGCCGTGTCACTCCGTGAAGTATAATAATCGCTTCCTAGCTTGTTTTATTGGAGCATCAACTTGCTTCACAGCGGCTTCGTTCCAACGCTGGCCGCGTGTGTCGGGGGAGCTTTTAGGAAAGAAGTCATTTTGGATCCTATTAAAAAGAAACCTGAAGGCTGCTTTCATTAATCCCGTGTGACTGCAGATCTAACGGATTTACACCCTGAAGAAGCGGCATGAAGTTCACCTCTGAACCGAGCTGCAGCGCTGACGCACAACAGCAGCAAGACAACAACCCCGGCCAAGGCCTCACACCTCCGCCACGGCCAGCGCCGCAGCAGGTGACGGCTCATTGTGGGTAATAAAGACGGTGGACGTGGAACGAGGAGCAGGAGAAAACTCCCCGAGGATCCCAGAACAATGAGGTGGAAGGGAAGTGATAAGAGACAGGACATCCTAACGCAGCAGCATCTCGGAGCTCCGCAAACCCGCCGCAGCTGACAGCCGGCGGCCCAACACTCATCCAGACTTCACTACAAACCCCCCAAAGTCAACTATACTTCACTGAAAAAACCACAAAACGGATACAAGCTTCACTGTAAACAATCAAAACTCATCTGAAGTTCAATGAAATATTCCAAAACTCATACAAAACTCATTAAAACAAAATCAAAAATGCATCTAAACTTCACCAAAATCCTACAAAATTCCTCCAGAATGTCTAGTAAACCTCTAAATCTCACTTCAGACTTCACTAAAAATCTTTAAAACCTAACAATCATGCAAACATCCCTAAAAAAAACTCCCAAATGCAACCAAAATTCACTAAAATATTCTAAAACTAATCCAAAATTCACTGAAAACCTCCTAGACTCATCCAAACGTCACTAAAAACCTAAAATAAAATGCAAAATTAACTGAAAAACTCCCAAAGCTCATCTAAACTCTACTAAAAACCTCTCATTTACATCCAAACGTCATGTAATTATTCCAAAACCTAATTGAAAATGTATTAAGAAAACCTCCAAAATTCTTCAAAACTGAAATATTCAAAAAACAAAAACAAAAAAAAAACATTCAGAATGAATTAAAAAAACCACCTAAAACTCTAAACTTCACAGTAAACCAGGTTTTGTTAAACTCCGAGCCTGCTGTTCCACAGTCCTTCCTGTTTTCTGTCCTTCCTGTTTTCCGCGTCTCTCTGCTTCAACGCAGCCGAAGCTCCTGAAGCTTCATCGTCCAGTTCAGCAGAAACTCTGATCAGGAGCCTGGTTCCAGTCCGGCGTGTTGAAGAACATGAAGGACTGCGGAGCCGCAGGATTTGAGTTTAACAAAACCTACTTTACACTGAAACATCCGAAACCCTGAGAATGGTGTAGTTTCCATGTTCCTCCACTAGTCGGTGCTGTGGGTCATTTCAGACTGACAATACGCCATGGTTCAGGTGCAGCGTTTTCCGAAAGTGGTGTTTTCAGTGGCGGTGGTCAGCGTTGTGGTGTAAACAGACACTGAAAACACGGCGACAGTTTAAACCGTTGTAAAGCTCAGCGTCGGTCGGAGCTCCGTGCAGCTCCGATCAAGCCTTTATCTCTGCTCCTCCTCATCCTCCCCCTCCTCCCCCGCCCTGTCCCTGTTTATCTGGGTGATCCGCCCGGCTCCTGGTCCGTCTGGGTCACAGCAGCAAAACCAAAACACTGAGATTGAGGCTCATTACTGGAGGTGTGGTCCAGCTGTTATCAGCGCGCCTGACTCCGCTGTAAACACTCAGATTGCTCACTCACACACACACACACACACACACACACACACACACACACACACACACTGAACATCTGCACGAGAGGCTATTTTCAGACTGAACATCAACACACTGATCGAGAAACATCCGCTTCGGGATCTTTTTTGAAATTTTGAAAAATGCTTTGTGTGACTGAGACCAGTTCAAATCTAACAGGTCGAGTCAAATCAATCTGGACTCAAACTTATGAATGAAAGAGAACATAAAAAAACCCAAAAATTGGTTTTCTGCCATTGCCTGGTAAACGATGTGTTTTCACTGGGAAGGTTGTCGTCTAAACGGGGAATTAGTGAAGATTTTCTTAAGTCTTTTTATTTCCCATTGCCTCTGAAGGCAACAGACACACCTCAACCAAAACCAGCGATCAATGAATCAAGAGCAGCAGCTGCAGTCAAGAAGCTCCGAGGATCATTAGTGTGATCCATGGATATAAATCAGAGATCAACAGACTCCACGCATCTGAACACTTTATCTGAAATCCAGTCGGGACAAAGAAGACAAACTCAGTCCGACACTTCCTGTTCAGAGCGATGGAGCGAATTTAAAGGAGAAACAGAATCACATCTTTGAATCACTACAAAACTAGAACAGTCTCAGGAGGTCGACCAGCAGCAGAGCTGGAGAGAAGGTGGAAACTCACAGAGAGGTCATCTCCACACTCTGGGTTACAGGGAGGGACAGAGAACCAAGAACAGGACCAGGACGAGAGGCTGGGCCAGGACCAGGGCCAGAGGTTGAGACCAGGACCAGTACCAGGGCCAGGGAAGAGGCCTAGGGGCTAGGGCCAGGGTCTAAGAACAGTGCCAGGCCTAAGGCAAGGAGTCAAGGCCAGTGGCCAGGGTCAAGGACCAGGGCAAGGGACAGGGGCCTGTACCGGCACCAGGGAAAGACCCAGGGGTCAGGGGTCAGGGCCAGTAGCCAGGACCAGGGCCAGGGACCTGGGCTTGGGGCCAGTAGTCAGAGACCAGGACCAGGAGCAGAGTCAAGACTAGGAACCAGAATCAAGGTCCATTGGTTGGGGCCAGTAGCCAGGACATGGGACCAGGGGCCAGGACCAGAAACAGGAGCCAGGACAAGGGTCAAGGCCAATAGCCAGGACCAGGGGCCGGGGCCAGAGACTAGATTCAGGCTAAGGGGACAGGACTAGAATCAGACCCTAAAATCAGGGCCTTACTAGTAATCAGGATTACTATTGCAACTATTGCAACAACACATCATCAGTAGGGTAAAACTAAAATGTCTCTCGACAGTCTAACCAGCTCACGTTCCCTATTAGTGGCTGAACAATCCAACGCTTGGTGAATTCTGCTTCACAACGACAGGAAGAGCCGACAGTGAAGGATCAAAAAGCGACGTTGCTGTGAACGCTTGGCCACAAGCCAGTTATCCCTGTGATAACTTTTCTGACACCTCCTGCTTAAAACCCAAACAGTCAGAAGGATCGTGAGGCCCCGCTTTCATGGTCTGTACTCATACTGAAAATCAAGATCAAGTGAGCTTTTGCCGTTCTGCTCTACGGGAGGGTCCAGGACCAGGGTCCAGGACCAGGGTCCAGGACCAGGGTCCACCTGTGGCTCCAGGTGGGCGGTGGCTTGTCGCTGTTCTGGGATGGATCAGGGGCCGCCTCACGTCACGAGCAGTTTTCTATGGAAGGCAAGATGAAGGACTGGAGGAAGTTGACATCATGGACTTGCTGGACTTCTGTTTTAAGAATCATGTTTTTAAAACTAACTTTACTGTTTGGAAAAGATTGTTTTGGGTCCTTTGGTTTAACGAGTCGAGCTGCAGGGACTTTCTGTGTGGCTGTAAACAGAAAGAAAACACAGCGAGCGGAGGAAGCATCTGGCTTCATGAGGACATGCAGAGGACTACACACACACACACACACACACACACACACACACACACACACACACACACACACACACACACACACACGTGTTTCAATCATCACTGTCTCTGATCATCAGCGTTGTGCTGAAGTTAACAGGAACTTGATCTTCTTGACCCACTCAGCTGCTACGTGATATCATGAATCATGAAATCACCCTCTCTCACACTGTGTGTGTGTGTGTGTGTGTGTGTGTGTGTCACTAACGATGTTTCCAGGTGCCGTGCTGATTGTGTTTGGCAGCAGGAATGTTGTTTTTCGGCGCGCTGACGTCCACGCTGGACCGACACCTGCTGACCTCAGAGTGAAAAGCTTGAGTTGGCGTCGGGTTCCATCAATAAAGCAGAACGTCTCGGCTCCTTCTCTCCTCCGCAGCAGAACAAATAATCACCGTTTGGATCAGAAACAACAGTAGTGCTGGAAACGAGAGCACGTCTTAATGACCCCATCATGAGTTTACAGATTAAAACCTGATTAAAGACCAGAATGTCTTCAGAGATCTGGAAGGAAATTTCTAATGGGGTTTGATTGAATCATGTTTACTGAGGAAGAAGAAAAGTAGATCACTGTGTCATCTGCATAGAGGGAATACCTATCATTCCATATATCCTGTTTATTCGTGTATAGAACAAACAGCAATGGTCCTGGTGTGGAGCCCTGTGGAACACCATCAGATTAAAGGCGAAACAAGGACAGTGAACTTGCAGGAGACTCTCCGAGGTCAGGAGGAGAACTTGAATTTGAACATTTAGATCTTAAACAGGTTTGAATATTTACATAAGTCATCGTTCTTTCCAGATGTTCTCCCGTTGACGTGTTGGGTATCTGACCCTAGAACCTCCGTTGACCCCGTGACCCAGATCTATGAACCCTGCCACCTCACCGGCCTCCTTTTCGCCGCTGTTTTCACCCATTTTGCTTTCTCGGGCCTCAACAAACACGCAGAGGAGCACAGCGGATGTCCGGAGCACCGATCGGCTCCATTGTGTTCCGACGGCGCTGCTGAAAAGTTTGTGGTGTTTTTGTTTTTCTGTGTTTCTGTCGGTCGGAGAGAAGTCACGACGTGCAGCTCGAGGAAAAACATCCTGAGCAGAGCGATGACAGGGGGAAGGAGCACTCAGGGACTCCAACACACACACACACACACACACACACACACACACACACACACACACACACACACGCCCCGGACAGGCCAAGAGGCCTCCACAGGACAAACACAACAAAAGCCAGGCAGAACATGCAGACTCCACACAGAGGGGAATCCAGCCTGAGCTGAACAGACGGAGTTTCTGAGACCAGTGGAGTGATCTCACTCACGCAGTTACAACCAGTCAACCAGATCCAGAACTGATTTATTATTCAGACCCGTAGTTTTCTCATTAAAATAACTGATTAAAAATGAAAGCATAGGCAAGTTTTGCTAGTTTTGTTTGTTCAGGTAGAACATGCAAACTCCACGCAGAAGGCTCCTGTCAGCTTCAGACTGGGGTAAGTAAGTCTGTGGGTTCAAATCCCTGACCATGACCCTTGACCTCCATCAGCTTCCAGGATGGGTGAACTGAAATGAATAAAGTACGAGTATGATTAGTTAATTAGTACTATAAGACACACTGTGCTGGGAAAGCCTCTCAAGTGGAAGGTTTCAGGTTTGATTCCCTGTCCTCCTTCCGTCCACACGTCAAAATGTATTTGAGAAAAACGGTGAATCCAGTTTTTGGAGGCAGATGTTTGGATGAATGTGATCGACTGATCACAAGATCAGAAAAAAACATTCACCTTCATTAAAATGATCTTAAAGTTAGTTATTAATATTTACTCTTCAAATAAAAAACTTCACATTGATTCAAATGTAAAACAATGTCTGATATAAACAACAGTCTTCCAGTGAAAAGCTGATGACTTTATTCTGGGAATCTTTTCTTGTTGCTGTTTTTGAAGTTGCTGATAACAAAGCCTTTCACCTCTGAGTGAAGTGAACTTTATTTCCACCACCTTCTCCAGAAGCCGCGAATCTCTGGAGAAGCGAAATGACTCCGCTCTGAATCACAGGAAGCCTCCACTCACGCGCCCCGGTGCACGCCCCCCTCATTGGCCGAGCCAGAGACGCACCGCGCGCTGATTGGCGCAAAGTTTTGCGGCGGTGATAAATGAGGAGTCCCGCCGCGCTCCGGACGCGGCAGAGGCGCGAGGACGGAGCCCGGCTGAGGAGCGCATCTCTCCCCGCGTCAGGACAGCCAGAGGACGGAAAGCCGCAGCCATGCTCGCCGCGTGTCTGGAGTTCGTGGGCCTGGCGCTGTGCGTGTCGGGCTCGCTGCTGGTGATGGTCGCGTGCGGCCTGCCCATGTGGAAGGTCACCGCCTTCCTCGACTCCAACATCGTGGTGGCGCAGACCATCTGGGACGGCCTGTGGATGTCGTGCGTGGTGCAGAGCACGGGCCAGATGCAGTGCAAGATGCACGACTCGGTGCTGGCCCTCACGCAGGACCTGCAGACGGCGCGCGCGCTCACGGTCATCTCCGCCGTGCTCGGCGTGGTGGGGCTCACGGTGACCGTGGCCGGCGCGCAGTGCACCAACTGCATCAGGGACGAGGCGGTGAAGGCGCGCGTGGTGCACGCGGGAGGCGTGGTGTACATCATGAGCGGGCTCTTCGTGCTCGTGCCGCTCTGCTGGATGGCCAACAACATCATCGTGGACTTCTACAACCCGCAGGTGCCGGAGTCCCGGAAGCGCGAGCTGGGCGCGGCCATCTACATCGGCTGGGCCGCGAGCGCGCTGCTGCTGCTGGGGGGCACGCTGCTGTGCTGCTCCTTCTCCCAGGGGGTCCGTGGCTCCTACCCCATCAAGTACGCCCCCACCAAGACCATCACGGCCAACGGGGACTTCGACAAGAAGCACTACGTGTAGCCTGCTCCACGCGCGCCTCCGGCGCACCGGGGACCCTGGATTTGGGGCCAAAGCGGCCAAAAAATAAGATAAAACGCGTGTGTGCGCTCTGGCGGGACTCTGGAGAGGACAAGATCATCCTGACTTTAACTTAAAGGCAGTAAAGTGTAACTTGAGTGTAAAATGCCAGTGCGCCTTTACGCAGGACTGTGCGTAAAGGCGCATCATGTGACTTTTAAATAATGTTCTTACAATCCAAGAAGTCATGTAAAAAGTAAATAAATAATAATGAAACGCTATAGCAGGGGTCTGCAACCTCCAACCTGCACTGCTCCAAAGCTCAACAGTATGATTTGTAAATAAGAATGTTATTTTTATTTAATCTGAAAACCAGAGTCACTTTCAAAAGGACTCCTAACTGACTAATCAGAGGCACAACGACTGAAATGGGAACAAAAAAAATCTGTAAAACCACAAGCATTGATGGGGGGAATGCAAATAGAGCTTTAAAAAAATCCTAAAGTGACAAGAATGTGAAAAAGAAAAAGGCTTGAAATGGAAAACTTCACTCGCAAAACGACTTTAAAAAGGAGACTCGTTCAAATGTGCGTAAAATGTCAAAAAATTAAAGTGAAACCACTGAATTCAGGTAGAAAACCAGCTGAAAATGTTTTAACTCAAACGTGTTTTTTGTTTGTACATTAAAACGTCTCTTTTGGCCGTTCAGGTTGCAGACCTCCGCGCTGTCCACTGGATCCACAGGATGCGCAGCGCACACACGTTATTTTTGTTGTTTATAGACTCATTTTTAACAGTTTTTACATATCAGAATGTGCAGGTTGTCTGTGTGCAGGTCCTGTGGTCAGAGAAATCCTTTCCTTTGCGTTGTTTTCCCACAGTGAACATTGCAGCAGCCTCACGTGCGCTCCTGTGATCGAACAGGGAATTTGCATTTGAAGGCATTGTACAGTTTTCCAGGGGTTTTTTTGTATTTTTTTTTATAATAAAGAAAAAAAAGCTTTGAATTGTCTGTCTTCATTTCCTGATTGGAGAATGTCTTTTAAATGCTAATGATCCTGGAATGAGGTCGTTCTCGTGGGAAAAGCCCTGTGGAGGTGGGGGTCGATGGATGGATCAGACACAGGAAACCTCTGTTTGACACTGATGTGGACACACACACACACACACACACACACACACACACACACACACACACACACACACACACAAAATTCTTTCCATTTAATTATTTACTGTAGAATTCATCATGCTCTCAAAAATAATTTGAGATTTTTAAATTTCAGTATGAATGAACAAGTTTAGGAAAAAACATTGTGAACAATGAACACGTTTTACTGTATATTTAGGCATGATTGCTCAGGAGTTCTCACTATCAACATTTCAGTATTCGTGCACATTTCTGGAAGGTTATAACTAATAAAAAAAAAACATAAATGTTTATTTTCTTTCATATTGTCACTAAATGAACCATGACTTCTCAGTCATTATTTCCTTTGTTGGTATCTTCTTTAAACATTTAGCTGCCTATTCGGGTGGAAATTCATTTATTTGAATGGATTTGTCAAATTTAATAATATTAAGTGACATTTTTCTTTCATATTTAGAAAAAATGAATATTTATAATAATTTTAAGTACATGTAATATTTTTTCTTTGCAATAAAACAATAATCAATTCATTTTTTTCTTTTAAAATGTACTTTGCATGTTTGAACGTCAGTAAAAATTCAGTTTTGACCTAAAATTGGACTGTTTGTACAATCTTTTTGACTTTTGCAAGAGGGCTGTTAAAGAGAAAGCGTATGAAGTGATGGATAAACGTGGAAAATGAAGCAAACGCCCTGAAAGAGTACAATGGGTCATCAGCCTCCGAACACGTGCGCTTGTTTGTTTGTGAAATGGAGGAAACAAATAATGGCCACCGAATGACGCAAAACACGATCGGCTGCGGCGGTTCTCACACACACACACACACACACACACACACACACACACACACACACACACACACCCACACTGGGACGGAGCGGCGTGGCCGTGCACGGCGAGCACAATGCGGCCTGCGGCCTATCACCGGGATCAGCACAATCAGCAGCACCCAGCGGCAGGAAGCCTGGCCTAGATCTGCACCGGAGGGGCAATCAGGGACCTCACGTGGAGACACACACACACACACACACACACACACACACACACACACCACACACACACACACACACACACACACACACACACACACACACACACGCACACACACACACACACACTAATCAGCTACAACAACACAGCACAGTGCACACAAACAAACAAACCCGAAGTGGGGCAGGACTCGGTTTGGTTCCAGGTCAGTAGAATCAGTTTAAACTGGACACTGAAGTTTACCGTCATCGAACGCAGCGCGTTCCGTTTGTCCTCCGAAGCGGGAATTAACGAGCTGTTTGAGCAGAACTTCCAGGACTCGGAAAGTCAACACGTGGAGGTGGAGACTAGTTTAGCCTGGTGATGGAGGGTCAGTCCTGCGTTGGGCTCAACGGTTATTTCAGTCATGTTTAAGGTCAATTAGAGACACGGTTTCAGACTCGAGACACTAGACTCGTTGTGGACGTAGCTTAAGTTGGGTTTAAAGTTGTTCTACACCAACTTCAAGACTTGGTTTGGACTGACCGACGAGTTGAAAACTAGCTGAGACATGAGGCTACTTCAGCCGTAGACCAGTTTGGGACCCGTTAATGAGTCGTTCCATTTACTGTACATTAGTTCATGATTGGGTTTGGATCTATTTCTGATTTTAGACCAGCTCAACACCGGTTTAGGACTTGGTTTGAAACTATACAAGTCTAGTACTAGTTTTTTAATAAGTCCAAAAGTGGTTCTAAGACAAGTTGAGGACTTGTCTCACTTCTGTGATGCTACTTTTGACTTGGTTTAATCCAACTAAAAAGACTAGTTTTAAGTTGGTTTTTAACTACACTAGTCAAAGACTAGATCCCAAACTAAACTAATTTATGTCAAGTTCTGGACTTGGTATCACACCAAGTATGCTAGACAAGGTCTCTATCAGAACTTGGATAAACTGCACTAGTTTTCTATACCAAACTTGATTTGAGAAACGTTTTTCAGCCTGGTATAAACCAACTGGACTACTTAAGAACTATGTTTCAGTCCACAAATGAATTAAATTGAGTTTCTGTCTATTTGTTGTGTTTTTCTTTTAGACGTTCCACAGCTAGTTTTCTGTTGTTCACTCGCCTGATAACCGAAGCGCCTCCGTCATGTAAACAAATGAAGAGTCTCCTGAAGGCGGCGTTGTTCTTAAACAGATTTAATCGTCCGTTACAGTTGCTCATAATCCATTCACAGAGTTGAAAAGTGAATCCATAAATCCTTTTATCAACTACAAAATCCCATAATTGTGTTTTAATAGCGTCATCTGCACACAATAAATTACATTCAGATATGTACAAGCTGCTGAGGCACCGCAGGTCTGAGGCCTCAGGAATCCTCCTCCTCCAGGACGCCGCAGAACGCTGATTCCGAGAGGGAAACTGGGACTGAAGAGTCAGACAGACTCAGAAATGGGTCAGGAGGCCTGGAGGCTCTCCGTCGCCCTCTGCTGGTTCACACATCAAAGGGTCGAGTTCACATAATTTAGTTATCATATTCACTGAAGTTCAAGCAAATCTCAAGGCTGGAAAATGAGAAATGTGGAATATTTGGGTCTGAGGCGTCTTTAAATAGAGCTATGCAGGTCCTGCAGTGGCCACTAGAGGTCAGCACAGTCCAACTGAGAGAAGCCTTCCTATGTTTGACAAAAGAAGATGATAAACTCCTGAGTTCATGCATGAAAGAAGACCCACATTCTGTCAGCCACACGAGGAAAACCCCCAGAATCAGGTGGAACCAACCAAGTTATAAATGAGCAGGAAAAACCTTAAATGTCAAAAGAAGCAGTTTGACTGTTTTTTTGATGAATCAGAAGAATAAAACTGGAAAACGTCCCTTTTCTATCTCAGCTCATTACAACTGTTATTTATGAATTTCTGCAGCTTTTGAATCGTTTAAACTGTTTGATTCGTATCGACTCGTCTCTCCTGGTCCGTTTCATTAGTATTCCATCTTTTCATCTATATACACGTTTTATTCTCATTTCTGCAGATCAGCTTTAAACACATCCTACTCTCTGTAATTTTAGAAAAGTAAATCTATAAAAATAAAAGTCATTTTAATTCCGTGTGAAACTAAACAGAAGAAGCTTATTAGTCCGCCTGTATGGGACTGAAGAAAACGAAGCTTCGTTTGCTTTTTTTAAATCTCTGATTGGAGGCAGAATTTAGGAATCGAACCCTGAAGAGGAGAAGAGAGGAGTGAAGGTCAGCCGTCCTGGAGTTTCTGGATCTCGAGTTAATCGGATGTTCTCACGGAGATTCCTGGTTTCTGTTAAACTGAGGTGAAGCGACACACAGACAGCGGCGCGGTCCGTCCAGACCCGTCTCAGGACCCGACCGGAACGTTCCGTCCCGCTGCCGGAGGCGTGAGTCCGTGGCTCCGCCGCTCGGCGCCTATAGCTGGTACTCCTTGAGGACCTGCCCGGCGATGACCAGCCGCTGGATCTCGCTGGTTCCCTCGTAGATCTCGGTGATCCTGGCGTCGCGGTAGTGCCGCTCGGCCGGCATGTCGGTCACGTAGCCCATCCCGCCCAGGATCTGGATGGCCTGGGGAGACAGAGCGGAGCGTGAGGAGGCGGCGCCTGCAGGCGTTCGACCGCCCGCCGCCCGGCCTCCGGTACCTGATGGGCGCAGAAGGTCGCCGCCTCGGACGCCGCCAGCTTGGCCATCGCCGCCTCCTGCAGGTGGAAGGAGGGACGGTAATCAGAGACTCTGCCAGAGGACGCCCCGTCCAGGCAGGCGAGGAAGACTACGTACCTTGATGAAGGGTTTGTGCGAGTCTCGCAGGATGGCGGCCTTCCAGGTGAGCAGGCGGGCGCTCTCCACCGCCAGCGCCATGTCGGCCAGCTTGAACTGGAAGGAAACCGCGAATCAGAAATCAGCGCTGGAGCTGGAACGCCGGAGCGTCGCCGCCTCCCCGCCGTCCGCCGTCTCACCTGCACGGCCTGCAGCTTCCCGATGGGCGCCCCGAACGCGTTCCGCTTCTGAGCGTAGTCGGCGGCGCAGTCCAGGGAGGCCTGGGCGATGCCGAGAGCCTGCGCCGCGATGCCGATCCTCCCGCTGTCCAGGGTTTGCTGGAGGAGCAAGCAGAGCAGCGCCCGGGTTTACGCCACAGATCAGATTCAGTCGGAACGGAGAGAAACCGAGTCGCTTCCAAAGCCGCGGTTCAGTCACGGCGATCCGCCGCGTCTCTGAAAAACCTGTTTCGTGCTTCCATCTGAGTTCCCCTGCTTCATGTCCAGACAAAGACCCGAGTGTTTAATCAGGAAACTGATTCATTCAGAACAAAGCGCCTGCGTTCAGGTGAACAGAGTCCATCCAACAATAGAACCGGCGTTCAGGCTCTTCTCATCAGGAAACGCCGTCTGAACTCTCCTGTTTCATAACGATCAGATTTCAGGCTATCACGTTGATATGTAACAAAAAAACATTTTCAGTGACTCGGAGCTCTGTTACGGTGTGAATCCACACCTCAAACCAGGAGCGGGAGTCACATCCATCCTGTACTTCAACAGTTTTCTTATAGGTTCTTCTTTTACTTTTTAAAATACATAAAAATGATCCATCTTTTGAACAAATCACCTTTTATTCACAGTAATATATTGATGATCACACTGAACACTGAACTATCTGTGGATCATCTGGTGCCGAGCAGCAAAAAGAGAAGAAAAACTTTTATTTTGAAAGTTTATATTCAAATTTCTGTTAGTCTGCATTGACTTTTATTTTGAAAAATGCTGCTGGTCTGTGGAAAAAAAAAGATGTTTCAAAGCAGTCTTATTGATTCTACAGGATTTTTAAATTATTATTATTTTCATTATCCATCCCTGCTTCAGGCACAACCAAAGTGTTCTTGCAGACGGGGGCCATAAAGAGCGCCAGACCCACCATGGCGATCTTGAACCCGGCCCCTCGGGGCCCCAGCATGTTGTCCAGCGGCACCCTGCAGTCCTCCAGGATGATGTTGGCGGTGGACGAGGCTCTGATGCCCAGCTTGTCCTCCCTCTTGCCCAGAGAGAGGCCCGGGTGCGGCATGGGGATGAGGAAGGCGCTGATGCCCTGCGCAGACAGAGGGAAGGAGGGAGGGAGGTCAGCGCCCGCTCGCCGGCGCCGCCCCGGTGGCCGAGCGGAGGCGCGGGCGCCGTGCCTTGTGCTTCAGCTTCTTGTCGGTGGTGGCGAACACCACGGTGGCCGCGGCGTCCCAGCTGTTGGTGATCCAGGCTTTGGTCCCGTTCAGCACCCACTCGTCTCCGTCCTGACGGGCCGTCGTGGAGGCGGCGCCGGCGTCGCTGCCGTTACCTGGAAACCGCCGCACGAACGAAAACGTCTTTAATGGAGGAATGATCCAGAAAAACACTCATCTGAAGAGAATCTGAACTCCAAATAATGTCAACCACTACCGGTAAAGCTGACAGGATGGATGGATGGATGGATGGATAGGAGGATGGATGGATGGATGGATGGATGAATAGGAGGATGGATGGATGGATAAATAGGAGGATGGATGGATGGACGGATGAGAAGATGGATTGATGGTTAGATGGGAGGATGAATGGATGGGAAGATGGATGGATGATGGACGGGTGGATGGGTGGACAGATGAATCGGAGGATGGATGGATGGACAGACAGATGGAGGGACGGATGGGAGGATGGATGGATGGACAGACAGATGGATGGACGGATGCTTACCTGGCTCGCTGAGGGCGAAGCAGCCCACCTTCTCTCCGGTGGTGAACGGCGTGATCCAGTCCTTCTTCTGCTGCTCCGATCCAAACTTCAGAATCGGCCCGATGTACAGAGACTGATGGAGACGGAATGCACAGCGGGACGTGAGGACACACACACACACACACTCTCTGCTCACACACACACACACAGTTCCTGAGTGGACTGACGTTGTTGACGGACACCACCACCCCGGTGCTGGCGCAGCCCCGGCTGATCTCCTCCATGGCCAGGCTGTAGGCCAGGTAGTCCATCCCGGCTCCGCCCAGCTCCTCCGGGACCTCCATGGCCATGACGCCCATCTGGCCCAGCTCCTGGATCTGAACACACAGCCGTTCAGTCTCCACCGCCTCATTCATCAGACCGCCTGAAGAATCCACACCTCGTATTCCACACTGATCTGCCCCCCGACCTGCAACCTGATCCATCTGAGCTGCATATGTACACTTTTAGTTCTCAACCTCCTGCGCTTTATCTGCTTGAGTTGAATATTCACAGGTTCTGAGGTTCATTTGTTGTTGTTTTCAGTAAAAAAAAAATGAATATCTATGAGTTTGTCACATTCTTTCAGCATGTCTCAGTAGCCGTTATCTGCCACACCGTTTTTTCACTGCTCCTGTGAAGACGGGAGTCCAGAGTTTACAGCTTCTTAATGTTTTTGGTCAAAATCGCATCAAGGAAAAACATTTCTGGCTCCTCCTCTGAAAAGCTGTTGTATATTCACATCTTGACGATCTGTTTATCTGAAGAACATGTCACATTTTAACTTCCATTTCAACTTCACTTTTGTAGTGTTTTTTGTAAACCAATGTCACCTAATGATACAACATCTGACTCTTAAAATGCAATTCGCCAATATTGGCTCTATTTTATCATCAATTATGATCTATTACTCCTGTAAAAGGAGATCTGGCTCTTTCCCTGTAAATGATCAATTTAAACTCAAAGTTTTCTCCTATTTTAGCTCAATGTTCGCATCTAAAACTAGTTTGTCGAGTAGTTTTGGTGTCCATGTTAGGTACAGGAATCACTCTTGGCCTCCTGATAAGGGGATTTAATCTGGGCACTGGCTGACGGGATCTCTGCTCTGTGCCGGTACCTGCTTGGCAGGGAAGACATGATCTTTGTCCAGCTTGCCAGCGATGGGCGTCAGCTCGCGGTCTGCGTAGTCTCTGCACGTCTGTCTCAAGAGCTGGTGGGTGTCCGGCAGCTCGGCCAGCTGGGTGAGGCTCCGACAGCCTCCGATGCACAAACGGAGAGCTGAGAGAGGGAAGTTAAGGATTCATTAAATATTCACCTGGATAGCAACTTTTAGACAAGCTGGTAAAGTTCAAAGTGCTTCGGCGATGAGAACAGTTCAGGATTAAGCATAAATGACATTATGCAGTTGCTTTGGAGAGAATAAAAATGCTGTCTTCTGAATTAACACAGAAAATATTTTGATTATTATGCAATTTTTTTGTTGCTTTCAGGGGTAAAAATGCCCTCTCTGCATGTTTTCTGGACATTTTAGGTCATTTTATATCTCTTCTTGTTTATTTTTACTCTATGCTTCTGAATTACTTCACTTTGTGCCTCAAAATGATCAATTCATATCTTCTCAGAGTTCATTTTTAAATCATGTTGATTGAAATTAAGCTATTCAATGCCAATGTCTCCATTTGCAGTTTATTAATAGATCACATACTTGTCATTTTAAGCCACTAATTCAACAGTGTAGCATCATATGTTTTTTTTTGTTTTTTTTTGCATTTAACTGTTGATATTGTGTCTCTGTGAGGGTCATTCTGCATTTCCTCTTGACTTTATTGGCTTTTCTGTTTCTTTATTCCTCCTTTAAAGATATTCTTTCACTGTCTTTGAACGCAGCACAGGCTCACAGGAGTTGAACGTGATTTGGGTGAAAGGTCACGATCTGCCTGCGTCTTCACCTTCACCTCGCTGTGACAGTTTTATTTAAAGCCTGAGCACAAGGTAAACACATTTATCCTTATTTACTCTCTTTGTGCGAGTTTGGAGATGTTTATTAGTGATAGTTTAGCTTGCTAATGTAGCTTCGAAGCTAACGTTTACCCCGCGTTTCACGCAGCTTCTCCTCATGCTGGACAGTAATGACTATACTTTACGGTTTTACCAAATATATGTAAGCTTTAGTGTTAAACCGAGCTGTTTATGAGTGAATCCAGATGTATGCAGCAGCTGGCTATGAGGCTAAGCTAAGCTAACCTCTTTTCTCTGTGACATTTCCATTCACGAAAAGCTAATATGAGGCTACCTAATACTGTCGCCGCTACATAAAGTCTCCTTCCATTACGACAAGTTATCGCGTCTTTCTCCTGTCCGTGGACTCACCTTTTCTTGCTTTAAAAAGTGCAGCCATGTCACCTTCCCCCTCGCTCCTTTACATACAACTACAAACCTCCAGCACACTGTTTTTAACCGGGTTTCATAAACTGCGCTGATGCTTTCATGAGCATCCGTAATTTTAGCAATCAATCGTCGTGAAGCGCACAAAAAAGCCACCTCTGAAACAGTACATTCGTTTAAAATCAACAGGTTTTCCCTTTATAGTAAGCTTGCAGTTTATTATGCATTTTTCAGTTACGGATGAAGAATTTTTTGAACGTTCTTTCAAAGTGAAAACGCTCAATGCGATAGTTCTGTGACTTCCGAGTATAGTTAAAACGACGATCAGGAGACCGTGAAGGCAGCACGTGTCCCCAATGAACACGCCTGATTTTCGACTTTTCTCTCTACTGCTGGTTAATAAACACCTAATGAAAGGCGAATATCTTTATTATAAAGTTAATAAACACCTTTAGATCTGTGTCACAGGTAAGAACAATCAAAGTATTGTAAAGATAAAGTTAATAATCCACTCTGGACAGGGGTATACAGGGAATATTGATTATATTATTAGCTATTTGAAGATTTTGTGGCTTTCTTTTTAGCTTATTTGTGCGTCTTTGAATAGTTTATTAATTTGTTTGTGGGTGTGTGTGTGTGTTAGTAGTTTTGTGTCTCTTGGTGATTGTATTGGGTTTCATTTGGAATTGTATGTTTTGTGGTCTTTTATGGGGGTTTATTAGTATTTTTGCACTGTGTTGTTAATTCAGCCATTCTCTGACATAATCTTCTGTCTTTTTTGATAAGTTTACTCCCTTTTATTAGTTTATATTTCATTTTGAGGCTTTTTTTGTGTGTGTTGATAATGACATTTGGTCTTTTTGTCAAGATTTCCTTATTTTTTGGAGTTTTTCTGTATGACGTTGTCTTTTTTGAATTCTATTTTTTAAACAACTATAATCATTTGACATGATATAGTCATAATGAGTATTTATAATTCTTTTTAGCGATATTGTTTATTTTTGAGGGGGTATGTGTTCTTACTTGTATACATACGTATCATTGTAATTATATGTAAGAAAGCCTTGAACAGAAGAATCGTGAATCAGTGCAGTCGAGGTTCAGGTTCAGGTTTTTCACAACATGTTTATTGTTTAGCACCATAAAAAGTCACTTAATGTTGTCCCGTGTGTCTGCTCTCAGTCTGTCTTTCCTTCGGGATGGAGCGGTGAAGGCGGTGGTTGGTGTCGGTGGAGCTTCAGGAAAAGACTGGAGATCGGAGAGAAGGTTGTGGTGGGGTCGGGGTGGGGTCAGGGTCAGGGTCAGGGTCAGGGTAGGGGTCGGGGGTCGTCTGGAGAGATAAAAGGCTCGAGAGGGCCGCGGGCGGGGGAGGCCGTTCACTTGCTGGCGGAGGTGAAGGTGAAGCATCCTCTCTGGTGGAACTGCATGTCCCGGATGCGGCGCATGGACTGGATCTGGGGCTGGAAGGCGCAGAAGTCGTTGTAGTGTCTGTAGTCGCCGCACTCGAACAGGTACTGGTAGCCTCTGTATCCGGGGTACTGGTAGCCCACCCAGCTGAGGACAGGGACAGACGGACAGAACATCAGGACCAGTCGGCAGGATTACAGAGATTCACAAAGCATCGACTGAGTTCTCCTGTTCCTGTGAGTTCAGGTTGTTGAGGAAGGTCTACATGAGGCGAAGTGTGTACTAGAGGATTCTTTAGGTTCTTTTTTTCAGTTAAATGTATAAGGAAACTGTAGGATTGTCACTTTGCAGGCTTTTGTTTGAAGCTGGGCATCAGTCATAAGGAAGGTTGTGAAAACATTTCTGAGGAGATTTACCAGTCAACAGCGTCTTACTGGTCTTGAAAGTGCTTCCAAGTGGGTTTCTGAATGTTTAAGGCCTGGATGGTTTCTTACTGGTGTTTTAAGTGGTTGTGCTCATTGTGGCTGTACTCACGCTCCGCCGGGCACCCTCACGCTGCCCACTCTGTCGCAGAAGCCGTGCGCCCACAGGGTGGGCACGTCGTCCTCCTGGATCTCCATCTTGTTGCCCTTGAAGTCGGAGAGCTCGTACAGGCAGATCTTGTGCTCCAGGCTGTCCTGAAGGGCGGAGAGAGGCTCAGAGTGAGTGCAATACCGCTGCAGGTCTGCAGGGGGCGGTGTGGGGGCTCATATGAAACACAGTCAGCCTCCTCATGACATCACGTGGGAAGCTCATTTCCTCCTGAGCAGGGAAACAGGCCCACATGTCCCAAAACTCAGCTCCACATGTCAGTAATGTCATATTTGAAACTAAATTTGACTTAATAGTAGTGAAAAAGGTGGAGGAAATGTTTTGGGGTGTATTTTATTTCTCTTTCTAAAAGGTGAAAAATATTTTTTTGTTTTCTGTTTCTAAAATGTGATTTCCCCCCCCCCCCTGATTTTCTGGAAAAGTTCAGCCTTGTGGTGTTTTAATGAAGAAAACTGTAAATGTTAGTGAGTGCGGAGGGCGCTGGGCGGTACCATGCGGATGGGCCTGAGGGACATGAGGCAGTCACTGCGGTAGGAGTTGCTCCAGGTGTCCCAGCGAGGATACTCTCCCTTCTCCAGGATGAACATCTCCCCACGGAAGTTAGTCTGCTCGAAGGCAACAAAGCTGGAGGAGGAAGAGGAGGAGGGGGAGGAAGAGGAGGAGGAAGAGGAGGAGGGGGAGGAAGAGGAAGAGCAGGAGCGGAAGGGGAGAGGAGGAGGAGGAGGAAGGGGGACAGAAGTGTGTTCAGATCAAATCATGTTTCTCTCAGTTCAAGTTGACCTGCAGCCTTTAAAAAGTGACTTTAAAGCAGCCTTTAAAACTTCATTCAACAGGTGGAGGTGATCAGGGTCTAACAGGTTGGAAAGTTAACTAATTCTACAAAAAGGTAAATTGTTCACATTTTTGCATTTTTTAAAATAAGCTTAATAAAAATTCATATTTTGACACTGATATTACTTAAATAGAATTTGAGCCACTAAAAAAGAAAAAAAAGTCAGTAAAAAGGAGATTGTTCTTTATTTTCTATACTTATTTTAACCCAAAAAGTTTTTCATTGTCATTAATTCTGGACTGATTCTTCTCCATGACAATAATTTAAATGAAAATGTAATCAATATATTTTGTCCTTATTTAAATTTGTGCTTTTATGTTAAAAAAAATAAACTGAATTACACTGAATAATTTTTTATTTCAAACTTTCTGTATAATATCTTAAAGTGAAAATACTTATTAATTTTCCTCCCAAAATGCAATTAATTATTTGATTGGAATACTTCCTGGACTTTATTGTGATATTAAACAAACTTTTGTAAAAGCTAGAAATATTTTTTCTACTTGAAAAATTCAACAGTACATTTTCTTTGTGTATTTCTGTTTTATTATATGTATTTCAAACCGCTGTGGAGTTTTAACTCTTCCAGCTGGTTTTTATTCCTGTTAGTTACTGTAAATGAAGGAATAATTAAAGTGATCTCACTGGAATTAATTGAATTCTGCATATTGGAATAATTATTATGATGATGAAACCGTAGGAATGAGACGACAAAATTAATAATAAATCAAGTCAATACTTACATTAACTGGAAAATAGCAAATCTGAATCAATTGAATTCTAATTCAGTTTAAAAGAAGCTCTGTGTGTGTGTGTGTGTGTGTGTGTGTGTGTGTGTGTGTGTGTGTGCTCGTGCTTACGGGCCGCACTCCACGATGATACTGCGCACTCTGTCCATGCCGCGGTCACACACGTTCATACACTCGTTCTGGACCTCGATCATGCGGCCCTGGAAGTTCTCCTGGTCGAACAGCATGATCTGGAACCGGGACAGAACAGAGTCAGGAGGTCCAGAACCTCTGGGCCCAGTCTGGACCCGGCCCGCTGTCCTGGTCTCACTGGGAAACCACATCTAGTGGCTCCACATGACTGTCAGCCGTCTGGGTTTCAGACCGATCCAACTGACAGAGTCCAGCTTCACTCTAACTGAGAGAGGATGGATCTGGTTCAGGGTCCTGGTCTGTCTGGAAGGACTAGTTCTAGGATTCTGGTTCTGGTTTAAAGAATCTGGGTTTGGTTTGAAGAATCTGGTTATGCTTTAAGGATTCTGTTTTGGGTTGATGGAGTTTGGGTTTAATTTAAATAATCTGGGTTTAGTTTAAACAATCCAGGTTTATTTTTGTGGGGCAAACACATTCCCTTTTTTTCTCCCACTGAATTAGAAAAACTCTTTTTTAAACTTGTTATATAACTTTTATTTCTTAAATATAATTGAGACATTCTGAAATCTGTGTAGATCTAATAATGATATTATGTTGGTCAGCCAATATCAGAATGTCTCCTACAATTATTTATTGAATGTATTAATAATAAAAAGGAAAAAATGCTATTTTTACTACTTTTGCTAACTTTTGAATCAAAGTATGATATTTATAGATACTTAAATGAAAAAAAGTCACAAAACGAAGCCAACTGTTCCTGACTACGTAAAAAAACCCCGGATTTTTGCACACATGAGATTTAACTAGCAGCCGCTTCTACTTTATTTTACATTTTGGAATCAAAATCCTGCCTCTTTTCAAACTTTTTTCTCAACACTACAGTTGATTTGTGAATAAAAATATACTTTACATACTAATAATTTAGAGTGGTGAAGTACTGTAACTGCCACGTTTATAAAAACACTGACAGAAGCCTGTATATCAACAATATGACACATATTTTACACCCTTTTTTGTATTTTGGCTTTTGGATGCTTTAACTAACTTTATATCCAGTTGTGTTAATTATTCAACTGGAAAAAATAATCAGCTGTTGATCTAAAGTGTTGCTTTTCAAAGGCAATTTGTCAAAATTTGTGTGAAAAAAGTCAAAAATCACACATCTGGGATCATTAATGAAGCTTTTTTTCAGGCTTTCTGAAGATATTTTAAACTATTTGGTTGTAACATTGAGGACTTTTTGTATTTGAGGGTGTTTAATGAAGAATAAAACCACATTGAGCTGGTTTCAAGCAGAGGCTGGGATGAGGTGAAATGCGGACTCACTCTGAAGGATCCCATGCCGGGCTCGCCGGTCTTGGTGGCCTTGCTGGAGGCGGCGGGGGCCGGGGCTCCCTTGTCCTTGGCGTCGGTGCCCTGGCTGGAGGCGGACTTGGCGGTCTGAGACATGGCGAGGGGCTTCAGGAGAGTCTGGCGGAGGGAGAGACGGAGGCACCGGGTGAACTGGAGGTGCCGGGAGGGGGCTTGGACCAGAGGCACATCAGGCTCATGTTTTGGGGTGTGTTTTTGGGGCGTCTGGTTCTGGTTGTGGTTCTGGGTGTGGTGTCCGTGTGTCCTTACCTGCGTCAATCTAGCTGGCGAGTGCCGTGTGAGGGATGCTGGCTCGTGCTGGTCCCCTCCAGGCTCCGCCCGGGCTTTTATACCCTGGCAAAGGCCAGAGGCAGAGGCTCACCGCACAATGAAAGCCCCTCGTCATCACAGTCGGCCCGAGCCGGGGCCGGCGGGTCGTGGCACAGCCCAGAAACGCCGCCGGCCCCCCCTACCCCGGCTCCCCGGGCCCCCCCCCCCCCCCCCCCCCCGGGGCCTGCCCGTAAGCATTTCACAGTCAAAGGAAAGCCCTGAGCCGGCGGTTTCTGCCCACCGCTGCCGGCCGCCGGCCGCTGGGCTGCAGCTGCAGCAGGGACCAGGAATGCAAAAGGTTCAGAGACACAAAGACGCAAATCCTCCCGCTCTGAAGCACACAAACACTTTATTTAGTCCTGGAAAACAAAGACCGGCCGGCTCGGTCCCCCCGGCCCTCCACGGTCTCCCTCACACGATTTTTAAAAAAATATTTATCCACCTATTTTTTTTTTTCAAATAAATTGGAATATTTTTGTTATTGTTATTTTTATGATTTATACTGATTACAGCGTTGTAATTTTTTTTTATTTGGAAATTATATTTTATTGCCATGTCTTTTTTTCTTTTTTTAAGCTGCTTTGCTCTACCTTCACCTCTGCTTTAAAAGTTGTTTTCATGTATTTACAAAAATAATATTTTGGATTTTTGTTCGTCTCTTTCCACTTTAAATTGTTTAGACACTTTGGTTTGTTTGGAATTTGTTTTATTTTTTCAGGTTGCATTTTTCAGTCAAGTATTTTTATTGAATTATGTTTTAAATTATTTTCTGACAACTTATCAGAGCGTTTTACATTTTGCACCATGCCATTCCTGCCTATGTGTTCATTTCTTCCTTTACTTTTTTGTTTGCTAGCAATGTAGAATAGCTTCATGTGAATTTTTTTAATCAGCTGATTTTTTTTAATCCTATTTTGATTTATTTTTGTGCACTTTATTCAAAATGCTAAGATTTTACTTATTTTATTGTTTAATTTATTCTATAATCAAGGTAAAGTACAATTAAAATGACTTGCTTTTTATGCATTCTATTTAACTAATGTATTTTTTGTAGTGTTCCCCCCACCTATTATTGGTTGGTTGGCTGGTTTAGTAGGTTGGTTGGTTTGGTTATCGGTTGAGTGGTTGGTGTGGTTGGTTGTTTGGTTGGTTGGTTAGTTGGTTGCTTGCATTGGTTGGGTTGTCAATTGTTTGGTTGGTGGATTGGCTGGTGGATTGATTCGTGTGCTTGGCTGGTTGGTTGGTTGGGTTGTCGGTTGATTGGTTGGTTGTTTGGTTGTTTGCTTGCTTGCTTTGGTTGGTTGGTTTATCGGTTGCTTGGTTGGTTGATTGATTGGTGGCTTGGGTCGTGTGGTTGGTTGATGGATTGGTTGGTTTGATTGGTTGGTGGATTGGGTCGTGTGGTTGGTTGGTGGATTGGTTGGTTTGATTGGTTGGTGGATTGGGTCGTGTGGTTGGTTGGTGGATTTGTTGGTTTGATTGGTTGGTGGATTGGGTCGTGTGGTTGGTTGGTGGATTGGTTGGTTTGATTGGTTGGTGGATTGGGTCGTGTGGCTGGTTGGTTGGTTGAGTTGTCGGTTGTTTGGTTGGTTGATTGGTTGGTGGATTGGGTCGTGTGGTTGGTTGGTGGATTGGTTGGTTTGGTTGGTTGGTAGATTGGGTCGTGTGGTTGGTTGGTTGGGTTGTTGGTTGTTTGGTTGGTTGATTGGTTGGTGGCTTGGGTTGTTGGTTGTTTGGTTGGTTGATTGGTTGGTGGCTTGGGTCGTGTGGTTGGTTGGTGGATTGGTTGATTTGGTTGTTTGGTTGGTTGGGTTTTTGGTTTATTGGTTGGTTGGTTAGTTGGGTAGTTGGTTGCTTGCTTTGATTGGTTGGGTTGTCGGTTGGTTGGTTGATTGGTTGGTTGGTTGGGTTGGGTTTTGGTTGCTTGCTTGCTTGCTTTGGTTAGTTGAGTTGGTTTTATGCGGTTAGTTTGGTCTTTGGGTGGGTTGATTGGTTGGTTGGTTGGTTAGATTGCCGGTTGAGTGGTAGATTGGTTGGTTTGGTTTTTGGTTGGTTTCTGGCTTGCTTTGGTTGGTTGGGTTGGTTTTACTTGGTTGGTGGTTTGGTGTTTGGGTTGGTTGGTTGGTTGGTTAGTTAGTTCTCAAGATTTTTACGACATGTGGGCAGATTTGTTTTCAAGTTGGTCTTTATTTTGAGATATATCTATTTCATTGTTTCCTATTTGGCTTTGTTTTATCTTTTTATTCCTATTTTATCAATAGAATTTCATTCACTTGGTTTTCATTTTATCAACTCAGTTTTAAGAAATTGCTTTGATTGATCCTGTTATCGTCGTTAATTTAATCTCAAGATATCGATTTTCAATAAAAATGAAATAAAACTTGTTCTTCCCTCCTGAATGGCCTCGGACGGCTCGGGGAGATGATTCGTGGTAATAATTCGGGGATTAGCGCCTGTGGATTACGATGGGATTATATCACCTCAGCTGTGAGTATTTCCACCCCGCAGGATGGATTAAACGGTGTTTTGATATGCGCAGATTAGGTGTGAAGTAATCCGGCTGTGTAATCTGAGTGGATGGAACTCGGGCCTCCACACTTTCTCTTTTTTTGGTTGTTCTTTGCGGACGAGAACACAATGTTTGTGAAGCACGGCTTGTTTATCGAGGTGAAATTGAACGGCTGCTCGGCGGAAAGGTGACGACGCACTCGAGTGTTTCGGGACTGTGACTGAGCCCAGCTGAGCGCCTCTGGGTGTGTCGGTCCTTCGCTGTGGCGGCTCTTTCGTATCTGGAGGCAAAACTGAAATGACGGACGGACATTTTCACGCTGGCGTCAGCTCTGAGTTCAGAATGAGGCTGTGAACAGGAGTTTAGCGAAACCGTAACACAGCTGTGCCACCACCACTGATGCTACAGTTACGCTAAAGGTCTGCTAATGCTAGAGCTAGCTGTGAACAACCAGCTGATTTCACCTGTAACTAAATGTCTCAGCCTCAGTCCCACGAAGCCTCAGTGACCTGGTGACTAATTTCAATAAAACAGATTTAATCAGTAACATTAGATCACAACACGTTCTCCCGCCTTGCCAGTTTGAGAGACTTTAGGTGAGTTTATTCAGTTTAGGTGCGTCGCACTGGGAACTCGCATATGATTGGCTGTGGAACCAGGAAGTAGTGATGGGCTAGCCCCGCCCACTGGAGTGTTACCTCTCAGCTTGACCAAAACATTGTCACACATTTTACTTTTTGCACCTTTAAATGAAAGTAAAGGTATATTTAAGGCTGCTAATGCTATTCACAGCTAATGGAAGACAGGCTAGTGTGTGTGTGTGTATGTGTGTGTGTGTGAGAGAGAGAGAGAGAGAGAGAGAGAGAGAGAGAGAGAGAGAGACGTAGTGGTTCTCTCTTCTGCTCACTGTAGCTTGGTTACTTGATTCATTACAGTGGTGAAAAATGAAAGTTTATTTAAAGAAGCCTGAAGCTAATTCCAGTCACTGTGGCTTCAGCCTCATGTTGATTTATAAACCTGCTGATCAACCCAGGACATTCGGAATGCCCACAGCAGGTTCAAACTCTGCCGTCGCGACGTTTTCCACTCCGTCCATGGACTGTTAATCTGCCACTTCCTCCAAAGATGTGAAATTTGATTTCCTAATTTTAAATCCTCATCATGTCAGTCATTTCTATTCAAAAAGAAGCATTTTGCTCACATTAAAGTAGATTTTGAGGTCGTGTTTGAGTAGAAACGACCCTCCAGGCCGGTGAGATGTCACTTCAGAGGTAGTTTGTTAATTTGTTATTGTGGATGATCCACACGCAGCTCCGGGTTCGAGGCAGGAGCGACGGATTCCGGGGAAACTCGCTGGTGGACTCAGATTGTGAAGCTGTTGTTCAGGAAATGTTGCTGGCCAGAGCCTCCGCTCTGTTGTTTACAAGAGGCTGATTATGTAAGCTGTCACTCACACACACACGCACACACACGAGTGCTGCCTCATATGTGGAGAAAACACTTTCAGCCGAACTCCTTTCATTTTCTCTGTTAAATAAAACCTGAAAGTGGCGACGCAGCAGTGTGAGGTGTTCAGACATGTAACTGAAACAACAGTAACTGATTACAATGAAAGGAAAATTTGTATCCAGCTGATCGCTCCTGGGTTTGGTTTCGGCCTTGGCTGAGGGACCCCGGTTCAAATCCCAGTTGCAGCGTGAAGGAATCTGACGTTAAAACTACTTAAAATGTAGCACAAGTTACAATGCCTCGCTGTGATGACTCCTGAATTAGAGGCTTAAGATGTTATATATGTACAATTAATTCATGATAAAAGTGAAGTCTGTTTCTCATTCACCAACAGGGTGAAGTTCACAGCAGTCCAGTGACTCACCTGCCAATGTGAAACTAACTTCATGGAAGAAGTGCCTCAATTGAGACGAGACAAAATAGAATAATAGAATTATCGATGATCACGTTTTAGTTGAAACAAGCATCTGGACATGTTTCTTGTTATTTTCTTTCCCTCTGTTCTGATTGGTCTCCCAATCCCTGCAGCTGGAGCGCATCCCCACAGCATGATGCTGCCTCCGCCGTGCTTCACCACAGGGATGCTGCTGGCCTGCTGGTGAATGCTTCCCGGCTTCCTCCAGACATTATTCACACCAGAGAGTTCGGACCAGGAGTCTGCAGCCGGCGTCTCTGGAGCCTCTTCAGCCCCTGGAGCGCGGCGCCTGCAGCTTCCACAAAACTGCATGTAAATTAACATTTTGCGTTCATTTTTACTTAAAGTGCATACGGGACTGTTTTTTTTTTTTAGTGTGATTTTCTTAAATTAATTCTTCTTAAAAACAGCTGAAACAGAGTGGATCGCTAAAAATGGAGGAAATAGGAAAAAACAGGAAAAACCGGCAAAATGATAAATTCGCTGAAAGCAAAAAGAACTAAAATGCTAATATAACTGATGAACACGGGCTATAAACAGCTAAGATAGTCAAGATGCAAAAAATGGATAAAACATGTAAAAGTTCATGAGGAAAATGTTAAAAAACAAAAGATACAGAAGAAAAAAACATCTGCCGGTACATTCAAATTCTAACTACTAACTAATTCTATTGAATGTCCTGAATGTAGTTTTTGGATTTGATGATCTGAAATGATCTTTATTTCAGAGCTGGAGAAACGTCTCAGGGATGATTATCAGATACTGCGAGTTGAGTTTACAGCGAGAAATGAATTTGATCCATTTCGAATTGAAGCTCAAGTAAAATGTAGACAAAGTGAATATTTCTGATGCGAACACTGAGAATAAATGCAGAGAAAAGAAGAAACCGTTTCAGGAGGGGAAGATGAAGCAGACAGAAAATGCTGTTGAAAATAATATTCACACTGGAAGAAAACTCAAGTTGAAAAACTGTGGGAGAAAGATCCACTCCTGCTGTCTATCATTACACAGAATTTTATATAATAAAACACTGAATGTGGCTTTTTTTGTGATACTCAAACCCTGAAGTGGATCTAAAATAAGCTGCTGATGGCCTCAGTGGCTCTGATCGCTGCAGTTTGAGACAATAGTCCCAGTTACTCCTCAAAAATAAGAATCCAGCTTCGTCTGGAGCGCAGGACTGATTCCAACATGCAGCTGCTCAAGTTCTGTGTGTCAAAGTGAACGAAAATAAGAGTTTATTCTTTCACCAAAACAAGATTAGTCAATGTTTAAGTTAGCCTGAGATGCTTCTGTCTCAGAGAACAACAAAGACCTCCATCAAAAGAGTTCAGACCTTCATCAATTCAAGCCTGCGAAGAATTCTAAAGATCCACTGGCCAAATACCATCAGTAATGCAGATCTCTGGGAAAGAAGAGAGGAAGAGATCAGGAGGAGAACATGGCAACGGATAGGGCATACCCTGAGGAAACCATCAACAAACATCACGCGACAGGCCTTGACCTGGAGTCCTCAGGGGAAGAGAAAGAGAGGCCGACCAAAGAAGACCTGGAGAAGAGACCTGGAGGCGGACGCCAAGCGAACCGGCTACACCTGGAGGGTTGGAGCGAATCGCCCAGGACCGCGGACGCTGGCGGACTGTTGTGGATGACCTATGCCCCTCTCGGGGTTCAAAGGCCTAGTAGTAGTAGTAGTAGAGATGTTTCTGTCATTGCCTCACTCTGTATGGAACAGGAAGTGACCCATCTTTAAAGATGCTAATGCTAACACAGCGGGACATCCTTCATGTGGTGCACATCCAGGTTAATGATGGGTGTGTGTGTGTGTGTGTGTGTGTGTGTGTGTGTGTGTGTGTGTGCGCGTTTGTGTGCCCACTTTTTATTTATTTTTGATTTAACCCTTATTTTACCAGGAAGCGCCCAGTGAGATTAAAAACCTCTTCTTCCAGGGAGTTCTGGGGATTACAAAGTTACAATTCCAAATTCCTGTTTTTCATTATTATAATTTATTGAGAAAAGTTCATTCCTTTAATAATAAAGTTTGTTCTTAAACTCTGAAGATGTTTTTGAAGAAACTTTATTGATCATGCTTTCTGTTTCCATCTTATTTTCTGAAACTCTATCAAGAAACATGTTGAAGAAGTGATGGAAATATGACTCCAGCATCCTTCCTCCTCTTCCTCTTCCTCTTCCCCCTCCTCTTCCTCCTCTATTTCCTCCTCTTCCTCCTGCTCCTCCTCCTCCTCCTCCTCCTCTCCATCCTCTGCAGTGATAATGTGGCGTCTGCACTTCTGCTCCCTCCACAGATTAACCAGCTTTTGTTGGGGCAGTGACAAAAAAAGGGAGCAGTGGTTGGTGTTGGTGTGGAGGTGGAGGTGGAGGTGAAGGGGGGGTGGAGGCGGAGGTGAGGGGGAGGTGGAGGGACGGCCGTGGCCCCTCCCTGCTGCTGAGCCGGGGCTTTCAGCCATGGCCCCCTGCCAGGGGAGGCTTTAAAAGGGTGGGGGCGCGTGGCTCCTCTCACTCTCACGGCAGGACAACCCGACGGGCATCAAACCGAGGTGAGTCCCCGCTGCCGCTCACACCACTGCACCACACCGCACCGCACCGCACCGCACCGCCACGGCCCGGGGCAGCGCTCCGCCGAGCAGAGGACCCGACATGGAGACACTTCAAACTCAGATCCTCCATTCTCGCTCTGTAGCTTCTGTTCAACATGGAAAGCTCAATATTTACACTTTTTATTCCAACACTTCAACTTTATTTGAAAAAAACAAACATTTAAACTATTTATTTACTGTCCTTTTAGCTTATGCTTACAATTAAATATCTTTTTTACTGAAGTTAACACATTAACTTCACCTTTCTGTAGATTCTGTGACTTTTTACCGAAGATGCTCGTTTCTACAGACATCCAGTCGCTTTAAAATCCACCAGATCTCATGAAAACTGCATTTCCTGTGGGCTGTGTTGTGCTTTCCATTTCTTTAATGCCTCAATATCTCATTTCATCTCAACATTTATACTTTTGTATCCCAATAATGAAAATTCATTAAAAAGATATTAACGTCTAAACTGTGTTCCCCTCTAAGGTTAACATTTGTTCTTTGACCACAGAATTAAATGTAATTTTTTGTGAAACTCACCCATTCACTTCCTCACTCACTCATTTAACATCATTTCGGGAGTATCAGAGGAACTTTTCTCGATTTCTACTTTTTTGTCCTTTCATTAAATCTGAAAATAGAACATTTATCCTTTTGATTTACACTCATCTGTCACAGAATTATGTTTTTTTTTTACGTCCAGTGACACTTTTCAGTTGTTTTCTCCTCGTTTTGTGACAGTGTGTCATTTATGTCAGTGAAGTTGCTCAAATGGACAAAAAGTTGTTGTTTTGGTTTCATTAAACATGTTTTTTATGTGAAGAATTTGCTAAATCATCGCGTTTATTAACTTTTAAGTCATAATTCTGTTCAAAATGTTCCAGTTAATGAGTTAAAATGTGCTTAAAATCCACAAACTTGTGCACGGGAGCTTAAACTTTCACACTGAACTCATTAAAATGTTGATATCTGCCTCGTTTTTGTGGCTCTCGGTCGGTTTTCTCCTCATGATCTGTGTTTTTTTGTTTCCTCCTTCAGACAAGATGACTCACCACTGCACCAAGTTCTCCGGCCACTGGAAGGTGAGCGAGCGCCACCGCTCGGCGGCGGCACGCCGGCAGAATT